>NC_133334.1:61069973-61377057 GCF_042186555.1 Aquarana catesbeiana | reverse complement strand
AATACTTCCTCTTTTTTAAAAAAATAAACCAAATTATGTACAACGATTGCACAAGTTAGCCATGCTGATATTGCACATACAGATTAATTAAAATATAAATATCAGCAATAACTGCACAAAACCATTTCCCTCTGCACATACTGACATACTTGTCCAACTGCTATTATAGCATAATGCGTAGAAATAACTGGAAATAACAGTATATTGCTTGGGAGTGAAAGATATATCAACTATATATATGTTAATATGTGTATATATATATATATATATCACAATAGGCAAATGGATAGATTTGTAGAAAGATATAAAATAATAGCATGTTTCACAAAAAAAAGATTGATAAGATTATATTATAATTGCTACCTATGTGTTTCACAGAAAAAAAATATACATACTTCTCCCTAGAGTTATACTGTATAGATTGATAGATAGATAGCTATGTAATATTATGTATGTATGTATGTATGTATGTATCTATCTATCTATCTCTGTATATATATATATATATATATATATATATATATATATATATATATATACCATATATACACGATATATATATATATATATATATATATATATATATATATATATATATATATATATGCACCAAGGAGAACCTACCTATGGACACTGTTATATCATTTTCATTAGATTATCTATAAATATATGTATATATATATATATATATATATATATATATATATATAATCTAATGTCAGCTGAAAATGATATAACAGGTTCTCCTTGGTGTCTCACCCATCTCATGCAGACTTTCTGGGTGTATTATTATGGGATATACTTGGTGAAGGTGGGTAAGTGCCCTTACCTTGGTTTCTGATGCCCTGCTGGTTCTCCAGGCAGTTGGACAGGTAAGGGCTATTGGGGAACATCCGAGGCTGCCCCGTGGAGGCTTGGCTGGGGGGTGGCGCCCCGAAGGCTCCGTACCTGCATGCCCCCGCGGTGCCGGTGAACTGTCCGGAGAAGTGGACGGTGAAGGCGCTCAGGCACTGGTCCTCGTGCAGGTCCGGGTTCCAGGCGGGCTCCTGCTTGATGAAGGAGTGGGGGGCGAGGGAGGTGTACGGGGCCCCTGGGGGGAAGTCCAGTACCGGGGCCCACTGGGCGCTGCTGTTAACCGGCATGTTGCAGCTGCTGTTCCCGGTCAGGGAGGAGACTGGGGGTAGGAGGGTGTTCATGTCCCGCACATCGGACCCCATCTGACCCGTCAGTTCAGGTTCGGTCCTCCGGTGAGCTCGGTCCAGACTCCAGACACAGGTGACTACTCAGAGCTGACAGTCCCCAGCGTTGTCCCGGTGGAGCTGTGCAGTGTGGGAGCTGCCGGAGCCGTGTGTCTCCTCCTGGCCAGGTCCCTAATGTTCTAATAGAGGATAGTAAGGGAGGAGGAGCCCGGATCCCATTCATACACACTCTGCACCCACCGACATAGGAGGGAGGGAGGGGGGCATCTCTTCTACTTATTACAAACCTCATACTGACGCACTAATACGTCTCATATAAGAAACAAAAATAACATTGCTGGGCTGTGCATGGGTTCAAGGATGCTGCAGAAATTAATTGGGTCCTGTAAGTATCATCATCCCCATCCACCTCTCCCCTCCTGCTACATCCTCATACAACTTTTATATGAAAATACATACTTACATTAAGCTCTCTGTGAATATGTATTACAGTTATGGAACTTTTAGATGATTGTGTAAAGTGTGGACAAGCAGCAGATTTGTAGGCTATAGAATATGTTGTGTATATTGTAAGATCATAGGTACAAGGGGCAGGTGGAGAGATCCATTGCTATACATAGATGTGAAAAGATAAATTTATATACAAATATATATATAGATAGATCGATAGATAGATAGATAGATAGATAGATAGATAGATAGATAGATAGATAGATAGATCGATCTATATATATATGACTTGCAAAAGATAGATGTATATACACAGTGTATATAAATATGGCTTGCAATAGGTAGAAGTGTGTATATATATATATATATATATATATATATATATATATATATATATATATATATATATATATATATATATATATATATGTGATGTGCAATAGATAGATGTATATGTAGTAATAGATAACGTTCTCTACCAACTTAGTAATGAGCCCTATTCATTCTCTCTCTCTCTCTCTCTCTCTATATGTATAATGTAATGTGTGCAGTAGATGTGCAATGGAGAAGATAAGAGTTGAAAGCTAGACACAATGACATCACAGTGCACATCTGTTGCTACCTCTGGCTAAACATTCATCCATCTTGTATGTCCATGCATATTACATTGAGACTGATTTACTGAAAGTGTAAAATAGAGACTGATCGCTTTGCAAAGTGAATGTTCATTCATCTTAGTAACTATAGACTGTGTTGCACAATCCTGTGCAAGCAAAACTATTTTACTTTTTATAATTTACCCTTGCCAGTTACTGGGTATTCATATTGAACAGGACTTTTCCTTAGCTGCTAAAACATAAGTGAACTTTCGCAGCCTCTGCTTCCTTTAGTAAATCAGCCCCACTGCACAGAGCTAGCTAGTAGCAGTGACAGCACAGTATTAATTGAAATGCCATGACAGGGGATCTGTGTAGGTCAGATGTATGGGGATGCTGATCGTTTCTGCATGCCCGATCCTAGATGCTCCCAAGAGATAGCAGACTGTCACCAGTGTACAGGAGAGCTATCCATTACCTAGAGTGGCAAGCCCTTAAATTCACATTAAACGATAATGAACTTTCACCTCCTCCCTATCACTTCAGGGTGACTTGTTATTTCTCTTAACCACTTTCACACGGTCCTGAAAAGTGAGACAAAGTTCTGATGGGTCAGTTTGTTTAAGTTGATCTTCTCTGTGATTTGCACCCGTGTGATCTGTCCTGGATGGGTTTTGTAATGAGTGTACAGCAGAACAAAATAAACCAGGTTCATCAGAGATAACATCTGGCGTGCCCCTGGATGGGATTTTGATAGTGTTACCTTGGGAAAAATCATATTAACAATTATACTATATATCTATATCTAGATATAGATATATATATATATATATATATCTATATAGATATCTATATAGATATAGATATAGATATCTATATCTATATATATCTATATAGATATATAGATATATATATATATATTACAGCTCAAGTATACTGTATACTATCTATCTATCTATCTATCTATCTATCTATCTATCTATCTATCTATCTATCTATCTATCTATCTATCTATCTATCTATCTATCTATTTTATAAACACACACACATATATTTATGTATATTTTATAGCTAAAGTATTATATATACTGTATATAAATATATATTATAGATAATGGAGTGTTCTTGGGAAAGCATTGAATGCTGTAATTGCAATCTACATGAATATGTTTCATGTTATATTTGATTAAAATCAAAGACAGGAAATCCATATTAAAATTATTATGTTGTTTCTTATGTTTTTGTTATATTATGTTTATGTTATATTATTATGTTATATCATATTTGTTCTGCTTCTTGATATATGCATTAAACAGTGCAAGGATGAGAAGAAACGAATTTAAGCTGATTAAAATGCGTGGTTCCTTATTGCGTCACACTCATAAAAGATTGTAACACAACTAATGTTATATGTCATGATGAGTATAATAATAAATCATTTTGTGAAAAAATATATTACATTATGTTGAAAAAAACAGATAGATAGAGCGATAGATAGATAGATAGATAGATAGATAGATAGATAGATAGATAGATAGATAGATAGATAGATAGATAGATAGATAGATAGATAGTTGAGTTGCAGACTGTGAGATAAATCTAATATATTACATTCACAAATTTCAACATCGATATAACAAAAACATTTGTGACTACTCTTTTACAACACAAAATACACGAAATACATGTTTGAAACAGGTTTTCTTTTTCTTCATTATTATTGTTCATTTTGACATCAACACATGTAAAAAAAAAAAAACAAGAAACAAGCCGACCCCAACCTACTAATATCTTAACCAATCAATATATAAAGCAGGTGTAACTGAATATTATCACTGCACTTGTCCATTGTTGGAAATATACTCCCGACATAGGCATACAGTATAGTGTGATATCTTTATATACTATAGAAATTACAGGAAAGAATGTTTTATTAAGCCAAAACCCTTTTCTATTCCTACAATGAAAATCAATTAGTTGAGAATAATATAATTAGATTTAGGCCAAAGATGAATAGTTTATATGTTACTGCATTGAAATACAATTTTTCATTTTAGGCCAAAGAAAAATAATAGCAAACAGAAAAATAGCAAATAGAAATAATAATAATAATTCTATTGTAACATAATACATATTTTATCCATACACATACAGACACGCACACTTATAAATATAACATATATAATAAAATAAAGCATATAAATGGATAATATAAATACATATAATATACATATAATATATATATATATTTATATATACTATATATAGAACTCGTTTATAATATATTATTTCTATTTTGAAACACAAATCATATAATATTTTTTTTTCAAAACTAGGCATCTATCTTCCAAACGATTTCTTTTTTGGGGGAGAAATTCTCGATGAAAGGGAAGCAGCGGTAGATGCGGCGGGGAAGCGACGTAGATGAATGGGCGCGGAGTGGGATTCTGGTGCAGTAGTGTTTGTGAATTGGCGTAGAGGAGCCCCCCGGCCGGCACTGTGCTCAGTAATCAATGGGCGCTGTAATAAAAGATTGTGGCTGAGTCAATTTGCTGGTCAATTAAGCAGGTCCTGCCATTCGGAAGGCTCGGCATTGATTTAATATCCAGCCGGGAGATTATAGCCGGCCTGTGTTAATTGGCACACACCTTGACCTCCGTTTCCTCGCATTGAAAAGCTGCGCAAGGTTACCGGACCAAAAATAGAGGACGAGGAGCGCCTATTGTAGGCGAGGAGCTATTTTCTGTCCGGGGGGGTTCGGAGTCCAAGGTCACCGGGATGAGCGGGACCACCAGGGATAGTCCCAGATTAGAACATTTCCTCCTCCTCTCATCCTCCAGCACCGGATTCTTTATTACTGTTTTTCAGGTTAAAGGAAACCTGTCCTTACTGACCTCTCTTTCAGAAAATATATTCTGCCTGGCATCTGGGATCATCCCCTGGTTCTAATACCCACTGATCCAAAACAAGCATACAGCCAGTGAAGTCACAGCTGGGTCAGAACTCTTGATTTCCTAGCTTTTTCTGAGTTAGTGATTGCAAATCTATTAAAGTGACACTAAACTCTTGTTTTAAAAAAATGTATCTAAGAATGTACTCTTAAAGTGATTGTAAGGGTTCGTTATTTTTTTTTAAAATAACAAACATATCATACTTACCTCCACTGTGCAGCTCGTTTTGCACAGAGTGGCCCCAGATCCTCTTCTTCTGGGGTTTCCCGGCGGCTTTCGCGGCTCCTTCCCACATCAGATAACCCCCTAAGACAGTGATGGCGAACCTTGGCACCCCAGATGTTTTGGAACAGCATTTCCCATAATGCTTATGTACTCTGCAGTATAGGTGAGCATCATGGGAAATGTAGTTCCAAAACATCTGGGATGCCAAGGTTCGCCATCACTGCCCTAGGAGAAGCGCTCTCCCGAGGGGGCTACCTTGCGGGCGCGCTCCCGAGTCCAGCATTCGGTGCCCATAGCCGCCGAGTGTATGACTTGGCCCCGCCCCCCGGTGCCCGCGTCATTGGATTTGATTGACAGCAGCCAGAGCCAATGGCTGCGCAGCTATCAATCTATCCAATCAAGAGCCGAGAACCCCGGGCAGAGAGACAGCACATCTCTGCCGGTTCAAATTCCAGTGCTCAGGTAAGTAAAATGCATAGGATGCATTAAGGTGAAAAAACACAAAGGTTTACAACCCCTTTAAGAGGTTGATTTACTAAAGGCAAATGGACTGTGCACTTTGCAAAGTAAAGTTTTTCCAGAGTTTAGTAAATGAGGTAAAGTTTCATTCTGCAAAGAGCACCCAATCACGTGCAAGGAAAATTTTAAAAAACAGCATTTTTGCTTGCACTTGATTGGATGATGGAAGTCAGCAGAGCTTCTGCTCATTTACTAAGCTCTGGAGCAACTGCTCTTGCAGATTGCACCTGCACTTTACAAAGTGCCCAGTCTATTTACCTTTAATAAATCAACCCCAAGTGGTTGTAAAGGCAGAAGGTTTTTTTATTCTAATGCATTCTATGCATTAAAGCGGAGTTCCACCCTGAATTTTTTTTTTACATTTTCCCAGTCCTTGATCAATAATGACAAACATTTGGAGTGATATTTTTTTTTTTACTTACCCGAAGTGCCCTGTTGCTAGGTGGTGGCTCCTAACCTGCCACTTTTGGGTCCACGGAGCTCCACATCACTTCCTCCCTTGCCTGTGCTCCTGGGAAATGTGAGTCATCATTTCCCAGGAGTCAGTGGGCAGAAGTGTGTAAAAAAAAATCGCGTTATTTCCCGACAGGAAATGATGCAATTTAAGGCAGATCTATCTAGGTTGCCATAACAACGGGGCGGGACCTTCCTTCGTCACTGTCTGTTGTTATGGCAACTTGATAAACAATCAGCACCATGGCCACTGGAGCATAGCGCATGCGCAAGATGGTTACCAGCATGCACCTCTCGATATGTTATCCAGGAGGAGGTTGCGAGTGGGCTTCATATGCCCACACTCATCATGGCAACGGCCAGAAGAGGATCAGATAAATGGTAAGTAAAAAAAAAAAAAAAATAGGATTACTATCCACTAGCATTTACACATATAGTTTATGTGTATTATTAATGTAGTGGGAGGGGATGCCTGTTAAAAGGCTCCGCTTTAATATAAAAAACCTTCTGTGTGCAGCAGTCCCCCTCAGCCCCCCTAATACTTACCTAAGCCCAGGGCCGGCCCTACCATGGGTCCCGGTGGGTCCATGGGACTCAATCAGTAGCTTAAGCATGGGCGGCCGCCGCCACCCCTATGTGTCCCTGAGCCCCATCCAGATCGAGAGATGGTGCAGGAGTGTCTCGGCTGTCTGGGATTCCCCTCCTTGTTGGCTGAGACAGCAGCGTGGCGCTATTGGCTCCTGCTGATATCAATCAAAGGCAGTCAGCCAAAAAGCAGAAAAGGGGGCGGGGATGGGTCACGGCTCCATGTTTGAATGGACACAGGAAGCTGCAGCTTTGGTTCCCCCATAGCAAGCTGCCTTCTGTGGGAGCACTCAACAGGAGGGAGGGGCCAGGAGCACCTAAGAGGGAGCCGAGAAGAGGAGGATCTGGGCTGCTCGGTGCAAATCTACTGCACAGAGCAGGTAAGTATAACATGTTTGTGATTTTTAATTAATAAACACGAGACTTTAATATCACTTTAAAGTGTTACTAAAGGCAAAACATTTTTTTCCATTTTGGATAGCGTATGTGATGGTTATAACCCCTGTTTTGCAATCTGTGTCCCATAGGAAAAAAATTCCTTTACTTCCTGCCCCATAGCCAAAACAGGAAGTGAGAGGAATCCCATTGGAAGCTTTCCCCTCTATTTCTGTTCTGGTGACAACCCAAAATTTGGGAGTTTCTTTTACTTTCACTTTTGTTGATAATGGTAAACAGGACAAATAGAGGGGGTGAATCTCCCCAAGACAGCAATAAGCACCGACACCCCCACAGTTATAACCCATTTGTATCACTTCTTAGATTGTAAGCTCACCCTCTTAGATTGTAAGCTCTTATGAGCAGGGCCCTCTTAACCCTCTTGTATTTGATTGTATTGAAACTGTACTGTCCTCTTTTTTATATTAAACTGTTGGCGCTATATAAATCCAGTATATAATAATAATAATAATCCCTCTCCATCTATCCCAAACTAAAATACAAAGTTTTGCTTTTAGTTATACTTTAGCTAAAAAAAAGTCCCTTCTATTCCTCTTAGCCTTCTCCAAATCTCTAAATTCCTTTTTTTTTTTGCTGCTGTTATCTGACCTACTGTTAGGGGGTGGCTACATTCATTCTCCATAGTCCCACTGTATGTAGGGACGTAGTCACCCTCTCTTGCTCCCTTTTGAGATTGGCTATGAACTAAAGACTAAGGAATGTGTAGCATGCATAGAATAATGCACATTACTGCAACTAATGAGCGCTGCTCATTCCAAATGAAAAGTTTGAAGAGTGGAAAAGGAGATGTTGGAGAGCTTATGTTGCAGGAAGCTAGGAAAACCCTGTAAGAAACAATTTAATGAAAAATAGATTACAGGGCCATTAAGTAATGGATATGTATGGATTATTTTTGTAGGATAAAAATACTGTTTACTGTCACTTTAAAATCAGCCAGGTTAGTAAACCAGCCAGGCAGATAGCATTTTCAGAGAGATTGGCAATTCCAGTCTATGGATTTCTCTAAGCACAGGTTTGCTTTAAAAAATAGCACATTACTCTGGTTGTAAATTATTGAAAGTTAGGAAATATTAAGAAACAGATACTTACTAGTTCATGCAGTTCAGTGCTGTCTTCCCCGCAGCCAATTCTTTGCTACACTTTGGCTCTCAAGTGCCGCTATCTTGGATTTGTGAGCCGCCTGTGATATCCTGAAGTCAGCACGGTGTGACTGGACCTGCAGCCTCCTGCGAGGTGTGATGTGTCCCAGGATGCTGCGGGCAGCGAAATGGGGCAGGCCAAGCATATGTCATCCTTAGCTAGTAGAGAACTGAGGAACCGAGAGTTGGGTACCTGTCAAAAGATGGTATCCACTCTCCGCAAAAGCAACAAAAAAAAAAATGAATAAAAAAAAATCTGCAAACATGTTAGGGGCAGGGGGAATAGAGAAGTAGTGGTACTTTCTGTGTTGGGTGAAGGTCCCCTTTTTTAAAGGAGAAGTACAACCAAAGCTCATTTGGATGATAGGAGTGCTGAAGCCCGCTGTTAGCTGACGTCACAGAGCCGGTCTAGGCTGGGGTGCAACAATAAAGTCCGGATAAGCCCACATGCCTGGACCGGCAGCGGGCTCAGCCTGTCAGCGAGCCACTGAGAGCCTGAGCCGGCCACTCCCACCCCCTCCACAGCTTAGCGCTCCAGTGAGCGAGGGGGGCCGAGCAGAGAGCTGTGACTGACAGTCACCAGCTCTCTGCTCAGTGAGCTGTGAGATCAGTGGTGTTTGATCATTCGGTTCTCAGTCTTAGAGCAACGGGGGACAGATTCAGCATCGGACCAATGATGCATCCACCTAGGTAAGTATGATTCTGGAAAAAAAATAACCCCATACTTCTCTTTTAAAGGATGTTTTTTGTTTCTCTATTGGCTTTTAAGGGCTCTTTTACCCTCATGGCAGCTCTTGCTGCCCTCTGAAAAGTGATTTGTGGCAGGTCACTTTTCAGAGAGCAGTTGACAGGTGGCTGGGAGGCAAATTGTCACTTCCTCACCACCAGTTTTTGGCCAGAAAAGACTGCACCATCCCACATCAACCATGTAATATACATTGCATGCGGTTTCATTCACTTGAATGGATCACATTCACCAATAGCAGTACTGGGGATGCTGTTGCGCCTGTGCCATGTGTGCAAATCCTTCTGGCTGCTGTTATGTTAATGGGGCTGCCTGGGAAGCTCACTTACCTATTTTTACCACTATTCCCTGGCTGCATGCGTAAAGAAGCCCCTAAGGCCCCTTTCATACGGGGTGGAATCCGTCCAAGTGGATCTGCCTGCTCAGCGGGGGATCTCTCCACTGATCTCCGCTGAGCAGGCAGATGGCATAGGAGAGCGGAGCAGACACAGACACGGCCTGCTGTTTTCTATTTGGCGGTCAGATGAAAACACACTGCATGTCCGTTTTCATCCAATTGTCATCCGATCCGCCGGACATCTGTTTTTAGCAGACCGGATCGGATTGGATGTTGGCGGGTGACAGCGGGCACATCTGACATCTGCTGGCCCATAGAAAACATTGGGTGGTCCGATCAGGTCTGCTTGAAAAACAGACAGGTGGACCCGATCGGTCCACTGGTGTGAAAGGCGCCTTAAGGCCCGTACAGAGGATAAGAAAATCGGAAGTTACGTTTTGTCTGACGAACGATCTGCTAATTTTCGGATCGTTAGTATGGTGCTTTCGACAGTTGATTCTGAATTTTCGTACGACAAAAACTGAATGTGCAGGCTAAAAAATTTTTATCATACGGGAACACAACGTACGATTTTCGTTTAATTAGTAGAGTTTTCATCTGAAAAAAATCGTAATAGCAAGACTACGCATGCTTGGAAACAAAAGAATACATTACACAATAATTCAATGCATTACATGACTTCTGAAGTTTAATTCTGTCGTATGAGAATTTTCATATGTTGAGTAACCTCTTCACTTTTGGATATGAGACTAGCATGCAACAAAAAACGGACAAACATTCGTCCAAAAAAATCTGAACGAGGCTTAAGAGTATGAGAACTACAGACAGATATTCAGCATTGTATGGAAATGTGTATGTGTGAATGCTGTGGCCATAGTATGTGTACCAGTGCATGCGCACAGCGATAACCCCAACACAACGGGTGTTATTGCTTTTTTTTTTTTTTTTTAACAGCTGCTTGTAATGATATCAGTGCACACTTCATACAGTTTATTTTTACATAGGTACATAGTAGGTACATGTAAAACCACTAACAGTGGTCAGTGGCTCCCAAAAAAAATATTAGTGCCATTTACTGCGCTCTGCAGTCTCTATACGCACATCTGCCCACATTGCAGGCACATAGTACACACTGTAAGACCCCTTTCACACTGGGGCCACGGCCGCGTTAACGCCAAAGGGCTGATCGCTTTCGTGGTGCTTTATCGCTGTTTAAGCAGACGATAGCAGGGCGCTTTTAAACCCAAAGAAGAGGTTAAAAACTACCGTGTTGTGGCGCTTCCAAATCGCTTTTCAGGCGCATTCATTGCAATGGGCAGGGGTGTTTTGGGAGCTCTATATACAGCGCTCCCAAACTGCCCCAAAGATGCTGCTTGAAGGACTTTTCCGAACGTCCCGCAAGCCCACCGCCCGAGTGTGAAAGTACCCATTGTAATGAATAGGAGGCAGCTTTCAGGCGCTTTACAGGCGCTATTTCTAGCACTAAAACACCTGAAAACTGCCTCTGTGTGAAAGGGGTCTAAGGATATGATTTGGTTGTCTGTGTGCTATCGCTGTATGCAGATGCTTTGATACATTGGGTCCTTTCTATTTAAAAAATGAGGGTATTGTTTAAGTACAAACATTTTAAAAATCAGTATGGTAATATTGTTGCAAAAGAATCACAACAGAAAAGATGTCCACAGGGCTCGTTTAGACCACACATGTACATTATTGTGCACATAACACGTGTGCACTGATGTGCGGTGGTGGGAATGCAAAGTACCCTATACTGAAATGCCTGATTTTCTTCTATTCTTTTTTTTTTTTCTATGCTCTGAAGCACAATGGGGGTTTTATTTACTAAAGCTAAAGAGTGCAAAACCTGTCACACTTCTGCATAGAAACCAATCAGCTTCCAGGTTTTATTGCCAACGCTTAATTAAACAAGCTGAGGTTAGAAGCTGATTGGTTTCTCTGCAGAAGTGTGACTAATTTTGCACTCTCTAGCTTTAGTAAATAAACCCCAATGTGTTATATTATAGTGCGTCAGAACTCACGACATAGAAATCAATATGTCCTATTATTTTTAGAGCACACCAATACAGAGCATTGATGTGAACTGAAGCCATACAGCAAATTGCCTTGTTCTTACGTATGGACTGTGTTGGACCCCGCTGCCCAATGCAGCCTAATGCTTCTGGAGTGAACAAGCTGGTAAAACCTCATTTAGAATTCAGGGGTTGATTTACTAAAGCTTAGAACCCTTTCACACTGACAGCGCGGGGGCTTTGGCAGTAAAGCCCTGCTAGTTGTTTTAGAGGTGCTTTTCGGATGCTAGCGGGGCATTTTTAACCCCCGCTAGTGGCCGAATAAAGGGTTAAAAGTGCTCGCAAAGTGCCGCTGCCTAGACGCTTCGGCGGCGCTGCCTATTGATTTCAATGGGATGGGGCGCTTCAGGAGCGGTGTATACACCGCTCCTAAAGCGCCTCGAAGAAGCTGCTTGCAGGACTTTTTTTGACGCAGCGCCCCAGTGTGAAAACCCTTGGTTTTTCACACTGGGATTGCAGATGAGGCTTTTTTCAGGCACTTTACAGGCGCTATTTTTAGCGCTAAAGCATCTGAAAAACACCTTCAGTGTGAAAGGGGTCTTATCGAGGAATCGGGAATCGTACGAGGAAAGTCTTCGTGCATATCTCCGATCGAATAATATCAGATGAACGGTCGTGATCGGATGTCGAAAGTAGTGTACACACGACCCGAAAATCGTACAATTCTTCCTCGGACGACCGTTTTCGTACGATATTCGGATCGTGTGTACGGGCCATTAGAGTGCAAAATCTGGCGCAGCTGTGCATAGAAACCAATCAGCTTCCAAGTTTTATTGTCAAAGCTTATGTGAACAACCTAAAGTTAGAAGCTGATTGGCTACCATGCACAGCTGCACCAGATTTTGCACTCTCCAGTTTTAGTAAATCAACCCCTTTGTGTCCAGTTCTGGAGACCTCACATACAAAAGGACATAGATAAGACTGACAATCTTTTAGATTGTAATCTATAATGAGCAGGTCCCTATAATTCCTCTTGTATTGAATTGTATTGTTACTGGACTGTCTCTCTTCATTTTGTATAACAATAATAAAGGATAGAGCGATAATAGAGATAGGTAACACAAACGATGAAAGGTTGGGGAGATAAAAACATATAAGGAGATTTCAGGGACCTAAAGTGTTATTAAACCCAAAAGAAAACATTTATTATATTGCACCTTACCAATTCCTGGATGTGATGGCTGTATATTTCTTTTCTTTTTTTTAGGCTTTTTTTTTTTTATATCCCTCTGGTGATCTGGGCAGTAAAGCCCCGTACACACGGGCTGAATGTTGGGCGACATCAGCCGGTTCAATAGAAACGGTCTGACATTCGGCCCGTGCGTACTACAGCTGATCCTACAGTAGTCGGCCGTTTGGCCGGTTTCTGTTGAGGGGTCATGACCGAAAAAGGTCTGCCAACTGGCTCCCGATCAGCGCTCTCAGCCAATGGCTGGGAACGCTGACCGGAGTGCCCTGTCAGAACACAATAGCACAGCAGTGGAGATGGCTGTACTAACATTGGATTGTTAGTACAGTGGCTCAGACCTAAGCTGTGTGTACGAGGCTTAAAGTGGATGTAAACCTGAATTTTTTTTGTCATAATGTAGAGTATAAGATTTCCTATCATTTGAGCCCATTCTTGCCACAAAGAGTTAATCCAGTGTTAGGTTCAACTTTTAAACAAGTTGCTTAAGTTTATATTGCTTTGCCAAATTATTGCTTCTATAAGAAAGATGACACGGAGTCAGGTATGTCTGTATCACAGTTCTCAGCATAAAGGACTGTTCCCTTTACTTCTTTTATAGGCAGTTCTACAAGCAGTAATCTTATCGGCATTACCAAATGAGGTTAAGGTACAAAGAGTTTCTTATCAGCGAACATGTAATGATTATTCAGCAGTTCCAAATTCCATCTAGATACAGATTGATACGTACACAGAAGAGAAAAGAGCACAAACAATTTAAATAGAACAATTGATACGTACACAGGTAAGAAAGGAGCACAAACAATTTAAATAGAACAATTGATACGTACACAGGTAAGAAAGGAGCACAAACAATTTAAATAGAACAATTGATACGTACACAGGTAATAAAAAGCAGAAACAATTAAAGTGGAACTCTAAGTCATTATTTCAACCCTATCAATTTCCCCCTTTGACATCATCCTCTCCCTCCCCCTGGGTCCTCATGAATAAGTTCTAGTCAGTTTTTCCCCAGAGTCCTTTCCCTGACCGCGAGTTGTCAGAGGGGTAGAACCCATCCCCCTAGGTATTACCAACATCTTAAAATTCAAGAAGAGGAGTTTTATAGGAGTAGGGTGATGTCAATACACATTTATCAGTATACCCTGTCTATTCTCCTAATTTTCCTATTTATTTTCCTGTATACACATATATTTGTGATTGTAAGTGATATTAATATTAGAATAATAATTACCATTGGACTTAACAACCAGTGAAAGATATTGGTTGCTGTAGAAGACATTCCACTAAATATATCCCACCAATGTGGTGCAGTATCCTGTTGTATCTGTGAGGAAAGATGTACTAGTCTACCTTTGTCAATAATCATTTGCTACTTTAGGATCATCTATAGCCCATTCGAAAGTTGTTGTTTCCTCTACTTCAAGTACATTAATACCAGGAGTCCATGCATATATTTGTAAAACAAAAATCTTCAACAAAAAATATGTAAGTAGATATTTCATCATGTTGTTTTCTCAATGTGATGCGTGTATCCAGGTAGGTTTTCCTTCCAGCTTTACTGAGGTGGCTGTGGTCAAGAGTACTTGGTAAGGACCTTCAAACCTGGGTTCCAATGTCTTTCTGGTGTGTTTCTTTACATATACATAATCCCCTGGTAGCAGCGTATGTGTACCTGTTATTGAATTAGGGCCTGGAAGAGAAGAATACACACTTTTGTGGATCTTAGTTAGACGTTGTTGTAATTGTATCACATATGCAGTCAAACTATCACATTGCAATTGCATACTCTGTGGAAAGTATAAACCTAATCTAGGTGCATTCCCAAAAAGTATTTCAAATGGGGATAATCCTGTTTTTCCTGTTGGAGTGTACCTTATAGAGAATAAAGCCAGAGGCAGGCATTCTGGCCAAGGCTTGTTTAACTCTTGCATGGCTTTTTGTATTTTTAACTTTATTGTCCCATTTACTCTCTCCACTGATCCTGAACTCTGTGGGTGGTAAGGGGGTGTGAAAACTTTGTTGAACCCCTAACATGGTCATCACATTCTGCATGATTTCTCCCGTAAAGTGTGTCCCCCTATCTGATTCTATGGTTTCAGGAAGACCAAACCTAGGTATTAACTCAGTGATCAGTTTCTTAGCTGTGGCTTTAGCTGTAGCTGATTTTACTGGATAACTTTCGGGCCAACCTGAGAATAAATCGATACACACGAGGACAAATTCAAAGGGGCCGCTCTTAGGCATTTGTATGTAATCAATTTGCAGTCTCTGGAAGGGGTATTGGGCCCGGACCTGGTGTTTTCGTGGGGTTTTTACTCTCTGTCCTGGGTTATTCAGGAGACAGATTTGGCAGGCTGCACAGTAGTTTCTTGCAGTGCTACTGAATCCAGGGGCGAGCCATCCTTGGTTTACAATCCTATACATGGAATTGGAACTGACGTGTGTGGGTAGGTGAACTGCCGCTGCCATTGCTGGGTACAGAGAGGCAGGTAGGCATATTTTGCCCCCTTCCCTCCATACATTGTCCAGGTCTGGTGCTGCTCCCATTCTGACCCATTTATCTTTCTCGCTCTCCCCTGCTTGCTCCTGTAATTTACTCAGCTGCTGCCATGTTGGTTCTGGGATACTCACCTCTACCGCTGCTAAGGTCTCAGGGCTTCCTTCCCCTAGAGCTGCCTGTTTTGCAGTCAAATCTGCAAATGCATTTCCTTTTGCCTCAATTGTTTTTGCGCTCGTGTGTGCCGCTATCTTCATGATGGCTACTCGTTTAACCTTTTGAAGATTGTTCAGGACTCTCTTAATCCCTTCTCCATGTTTTACAGGTGTACCTGCTGCTGTCAGATAACCTCTAGCCCTCCATATGTGGCCATAATCATGCGCTACACCATAAGCGTAGGCAGAGTCAGTGTAAATATTCCCTTCTCGTCCTTTTAAGTATTCTAAGGCTTGTTCTAAAGCTTTTAATTCTGCTTCCTGTGCTGACATGTGGGCTGGTAAGGCCTGTGCTTCAATTACCTGCGTATCAGTCACTACAGTCACTACTCTGTGTGATATTTACCTTTGTCATCAGCAAACCTACTACCATCTATATACAAGGTGTACTCAGCGTTTAAAATTGGTGTATCTGTAACGTGTGGGAATCCCATTGTCTCCTGTTCCATGAGCTGAAAACAATCGTGCTGATCTACTTCTTTAAACAAAAGAGTGTCAGTGTCCTCATTTCTTTTCTCACTAGTACTATTAGTACTATCATTCCCCCTTGCCAAATCTGGTGACTGAAGAGGCAAAAAGGTGGCCAAATTTAAGGTTGTACAGCGCTGAAAAGTGACATTTGGAGGTAAGAGTAAAGTACACTGTAACCTTAATTGCCTAGCCATTGAAATGTGTTTGGGCTGTACCTGAGACAAGATTGCATGTATGTCATGTGTGGTATGCACTACGACTGGATTGTCTAGAACAATCTCTGATGACTTATCTATGATAATTGACACTGCAGCTACCGCCCGTACACAAGACGGTGAACCTCTAGATACTGGATCTAATGCTGCTGAAAAGTAAGCGACTGGTCTTTGTTTTACATGTGCCTGTGTCAGAACACCTGTGGCGTGTCCAGTGATCTCAGCAATGTACAGATTAAATATCTTGGTGTAATCTGGTATACCAATAGCCGGGGCAGAAATCAACAACTTTTTCAAAGTGATAAACGATTCATAAGCTACTTCTGTAAGCATATACGGTACAATTTTCAAACAATCGTATAATGGCTGCATCAAAGCGCTAGCATGTGGTATCCACTGTCTACAATATGACACGATACCTAAAAACATACGCAATTGTTTGAAATTCCGTGGGGGTAACATTCCCTTTATCACTTGAACCCTCTCCTCAGTGAGATGTCTTGTACCCTGTGATATACAATGTCCCAAAAAGATAACTTTTTCCTGACACACTTGTAACTTTTTCTTATTAACCTTGCAACCTTTTTCTGCCAAAAATCGCAACAAATTAAGGGTGGTGGCCAAACAAGTTTCCTTGTCAGGGCAGCATAACAATAAATCATCCACATATTGTAACAATACACAGGAATCTGGTGGTACCCATTCTCCCAACACCGTTTGCAATGCTTGCGAATACAAGGTAGGTGAATGCGCCATACCCTGAGGTAGGCGTGTCCAGGTTAGTTGCCGATTTTTGATTGAAAATGCGAACCAAAGTTGGCATTCTTCAGCAAGCGGGACGGAAAAGAAAGCATTCGCTAAATCTATAACCGTAAAGTACATACTGGTTGATGGTATTTGACAGTAATGTATGTGGATTGGGTACTAAAGGTGTCATCGGGGCTAGTATTTTGTTGACCGCTCTAAGGTCTTGGACCATTCTATACTTAACCGGACTACCGGCTACTGATTTCTTTTTAACCGGGTACAAGGGAGTGTTTGCCGGTGATTTTACCTCTTTTAGAACTCCACTTTTTAAGAAGGATTGGACCTGCATTTCTATGGCCGTCTCTTGGGGTGCACTAAGTGGATACTGCTTTTGTTGGGGAAGCACTGCTCCTGGAATCAGCTGTAGGGTAACCGGAGGTATGGGCAAAAGTCCAACATCAGCTGGATGTTTTTCCCATAGTTCTCCTGGAAGGGACGACAAAATCTGATCTAAGTCTGAAGGAGGTGGGCCGGACAATTCCGATTCCTCCTCTAGGTATTGTATCAGGTTACACATCTCCATGTGTTCTTGATTAACCCCTATAGCTAAGGTGACAGTGCCATCTGGGTGATAGGTAATGTTAGCTCCTATTTTCTGCAAAATGTCAGCTCCTAACAAATTAGTGGGGGCTCCTCTGGATACCAGAAAGCATGAAAGGAACATGTGGTTTACTACTTTAACTTTCAGAGGTTTTGTAAGCGGGGCGTCGGCTAAAATGACATCATATCCAGTTATTAGTAAAGTGTCAGGTGATTTTTGGCCAGGGAGTAGTTCAGAATCAGAAAGTAACGAGCGTGAAGCTCCTGTATCGACTAAACAAGAGATTTTCTTATTACCAACCGTTATATTTGTCTTAAGCATTGTTGTTTTGGATTTTTCTAAAACCGGGGCGAGTCATGCTCGTGGACCATCTCCCTGCTGCCTGATATGACTATTTTTGTTGTCCCTGGGCTGGTTCCTTCTCTGATTAACTGGAGAATCAACACCTTCCTCTCCTTCATCCCTTATTCTTTTCCTACAGTTGTGTCTGATGTGACCAATCTTGTTACAGTAGTGACAGGTAAGGGGTTTGCGAAAGGAACCTCTACCTTGCTCTTGGGAACCCCCGAGTGCGTTGATAGCATGAGATTTCCTCCCTTTGGTTTCTGCTAAATCCGCCTCTATGCCTTGCGCTTTTTGTAACAACGTCCCTCTATCTCTAGTTGCCCTCCACTCTGGTGTGCAGGCTTTCAGTCTCTCACTTATCTGTGGAATTAATCCCTCCATAAATTGTCTATTGAAGGCTCGGATTGTGACTGGCAGGGCCAAGTCCAGTCCCTCATCTGCCATCATACTTTCCATAGATAAGTAAAATTCCGATACAGTCTGTCCTGGCATTTGCTTCATGGGTGATATGGACCCCCTCTCTTGTTGTTTTGCCTGACAGAAAGCTTCTAATCTAGCAATAAAAGGGGCCCTTGAGTCTATATGTCTGACATGTCCTGCCTCCAGGTTGCCATCCCCATCAACTTGTCCTGCAGGTCTGTGTGGACCTATTTCTGTCATAAACTGGTTAAACAGGGTCAGAGTCATTTTGTGTCTGCATAGATCCTCCCCATCCTGCCAGGTCGCTTCATGTGTATCCATTAACTGTGTCACAAATCTACAAAAAGCAGCTGGCTTTGCTACCGGGTCTGGGGCGCTCTGTATTAATGCCATAAGGGTGTCTGCCGACCATGGTGCCCAAGTCCTTATTTGCATTCTACGAGTGACAGTAGGCGGGGCATTTGGATGGGCTGCCAAATTCTGGATTGTTTACCTGAACAATGCGTGTATCAGTGCGTACGGGAGCTACAGTTTCTGGATGAGGTTTTTGTGCCCCACAATGCACACATTCTACTGCCCATTCTGGGTTTTGTGCTCCACAATCCTGACAAACCCATCCTCTCCCCTCAAGTACAGGATATATCTTGTGTGGTTTGCGTTCCACGTCAGTGTATGGGGGTGGGATGGCTGAGCTGGGAGCCTCGACATTTTTTGTTCTTCTATCTTTCATATCCCAACCATCACAATCTGGATTATATTTCCACCCCTCTTCTTTCGCTCTATTTGAGACCTTAATTAAGCATTGAACCTGACGCATCCATTGCTTCTCTAACACCTCTCCTTGTCTGTCCCTTTTTATTTCACTCCATACATCCGGGTCTAAGCCCGCTGCTCCTTTCACCTTAAATTTACGAAGGACATCCTTTAAGTCCTGTGCTTCAGTTTTCCCATAAATGTTCTTAATTATCTGTGGCACCGTATAGTGCGCCACAATTCCCTGACGGTGTTTTGTGTTCCTCTGGCCCATTCTAACAGTCCTGCCTAGGTAGCGTGTGGGACACTTAGTGTACAATATAATGCGGCTACAACATATACAAGAATGAATAATTACTTTATATGCTAGCCCAATAACAAACCAGCTAAGTTACACTAGTTCCTCGTTGCCTTCCTCCTAGGGTGCTAGAATACTAAAAACCTCTTCCGGAATGAGATTTCTGAAACCGAATTACCTTATATGCTAGCCCAATAATAAATAATTACTTTATATGCTAGCCCAATAACAAACCAGAATGCGGCTACAACATATACAAAAATGCGGCTACAACATATACAAGCATTCCTTTAAGTGGCCAGGTATCCGACTAGATCTCCGGACTTTACGGAGATCTTATTCCCTCCCCGTATCTGGGAATCCCTCTCATGCACTCTTATCCCTGCTTTATGGAGCAGACAGGGCTTATACTCTCAACCCGTCTATGGTTTATGAGTTAGATGTGAGGTTAAGCATAAGCGTCAGACCCCCAAGCTCACAAGCCCTCAAGTTCCCAATCATGTGAGGTAAGGCGCATTCCGTTGCTTAGTTCGGCAATCCCCTTCTAACTCATACCATCCTTGACAAAGCTCATTCACTTTCTCAACAAGACAGACAAGACAGACACAGACAACAAACAAACAAATAATTCCAGCAATATAAACTAAAATATGCAGTAATTCTAGACTCACCACTACAGAGGCTGGTGTTTTAAAACCAGGAGAACCGTAACTGACAGAACGGATAGGCACAAATCAGGGGAGCACAGATTATAAGAAAAATAAAGCTTTTTCTTACCTGCGCAGGTTTTTTGATCTGTGGTTCCCGGAATGCCTGTCCTTTCGTTCCGTCAGCGTAGCTCAGCCACCTCTTGTAGTATCATCGGTGAGTCCCTCGTTCGGGCGCCAAAATGTTAGGGGCAACTCTTAAATAAGTTGCTTTAAGTTTATATTGCTTTGTCAAATTATTGCTTCTATAAGAATAATGACACGGAGTCAGATTAGTCTGTGTCACAGTTCGGAGCCTAAAGGACTGCTCCCTTTACTTCTTTTATAGGCAGTTCTACAAGCAGTAATCTTATCGGCATTACCAAATGAGGTTAAGGTACAAAGAGTTTCTTATCAGCGAACATGTAATGATTATTCAGCAGTTCCAAATTCCATCTAGATACAGATTGATACGTACACAGAAGAGAAAAGAGCACAAACAATTTAAATAGAACAATTGATACGTACACAGGTAAGAAAGGAGCACAAACAATTTAAATAGAACAATTGATACGTACACAGGTAAGAAAAAGCAGAAACAATTAAAGTGGAACTCTAAGTCATTATTTCAACCCTATTTTTTGTTGAAGATTGTTGTTTTACAAATATATGCATGGACTCCTGGTATTAATGTACTTGAAGTAGAGGAAACAACAACTTTCGAATGGGCTATAGATGATCCTAAAGTAGCAAATGATTCAGGATATGAGATGAATAAGGATTATAATGTAGGTAATTAACACTAGAACATACCCTACAGAATAACCTTGTATCCGCAATTATTGACAAAGGTAGACTAGTACATCTTTCCTCACAGATACAACAGGATACTGCACCACATTGGTGGGATATATTTAGTGGAATGTCTTCTACAGCAACCAATATCTTTCACTGGTTGTTAAGTCCAATGGTAATTATTATTCTAATATTAATATCACTTACAATCACGAATATATGTGTATACAGGAAAATAAATAGGAAAATTAGGAGAATAGACAGGGCATACCGATAAATGTGTATTGACATCACCCTACTCCTATAAAACTCCTCTTCTTGAATTTTAAGATGTTGGTAATACCTAGGGGGATGGGTTCTACCCCTCTGACAACTCGTGGTCAGGGAAAGGACTCTGGGGAAAAACTGACTAGAACTTATTCATGAGGACCCAGGGGGAAGGAGAGGATGATGTCAAAGGGGGAAATTGATAGGGTTGAAATAATGACTTAGAGTTCCACTTTAATTGTTTCTGCTTTTTCTTACCTGTGTATGTATCAATTGTTCTATTTAAATTGTTTGTGCTCCTTTCTTACCTGTGTACGTATCAATTGTTCTATTTAAATTGTTTGTGCTCTTTTCTCTTCTGTGTACGTATCAATCTGTATCTAGATGGAATTTGGAACTGCTGAATAATCATTACATGTTCGCTGATAAGAAACTCTTTGTACCTTAACCTCATTTGGTAATGCCGATAAGATTACTGCTTGTAGAACTGCCTATAAAAGAAGTAAAGGGAACAGTCCTTTATGCTGAGAACTGTGATACAGACATACCTGACTCCGTGTCATCTTTCTTATAGAAGCAATAATTTGGCAAAGCAATATAAACTTAAGCAACTTGTTTAAAAGTTGAACCTAACACCAGCTCTGAGCAATCCTCTTTTATTGTTCAGTGAGATAAAACTTGACAAACAGAGAAAAACTTTGTCAAATCCTCCCCCTTGCTGTGAGTGACAGGTGATTACATCTCGTGCACTAGCCTAAGACATGCATTATTTTTTAATTCCCACCCCCACTCCTTTCTTCAGCAGCTCTGCAAGGATTGGCTGTTCCACACCTCAGCATGATTTGGCATGCTGAAGTCATGTGGTTACTTTCCTGTCTTTTCACTGGATGTTAGAGATCATAGCAGAAGTTCAGTGTAAGAAATACACAGGAGAAAGTGCATATTGACAAGGGGAGTGTAGAGGTGGGCGGGGAGTCTACTGACATCACGACTCCACCCACCGAGCTCCAGACAACAGACCCACCCACAGAATCTGCAGTTTTTCGGCTCTCATAACAGACAGAGGGGAGACATTTGACAGGTAAAGATACATGCAGGAGGCATGTATATCCTTATAGATAACCCCTATGGCAGTAGTTTAGAAAGGATGACATTGGGTTTACATCCACTTTAAGGCAGAACATGGAGTCCTACTATGTAGCAGTTAGGAGTGTTTAGACAAACCATTTACTACTGATGGGGTGCTTACAATGATCAGCACTTCATTATTCACAGAAAACTTTTATCCCAAAAGAAAAAAAAACTGTTGTAACTGCAGTGTGAGTTGGAGTTTGGCCTCATTTTATTTGTGTATCTAGATCTGCTATTACATGTAACACTAGCCTCCACCCAAGACTGTCAATTCTATTGTCTGCTGTGCTCACTGTGCCCATTCATCCAGAGTGTCAGCACTCTAATATAGGAGGTGTGTTACTGGCCAGATCACCAGGTGAAAACACAGTGAAAAACCCAAAAAAGAAAGAAAACTAATGCAGCCACCACATCTAATCAGATGATTAGATTTTGGGTTTGATAACGCTTTAATATGTACAGTCTGGAGGAAAGAAGGGGAAAAAGAGACACGATTGTAACCTATAAAGCTGAATTCCAGGTATGGCAGTTTATACATAGTTACCTTAGGTTCCATTCACACCACTCCAAAGTTGCGCCAACGGGGTGACTTATGCCCCGTACACACGACCGGACTTTCCGCCAGAGTAGACTCTGACGGTCTTTCCGACAGATTTCCGACGGAGTTCCGCTGAAACAGACTTGCCTACACACGATCACACCAAAGACAGTTCGTTTAGAACGCGATGACATACGACAGGTCTAGAAAAGGGAAGTTCAATAGCCAGTAGCCAATAGCTGCCCTTGTGTTGTTTTTGGTCTGTCGGAATAGCATACAGACGAACGGTTTTCCCGATAGGGGTTGAGTCCGTCGCACAGATTTGAAACATGTTCTATTTCTAGGTCCGTCAGAATTTTAGAAAGAAAAAGTCCGATGAAGCCCACACACGATCGGAATGGACCTTTTCTGACGGAAAGTCCGGTTGTGTGTACGCGGCATTAGACATGACTTTGACCAGTGATAATGAACAACTGTTGTATTGTATTGTATAACATTCAGGTACGACTTTCATGCAACTTTTGAGGGTTAACATTGAAGTCTATGGCCCTCAAGTTGCATGAAAGTTGGACCAAAGTAGTGCATGAACTACTTTGGAGTCGCTGCAACTTTAAGACGCACATATATAAATAGTTATCATTGGAAAACATGGGAAACGACTTGTCATGCGACTTTGATGTCTATGACAAGTCGCACAAGTGTGAATGGAGCCTTAGTCCAGCTTGGACCATTCTAAGTATCTTTTTGCCATACCTGTGATCCCCATGCCAGCTGGAAATCACTATAATAGGCACCACTACTACAGTGATCTATACTGTGCTGAGCGACGGGCCTTCTGATGCATTGTGAACACAAGGTCACCTGCACTGCACCGGCTCCAGGGAACACTGTGCATTCTCTTAGGCCCCTTTCACACAGGCAGCTCTCAGGCGTTTTAGCACTAAAAATAACACCTGTAAAGCGCCTGAAAACCAGTGTTAATTTTAGTTTTAGGACTAAAATGGCATTTTAGTTTTAGTCCCATTTTAGTCTTCTGCAATTGTTTTAGTCGTATTTAGTCGACTAAATCTCCAGTACATTTCAGTAATTGCAATTTAGTTTTAGTCATAGTCTTTTGACTAAAATGGCATTTTAGTTTTAGTCTCATTTTAGTCTTAGGACTAAAATGGCATTTAGTTTTAATTGTATTTTAGTCATCTCAATTGTTTTAGTTTTAGTCGTATTTTAGTTGACTAAAATAGTATTCATTTAGTCGACTAAAATGATTTGGTCCTTTTAGTCGACTAAATTAACACTGAAAACTGCTTCTCATGCCTCCCCAGTGTGAATGCCCGAGTGCTTTCACACTGGGGCGGGGCGGTGCGCTTGCGGGACAGGAAAAGTCCTGCAAGCAGCATCTTTGGGGCGGTTTAGGCAGAGCTCCCAAACCGCCCCTGCCCATTGGAAAGAATGGGCAACACTTCCAAAGCGCCGCAACACGGGCGGTTTTGACCCTTTCTTAGCTAGCGGAGGTTAAAAGCACCCCACTAGCAGCTGAAAAGCGTCGCTAATACGACGGTAAAGCTACGCTAAAACGAGGCCACGGCTGCATCGTGAAACTGAGAAAAAAATTAGCTTTTTTTTAAAAAAAAAAATGGGGGTATTTATTATAGAAAAAATATAAAATATTGTGTTTCTTTCAAAATTGTCGCTCTCTTTTTGTTTATAGAGCAAAAAATAAAAACCGCAGAGGCGATCAAATACCACCAAAAGAAAGCTCTATTTGTGGGGAAAAAAAGGATGTCAATTTTGTTTGGGTGCAGCGTTGCACGACCACAAAATTGTCAATCAAAGCGGCGCAGTGCCGAAATGCAAAAAATGGCCCGGTCATTCAGTAGCCAAATCTTCTGGGGCTGAGGTGGTTAAAGGGTAACTCCACTTTTTTTGGGGGAAAAAAAATAGCAAATAAAGAAAAAATAACTTAGGGTATACAATTGCGACACAAGTCATATTGTAATTGAATGTTATTAAAAATTACCTTTCCTTTTCAATCTGCAGCCAATGCAATTTTCTGTAAATGCAGTGCAATATGGCTACCTGGAGTTGTTCTGTACACAGAGTGTGTACTGACCACTCCCCAGAAACATAATTTCCTGCTTGTGTGATTGGCTCACCAATTTTCCCAGAAATCTGCACTAAGATACAAGTCAGATTTCAGGCATCCCCTGCAACAAAAATGTAATGTTTGGTGAGATACTCCCTGTAGAAACACACCTAAAGGGATGCAGGCCCAGCAGATTTTCTCATTAGTGCTGTGCAGGTGCACACCTGATAGATAATTATGAAATCATTCCTATTAGACCCACTAAGCACAGAGGCACAGAGGAACACACATGGATTTCTTCAGAATAACAAAAGGTAGAAATCTGCAACAAAAGTTGTTATAATCCTTGCAGTGTACATAGATCACCCAGAGGGGAAGGCTTTTTTCTCAACAAAAGTGGAGTTATGCTTTAAGTCTCAGTGTTCTGCGCTTACTTTCTTGTAGACATGTGCAGCTCGTTTCGTTCCAAATAAATACTCTGATTAATTTTTCGTTATTCTGAGAATCGGATATATCCTAATAGCCGAATGACAGTATAAATGAAGTTTACCGAATGTTCCGAATAATGAAACGAAATTTGTCTGAATTTCCGAAATTCAAATTGAAATTCAAATCAATTTTTAAATCAAATTCCAGTCGAATTCGAACTGTAAACATTTCTGAAATCAAAGATTGTGTTATTAGAGTACCATTTCTAAATAATGCTGTTTTTGTTAAGCCAAAGGTGATTTGAAGAGTCATTGTAATCATTTGATGAGGATTTTTCTTTTGTTTGTTCACTTTTGCCACATTCAAATCCAAAAAAATAAAAATAAAAAGTTTCCAATTCGACCGATTCAAAATGTATCGATTCAAACGTTTCTAATCAGAAAAATCAGTAAATTCAAAGAAAATTTGAAAAAGACATGAAAGGAATTCCGAATGCGAATTGCACTAATCAACCAAATTTAACTAAACGACATAACTAGATTAACGTATCTAAACAAAATTTGTTTTTTCGTCATGCACATGTCTACTTTCTTGTATGGGCTGAATTAAAGTAAGAATTTTCTCAACAGCCGGAACAGCTAAACATGGTACACCCTAATTAGTGGTCATTTCATTTTTATAGTACAAATGTCCAAAAGCTATTTTGGCTGGAGTTTAGCATTAAAAACGAAAAAGAAAAAATATTTAAAAAAAAGGGCAAACTGGATGGACTACTTGGTCTTCTTCTGCCGTCACTCTTCTAAGTGCTTGCTTGGTCTTGTAGTTTTGTATGCAGGTTAGCTGCCACTGACAGGCTTTTATCTGTTGGGAAGTGTATTGATGGCTGTGTGTTTCCTTTCAAATTTGATGCCACACTTCCAAGAGAAATCCCGGTATAAATCTTCAAGGCTCCCCCAGCAACGTCTGTTCACACTGATAAGTCAGAGCAGAAGAGATCTGTCTCCTTTCAGGACGCTCAGTTGGAAATTAGGGATTTAAGCTTACATGTAGCTTTATGATATGTATGTGCGGTGGCTGCTGGTGCTTAAAATTTTTTGGGGGAGCGCAAACAAACTGAAAAATTCTGAAAAGAAAACACCATCAATTGCAGGCTCACTGTGCCATCAAACGCAGCCACTGTGCCCATTAATTGCCGCCACTGTGCCATCAAACGCAGCTGCTGTGCCCATCAATTGCCGCCACTGTGCCATCAAACGCCGCCACTGTGCTATTAAACGCAGCCACTGTGCCCATCAATTGCCACCACTGTGCCCATCAATTGCCGCCACTGTGCCATAGAACGCGGCCACTGAGCCATCAAATGCAGCCACTGTGCCATCAAACGCAGCCACTGTGCCCATCAATTGCCGCCACTGTGCCATCAAACGCAGCCACTGTGCCATCAAATGCAGCCACTGTGCCATCAAACGCAGCCACTGTGCCCATCAATTGCCTCCACTGTGCCATCAAACACCGCCACTGTGCCATCAAATGCAGCCACTGTGCCCATCAATTGCCGCCACTGTGCCCATCAAACACAGCTACTGTGCCCATCAATTGCCGCCACTGTGCCCATCAAACGCAGCTACTGTGCCATATCAAATGTCCCCAATGTGCCATCAAATGCAGCCACTGTGCCAAATCAAATGCTCCCACTGTGCCCATCAAATGCTCCCACTGTGCCCCCACCCGCCGTCTGCCCGGCATTATCCCTGTCTCGGTTGGACAGCGGATTATGGCGGCGAGCGGTGTCCTCCATGCTCCTCGATGTCTTCTCCTGTCCTATCTTCCCGTCCTCTGCTATGATTGGACGCCTGATAGACGTCCAATCACAGCGAATGTTGTTTCAGCCAATCAGGTGACGGGTAACAGATCCGAGCACCTGATTGGCAGAGAGGCAGTTCAGTGTTAGGAAAGCGAATATCCATTCGCTTTCCTAACACAGCTGAGTGAACTGCGCTAATAGGCGTCGCCCTAATAGGCGTCAAAAAAGGTAAATGCTTGGCGCTCGCTTTTTACCTTTTTTGACGCCTATTAGAGCCTATAGCTCCAATCAGGTGCTTCAAAAAAAAAATACCCCACCGCTGTAATTCAGGCACCCGGTGCCCGAAAAGGGGCTGGGCGCCTGAATAGGGGGTGGCAGCGGCGGCCATAGATAGATTCATGCTTTGCATGAATCTATCTATTGGTGATAGGGGGGGCGGCAGGAGAGAGGGGGCGGCGCCCGTGCGCCCTTATGGACGCACCCCCACTATGTATGTGACCTGTATTTGGGGTCCTCGGAATAGTTGTATAGTTTTAAAGCTAAACTGATGTGAAAGTACAATGTATATGTAAAGCGCTGCGTAAATTGTTGGTGCTGTATAAGTACCTGAAATAAATAATAATAACATCCAGTCAAAAGGGAGATTCAAGTTTAAAGTTTATTTATAGCCCAAATGTTTTTTTAGTTTTAGATAGAGTAGGGATTGGTTAAAACCCCTGTAAGGCTTTTTTTGCCTTGTCCCATTGAAGAGACGAATCTTTCATTTCCTGTTCTGTGGATACAGCAGGAAGTGAGAGAATTTTTCCAACTCCTCCTGAAAGATGCTTCCTCGCTAGAAGATGTCCTCTTTATTCCTGTTTAAGTGACAACTAAAAATGTTGGATTGTCCCTCACATGGGAATGTAGACCGCACCTCTCCCTCCCCGAATACCAACAGTATTAATTTCTAATAAATAAAGACATTCAACGCCGGAGCTTGGTATATAATTGGCCGCGGCACGTTTGTTGGTGTAATATTTAAATAAATTAGAATCCATTCAATCATTTTTATTAACCGCTTCCTGACCGCCGCACGCCGATCTACGTCAGCAAAATGGCAGAATGGTACATCCCTTCGTAATCCCGGGCTAGCAGGGGCGCGCCCGCTGCCTGCCGCAGTATCGTGCCCGCATGTCCTGCGAACTCGATGTCCACTGGTGGCCCGCGATCGCGGCGAGGAGGGGCAGAACTGTTCTGCCTAGTGACGTGACAGGGATCTACTGCTCCCTGTCATCGGGAGCAGTGATCTCTGTCCTGTCCTAGGTAGCCCATCCCCCCTACCGTTAGAACACACTGAAGGAACACATTTAACCCCTTGATCACCCTCTAGTGTTAACCCCTTCCCTGCCAGTGACATTTACACAGTAATCAGTGGCTATTTTTAGCTCTGATCGCTGTCAATGGTCCAAAAATAATTTCAAAAGTGTCCGATCTGTCCGCCGCAATGTCGCAGTCCCGATAAAAATTGCAGATCACCACCATTACTAGTAAAAAAAAAAAATAATAAAAATAAATGCCATAAATCTATCCCCCATTTTTTAGACGCTATAATTTTTACCAAAAATATGTAGAAGATTACATATCGGCCTAAACTGAGGAAGAAAAATGTTATTTTCTATATTTTTTGGGGATATTTATTATGGCAAAAAGTAAAAATGATTGCTTTTTTTTCAAAATTATCATTCTTTTTTTGTTTATAGCACAAAAATCAATAATCAATATATCAGATGACCCTCTGGGAATTTCCCCGGCGGTCACGTGACATTGCGGGAAATCCCCAATGTTACATGACCCCGTTTTTCCCGCCTAAGAAAGTGACCCTTTTTTTAATTAATTTTTTTATAACAAACAAATTGGAAGGGGGGCGGCCACATGCCCATGCTGTACAGCTTTAAATACTTAAGCCCTCTCAGTCCATTCTGTTCTGGTGATAACGGTCAGCAGGACAAATAGAGAGGGTAGATTTCCCCAGCGAGGATACAGACAGCAATAACAACTTTATATCTTTTATTCTTGATAGCAAAGTCACCAGTAGCAAAGAAATATCCAACGTGTCTCGGGGGCCAAAGCATCCTCCTTCATCAGAGCTCAAGCTTGCTTGTTAAAGTGATTGTAAAGAAACTTTTTTTTATTTAAAAAACAAAAACAAACACGTCATATTTACCTGCTCTGTGCAGTGGTTTTGCACAGAGCAGCCCAGATGCTCTTCTTCTTGGGTTCCCCACTGGCGCTCTGGACCCCTCCCCCTTGTCGAGTCCCCCCCATAGCATACCTCTTACTGTGAGGACAGTCCCGCGTTATTGCTCCTAAGTCGGCTCTATGCATCCATAAGACACAGAGAGCACGGCTCAGCCCCGCTCCCGCCTCCATGGCTGTGACTGACGGCGGTGGGAACCAATGGCTCACGCTGCTGCATCTCAGCCAATCAGGAGGGAGTAACCCGGGAAAGCCTCAAGTCTCATGCACATCGCTGGATCTAGATTGGGCTTAGGAAAGTATTAGGGGGTGCTGAAGGGGGAGCTGCACACTGAAGTTTTTTTTACCTTCATGTATTAAAAAACGTTCAGCCTTTACAAACAATCCAATGAGAACTGTGATGTTACCTCCCAGAAGGAAATCTTTGGGAGACACAAACAGGCGTGTGGAATCTAATGTCTGTATAATAGCATTGCTAGTAATCTAGTAGGACGTCACAAGATTTCTGACCAGATCAGATGTATTTTTAATCAAACAGATATAACAAAACATTTCCAGTGATATGTTTAACAGTAAAAAAGATCCAAATGGGAGATGTTCATTATTAGGGGTTTTCAAACTATTTCAAATAAATTTTCACTTTTCACATTTACCTGTAACATTTTTTGCACACCCATAAATTTTCTATTTATATTTAACTATATTTTCCAGAATCATATTATTATTTCTCATTACACTGTATTGTATTGGCTCTCTCCTGTTTTCTGATTGCTTTGTTGATTGATATATACAGGGAACAGCCTGTGGGTGCAGGAATTTGTTTCTGAAAGTAAACCCTCCATATACACATGGAAGTGAACAACCTTAGATGATACACAGAGATGAAACAAATCTCCCTACATAAGTTTTACATCTATATCTTCTGTCTTCATCTGTATATATCCTTTGGAAAGTGCTCTTCGTGTTTTTCTTCTTCCTGGTTACCACTGGGAGTGGATTATTGGCATACAGCCAAGCAGGGGCGGCCCGTCTATTAAGGGCACATGGGCGCCGCCCCCTCTATCCAGCATAGCATGAATCTATCCACGCCGCTGCCACCACCCCCTATTCATGCATCCGGCCCCTTTCAGGGCGCATGAATTACAACAGCAGGGATTTTTTTTTGAAGCACCTGATTAGAGTCATAGGCTCTAATAGGCTTCAAAATAGGGTGAACTTGTCGCACAGAGCATTGTGCTCGGAGCCCATCCAGGTGTGTTAGAAAAGCAAATGAATATTCGCTTTTCTAATACTGAATTGCCTCACCGCCAATCAGGAAGTGGGTCTGATACCCGTTTCCTGATTGCCTGAAAGGTCAGGCGATCCTATTGGACTCTTAGGAGGAGGAGGAGGGGGGTGCATGGCGGAAGCAGCCGTGATCCACACTAGATGCAGAGGAAGCAAGCTCCTGGACACGCTCCTGGACACGCTGCCCGCCCGCTTCCTAGATGGGGTAAGTGCGGGGCTTTGATGTCCCGACTGTTCTCCGAGGGGGTGCCGCCCCCCCAAAAGAAAAAAACACCAGCCACCACGGCAGCCAAGACAGCTGATTGGAGGAAAGGCACACACCCTCTCTCCTCATAGGCAAAAGAAGAAAGGAATGCTCTTAGACGGTAAGCTGACTGCTAATCTATGTATAGCAACCTCCCCCGACACACACTTCTATTTCCCGTCTTGGAGAATGTGTGAGAAGTTATCAGGCTGATAACAGAGCTACAGAGCAAGAGAAAGCTATGGGACTCAGTGCTTTGAAGAGAGCTGAGAAAACTCTACAGATATATGTGACCAGCTCAAATTTCATGAATCGGGTTTACATCCACATTAAGCACCATACACACGGGCCGAATGCCAGACGACATTGTCCGGTTCAATAAAAACCATCCGACATTCGGGCCGTGTGTATGGTAGCCGATCTGACAGAAGACAGCTGTTTGGCCGGCATGCTGGAAAACCAGCAGCCGATTGACTCCCAGTCAGCGCTCCCAGCCAATGGCTGACTGGAGTGTTCTAGCGGAGGGTCATCCCCCTGTCAGAACAGCTCAGCTGGGAGAGATCGCTGTACTAACGTCAGATCATTAGTACAGCGACTCTGACCGGAGCTGACAGATTTTTTTTTGTTCAACCAGCTGGGTTGAACAGAAAAAACTCATAGTGTGTACCGGGCTTCAGGGTTTGTTCAAGTTGTTGTGGTAAGGCAGCTCATTCAATTCGGACTCAATGCCAACACAAAAAAAAAAAACCACACCTGCATTATTAGGACCCCTGGTGCCCAACCTGTGGCCTTTGGTATATGATGAGCGGCCCTCAGACCTCAGCAGTCTTTAGTGGGAACATTGATTAGGTTAATGACATTGATCTCCACTAGCCTCATGTAACATCTTCCCAGTTTAATATTGTCTTCTGCTACATGTCCAAGGCCAAGTATGTAGCATGTCCGCACTCTCTGACCCTCATTTCCTCCATTAGGTCTGCAGTTTCTGAGTCTTCTCAAGCATTACATATACTGGACATTATGTGCAGCCCTTTAACTCAAGCTGACAACTACTGATTTAGACAACACAGCACACAGCAACACACAAAGCATTCACTCCTATGTATTGTGGTGTGCTATAGCACAGATGCATTTATTTTTTACTGTATATGTACATTGCCACACAATTAAGAATTAATGGCAATACACTGCAATGCTGGGTAATAGCCATTCCCTACAGTCAGTGTTAATTTTGTCAGCAAATTTTGGTTTTGTCTTAGTTATAGTCTTTTGACTAAAATGTCATTTTAGTGTTAGTCGTATTTTAGTCTTTTGAATTGTTTTAGTCATGTTTTAGTCGACTAAAATCTCCAGTACATTTTAGTCAACTAAAATCTAATGGCTTTAGTCAAATGAATTATTTAATTAATAATAAATAATAAAATAATAATAATAAAATATTAATTCATGGATTATTTAAACATTCTCACGGAATTTCCAAACTAATTATACACTCCTGGAGTAAAAATCGAATAATATGTTATTAGTTATGGTATTAAGGTTTGAACATGCGCTACAGACTCAAATTTAGTCATTGTGATATATAACATCTTTATAAATAAATCCAAGTTTCATAAACAAACAAAAATCTTGCTTTTTGACAAACAGAAGTGCAACTTTAAAATGCAAAAAAACACCAAAACTGTAAACTTTATTGGCTGTAATGCCATTGGACATAGTACCTGAAAATATTACCAACATTAAATATTAAGGAAATATATAAGAAAAGCCTTTTTCTTATTTTTTTCTCTTTCAGGAGCTTTGTACATGCCCCTTATTTATCCTTATGTGGTAGTGCAATAGTGTGATACATGTTTAAAACCTTTAATGTGCTATTATTACAGGCTCTGGATGGAATTGTGTTGCCAATTTAGAAATGGCCAATAGAGTAGTGTTAATTTGGATGTCAATTATTGATTTAGTTTTAGTCATAGTCTTTTGACCATTGTAATAGCCATTTTAGTTTTAGTCATATTTTAGTCATCTGAATTGTTTTAGTTTTAGTCGTATTTTAGTCATCTGAATGGTTTTAGTCGTATTTTGGTCGACTAAAATAGTGTTAATTTAGCCGACGAAAATATTTTAGTCGACTAAATTAACACTGCCTACAGCATGAGTGTCCTCACACAAACTTGCATTGCAAAGGAAGAATGGGGGGTTGCCTGACCAGGTCTGTTAGATTATAGAGTGCAGCAGGTCCAGCTCTGGTGCCTACTGGAACCGTACAGTCAAATTTGAACATTTCAGTACAATTAATACAGGAAAAAACAGGAAAATGTAGATAATGCTGTAAAAATTAGGGTAGCTAGTAGGGATGAGCTTGGGTTAGATCAGTCCTGGGCCAATCAGCTGAGGGAGGAGGATTTCCCACCCAGCAGCCACATGTACACAAAGGGACAGGGATGCTTATGACATCATTGTTGACCTAATATGGCCACATGGCAAAATTAGGACAATGACATTGACCCAATATGAACATGTAGCTGTATTAAGTTAATGATGTCACCAGCATCCTTGCCTCTTTGTTTATGTGCAGATACGGGACGGGGAATCCCCCGCCTGAAGCTAAATGGCCTGGCACTGACAGCTTTCTTCCGGGTTCAAGCGAACTTGGGTTTGGACCAAACCCAAACTGTACCTAAGCGTACTAGTTGTTAGCACAATGTCTATTGGACTAATTATCTATTTCTTTTGCTTCAATTGGGCTTTAAAATTGATATTTATTTGTTAAAGTGGTGTTCCGGCCGAAATTATACTTTTTAAATAAAAATACCCCTATAATACACAAGCTTAATGTATTCTAGTAAAGTTAGTCTGTAAACTAAGGTCTGTTTTGTTAGTTTATAGCAGTAGCTTGTTATTTTATAAACTTACAGCAGGCCGTGGCCATCTTAAGTGTGGGCATCTGAAGCCAGACTGTATTTCTTCCTGGATCTCATCCTTGCAGATCTCGCACATGCTCAGTGCAGCAAAAGCAGTATAATAGGTTTCAGGTCAGGTTTCCATAGCAACGGCAGAGTCAGAGGAAGTTGCCGCCCCTTCCCAGAAGGCATTGCAAACAGGAAATGATGCAATGGGCCACGGCCAGGGAGGAGGAAGTGAAAAATGAATACAGCAGATATACAGTAGGTGCTTAGAAAAAAAATAAAAAAATATCCAATTTGTTTACAGTGCACAGTTAAGTGACTGTGCACTGTGCACTGACTGTTTAGTCACTGACTGTGAACTTAGTATGAAATGTGGCAAAGCCAGTTCTAAATGTGATACATCCATAAACGTAGGAGTTCCAACCAACCAGAAAGAGCAAAGCAAAGTGTACGCATGGAACTCTTCAATTCCATTTTAGCACTGTAAGGATGAAAATTCTAGCAGAACCCAGTCCAGGCTTTTGTATTATAAACATGAGTTTCATATATTATTTTGAGATCAGAAGGAGTGTGCGTGTAGGGAGGGAGTCTCCCTCTGCCCTCCGCTTTAAACTTTGGCATAATGTCATCGACATCTTAAGAACGCTGAGTTGGATGCTGCTAGGCCCACTCCACCATGGGATTTGAATCACTTTCTGTCTGTCTATATTGTGCTTCCTCTGTAACCTTACAAGCAATGTACAACTGTAAAAACAGGCAGCAGACCAGTTATCTGTCAGACCTGCAGAGGAACTCAGCGCAGTAATAAATAGTGCCTTTGACCTCCCTGTGGCCCCTGCTAGTACCAAACTATGCACAGACTCCATCCTACAGTCAGTGTTATTGGTCTGAGAATTCCAGCATGTATCAGAAAGAAAAATGAACATGGATTATTAAAGACACGGAGTTCATTATCAAACTCTACGTGGTACTGACGTCTTCCCTTTATATATCTTAAAGGGAAAGTGTAGTGTATATGTGTATATATTTATATATATATATATATATATATATATATAAATTTTTCACTCTTTTTTTGCAGCCATTTGCTAACATCTTTTAAGTTAAATTTTTCCTCATTAATGTACACACAGCACCCCATATTGACAGAAAAACACAGAATTGTTGACATTTTTGCAGATTTATTAAAAAGACCTTACAGCTCACAGTGCATGTCAGAGCAAATGAGAATCATGAGGTCAAAGGAACTGCCTGAAGAGCTCAGAGACAGAATTGTGGCAAGGCACAGATCTGGCCAAGGTTACAAAAAATTTCTGTTGCACTTAAGGTTCCTAAGAGCACAGTGGCCTCCATAATCCTTAAATGGAAGACGTTTGGGATGACCAGAACCCTTCCTAGAGCTGGCTGTCTGTCCAAACTGAGCTATCGGGGGAGAAGAGCCTTGGTGAGAGGTAAAGAAGAACCCAAAGATCACTGTGGCTGAGCTCCAGAGATACAGTTGGGAGATGGGAGAAAGTTGTAGAAAGTCAACCATCACTGCAGCCCTCCACCAGTCGGGGCTTTATGGCAGAGTGGCCCGACAGAAGCCTCTCCTCAGTGCAAGACACATGAAAGCCCGCATGGAGTTTGCTAAAAAAAACACCTGAAGGACTCCAAGATGGTGAGAAATAAGATTCTTTGGTCTGATGAGAAGCAGTTTCTTGAGGGCTTCAAGTGCAGTTTCTCTTTCCATTGAGCCTATCTGGAGTACATCCCTGTATGGCCACGACCCAGTGAGACGCTCAAGTGGTTGTTAATACCATATCCGGTACCAGGTCTCCTGTGTGTGTTCAGCAGCCGTTCCTGCGGTCAAGGCCACGGCTGGGTTACAGCCGATCGCTTTATATTGCCTACTATTTGGTAAGCAGGCAATTTATATGGTGTCGGGCACTTTCTTCATTATGTGTGAACTCACTATGGTGTATATCAAGAACTGAAGTTATGGACTGTTTTATATCATGTTAATTTGTGGGTGTAACCTCTTCTATTCTACCTGTTTATTGTGTGTAGCCCACATTTCAGTTGCAGCCTCTGTTTTTTCTATAAGTCTAGCGCAATTTTCGTGTTTTCCTTGTAGTAATATGGTCACATTTAATAAAGGAGGATGGTCTACGTGGTCTATGTTTACCCCGGATGCCTGCATACTTAGATGTTCCTGTTTTAATCATCAACCATGTAAGTTGCTAAATGTTGTACCTTCAATAAATGTAACCATATTACTACACTTAGAGGTGCCTCTCTTCTCTTTTATACTCAGTTACATGATGCTACTTGTATATCAAGACATCGCTTGTTAATCAAGTCAAAATTTATTTAAAAATTTTGCTTGTCTTACAAAACGCTCTCAAACCAAGTAACTCTCAAACCAAGGTTTTACTGTAATAAAATATTTACAAAAATGTGAGGGTATATTCACTTTTGTGAGTTATGCCCCGTACACACGGTCGGATTTTCCGATGGAAAATGTCCGATCGGAGCGTGTTGTCGGAAATTCCGACCGTGTGTGGGCTCCATCGGACATTTTCCATCGGATTTTCCGACACACAAAGTTGGAGAGCAGGAGATAAAATTTTCCGACAATAAAATCCGTTGTCGGAAATTCCGATCGTGTGTACACAAATCCGACAGACAAAGTGCCACGCATGCTCAGAATAAATAAAGAGATGAAAGCTATTGGCCACTGCCCCGTTTATAGTCCCGACGTACGTGTTTTACATCACCGCGTTTAGAACGATCGGATTTTCCGACAACTTTGTGTGACCGTGTGTATGCAAGACAAGTTTGAGCCAACATCCGTCGGAAAAAATCCTATTATTTTGTTGTCGGAATGTCCGAACAAAGTCCGACCGTGTGTACGGGGCATTACTGTATGCACACTGTACTTGATAGTACAGCACAGCCGTAGTCAATTACTGCTTCTCCAAATGTACAGACAGGCAGTAGATGGAAGTTTTAAAACTCACACCCACAAAGCTGGAACAACTACGGTAATTAAGGACGCTTAAGCAGCCATACACAAGTTGATTTATGAACAAACATTATTTTGCACTAATATTTGTATAGAAATCCTAATTCAGTAGATTTGAGGACTTGACAAATGCATTTAAACATTTTGTTTGCTTTTAATATTCGATTTTGGAATGAATGTAATTTCCTGAATAAAACCAAATTCACTGCTTTAAAATCCTTCATTTGAGAAAAATTTGTAATTCTTCAAATTTTCTTACCGCTGCAGTCGAAAGCTAATGACGATTTGACTCTACCGATGAATCGAAAATTGAACAAATGTTCCTGAAATGAAAGTTTTTGAACACACCGTGTGGCCAGCTTTGGTATAAAAAATCATTTTTAGCTGGGAGCCAATGATATTCTAAAATTATAGTCACATTGCTGGAAATACATTTCCTTATGCTTCTGTTAAAGTTTTTTAGGAATGTGTGTTTTTGAAAGGTTATCTGAATAAAAGTTACTTGGATGGATTTTACAGATTATTTTTTTGAGCATCCATTTGAAAGCATTCCATGCCCACGTGAGGCTAGTAGAATAAAATCTGGGATAGCCCAAATCCAGAAAGATAAAGGTAGATTTTCATGATTATTTAAAACTGTTTAGAGGTGGGAGGAGTTGAAGCAACAGTATAAATATTGATAGACCTTTTGTTCAGAAAGACCGCTCATTAGTTGAAAAAAATTCTGATATTTATTTATTTATTTATTTCAGGTACTTATATAGTGCCATGGGCGTAGCATAAGGGGTTGCAGAGGTCACAATCACAACCTTGCCCCTAGCTCCAGGGGGCCTCTGCAGCCTCCCTGTCATATTATCATATCCTCCAAAAAATCCAGCTCCGATCTGTCCTAGGGTCCCACAGCCATGCTCCAGTACTGGGCTTCTACTTTGCCTTCCACAGTCCACACCCTTCTGTTCCCATTGACTGGGGAGAAGCTGTGAGCCATTTCCTGAATTGAGAGGAGCACGAGGTGAGAACCGCCCAGGATGGGCTGGCAACATGGAATGGTAACCAAGCTCAGCGAGGCAAGAGGAGGAGAGTGCTGTCCTGTAGCCACGATGGGACTGATGTCACTGGTGAGGTCTGACACTTCTCAGTGTCTCCTAGTCACCAGCTGGGATTCTCTGTACCCCCCACCTGGGGATGTCTACTTACCCCACTTCCCTGACAACTGGGGAAAAGACACACACCTCCGGGAGGTGACCTTCCCCCAACACCTGCCAACACTGACAGAGAAACTTTCAGAAATTGCTAAAACAAATCCCTTAACACCTCCTCGGGGGGGGGGGCTCTGAAGGGCTGCAGGCTCCAGATTTTGTGTCACATGGCTTTGCCCTCCCATATCAAAGTTGCCCCCCCCAAAACCCCCTGACCACTCCCTCCACCCTGCGTGCTATGCCCGTCTGCTGAGCTCCTTTCCCATTACAGCACTCTATACTGTTCCTCCTCCACAGGGCTGAAATCACATTCCTTTACAACACAGCCAGTCAGCCATGATCTGCACAGGGTGTATCTGCCTACTGCAACTACACTGCCGTTCTGACCAGAGAGTTTCACAGGTCAAAACGGCAACATAAAAGCCAGATACACCCTGTGAAGACTGACAGACTGTGTGTAAAGGAATGTGATTTCAGCCCTGTGTAGTGTGGGGGGGAGCTGTATACAGTGCTGGGATGGGAAAGGAGCTCTGCCAAGTGACCTGCCAGGGGTCCCTGTCCTCTGATGTAAAGAGGAACTCTGGGAACTCAAAACTCTTAAGCCACTTTAAGTATCTTGGCGTGCGGTGGTTGTATCTACACGCACTTTGGAAGTAGTGGGTGAGGGGCACTTTTGCATCGGGGCCCACAAGCTTCAAGCTACGCCTCTGTATAGTGCCATCAATTTACACAGCGCTTTACATATTTTATACATTCACATCGGCCTATTCAAAAATTACAGTGTAAGGAGCACTGAGGATGTGCCAAGTGCCCTAATCTATTCCAATATTTCATGAACGTTTATAAATAATCTCATTAAAGTGGGTCTAAACTCAAAATGATTTTTACTTTAATGCATTCCCTGCATTAGGGTAAATACGCCCAACTAACTGTTTTACTCCCCCCCGATCCCTAAACGCTTACCTGGCTCCTCTCATCTCTCCAGCGCTGTGCTGGCTGAAGCACCTCTCCTCTCTCTTCCTGGTCTCACAAGAGACACTGGGAGCAGGGAGAGCTATGGGCTCCTGCTACTGTCATTTAATATCCTGTGAGGAGGGAGCAGGGGCGTGGCATACTGGCAATGTGTGTGTCTATGGACCCGCACAGCCCAGCTTGGGAGCAGGCTTATATAAATATATATATATATATATACACACACACACATAAGTATGACAGGTGGACATGTTTACAGTCTTTGGGGGTCTCATTAAGGAAGAGGGGAGTCAATAATCTTCCTCCTGCCTCATCAGTCCCCCCGGGATTCTCTCTTCACTCCCCGATTCACCATCTCTGAGCTGGTGAATTGGGGAGTGTGAATTCTGACAGATCGCCAGTGAAGTGCTGAGATCGCAGCTTCATAAACTGGTAGTTTCTGTGTCAGTCAGTGACACCTTCTCTGTGTGCGGACTTGATCGGGGGAGAGCATGTTTTCCCCCGATCATCTCTGTTTCATAAACCATTAATGAACTGAGATCAGTGGCGATCAAAGTGGCATATAATTGTGAAGTGGAAGAAAAAATGGTTTAAATTTTCTTTTACAAATAAAATATCTGAAAAGTGTGGCATGCAGATGTATTCAGCCTCCTTTACTCTGACACCCCTAACCAAAATATAGTGGAACAAATTACCTTCAGAAGTCACCCAATTAGTAAATAGAGTGCACTCGTGAGTAATTTAATCTCAGTATAAATACAGCTGTTCTGTGAAGCCCTCAGAGGTTTGTTAGAGAACCTTCGTGAACAAACAGCATCATGAAGGCCAAGGAACACACCAAATAGGTCATGGGAATAAAGTTGTGGAGAAGTTTAAAGCAGGGTTAGGTTATACAAAAATATCCCACGCTTTGAACATCTCACGGAGTACTGTTCAATCCATCATCCGAAAATGGAAAGAGTATGGCACAACTACAAACCTACCAAGACATTGCAGACAACCTAAACTGACAGGCCAGGCAAGGAGAGCATTAATCGGAGAGGCAGCCAAGAGGCCCATGGTATCTCTAGAGGAGCTGCAGAGATCCACAGCTCAGGTGGGAGAATCTGTCCACAGGACAACTATTAGTCGTGCACTCCACAAATCTGGCCTTTATGGAAGAGTGGCAAGAAGAAAGCCATTGTTGAAAGAAAGCCATAATAAGTCCCATTTGTAGTCTGTGAGAAGCCATATGAGGGACACGACAGACATGTGGAATAAGGTGCTCTGGTCAGATGAGACCAAAATTTTACTTTTTGGCCTAAATGCAAAATGCTATGTATGGTGAAAAACTAACACTGCACATCACCCTGAACACACCATCCCCACTGTGTAACGTGGTGGCAGCATCATGTTGTGGGGATGCTTTTCTTCAGCAGGGACAGGGAAGCTGGTCAGAGTTGATGGGAAGATGGATGGAGCCAAATACAGAGCAATCTTAGAAGAAAACCTGTGAGGCCGGGTTCACACTGTAACCCACTGCGGATCGCACAGAAGCGCTGTGCGTCCCTGTTCCCCATTTCAGGGATGAATCAGGGCCAATTCTATGCCTGAATTCAGCCCTGAAATGGAGCAAAAGATGCACAGCGTTTCTGTGCAGTGCGCTCTGCAGCCGCAACGGAGATATATGAACTGGCTCCATAGAGAGATGCTATGCGAATTGGATGCGGGGAAACCTGCATCTAATTCGCATTGGTGTGAAGCCGGCCTTAGAGTCTGCAAAAGACTTAAAACTGGGGTGGAGGTTCACCTTCCAGCAGGACAACGACCCTAAAAATACAGCCAGATCTACAATGGAATGGTTTAAATGAAAGCTTATTTATGTGTTAGAATGGTCCAGTCCAGACCTAAATCCAAATAAGAATCTGTGGCAGGACTTGAAAATTGCTGTTCACAGACGCTCTCCATCCAATCTGACGGAGCTTGAGCTATTTTGCAAAGAAGAATGGGCAAAAATTTCACTCTCTAGATGTGCAAAGCTGGTAGAGACATCCCCAAAAAAGACTTGCAGCTGTAATTGCAGTGAAAGGTGGTTCTACAAAGTATTGACTCAGGGGGGCTGAATACAAACACACCACACTTTTCACATATTTATTATTTTTCTTTCCATTCACAATTATGTGCCCCTTTGTGTTGGTCTATCACATTAAAAAAAACAATAAAATACGTTTAAGTTTTTGGTTGTAACATGACAAAATATGGAAAATTTCAAGGGGTATGAATACTTTTTGAAGGCACTGTACCAAACATATAATGAGGGATACTTAAATTTGACTGCAAACGTGGAACATACTTAAATTAGCTAACCCGTGCTTATGTATTTTTTTAAGCATATGCTCAGTTTGAATAGCCTAGGTTTGTGACAGGTTTACTTTAAGATTAGTACAAACATTTTAGCTTTGTCAAATTGATGGTTGGGATGAATGATGCTTTTTCATGTGGATACACTATTATCAGCTGAGTGCTTTGATGTTTCTTTTTTCTGAGAACTTACAGATAAAGGAAAGAAAAACCTGATAAAGCCTGAGGACAAGAAAGAAAACAGTACCTTGAATGGTTATACTATGGATGGCAATAGTAGCTGTGTATCATGCAGGGATTTTAGTAATGTTAGATGTTTGGCATGAATTTGGATGTTCACAGCAAACAGCCAATCAGTTTAATAACAAAAAGCATGTACTTGTATTGTCCATTTATTTGAAGAAGGAAAAAAAAAATAATTCTTATCATCTCTATGAAAAAATCTTTAAATCTTTTTGGGTTTCATTTTTTATGTATTAATTATTTAATTATATATATCTATTTATTAAATTAATCAATTTTAATATCAAAAGCCTTTCTGATTAAATATATATCTATATTTAGGTATATTGAAAATAATCACTCTTTTTACTATGTTCAGAATAAGTTGACATATGACTTGTTTTATATGTATTTATTTCTTCATCTATTTGTCTATTTATCCTATAAATATTTACATTAGAAGCTTTCTATGGGCATACAAGGGAGAAATTTCTCTTGGACTGTATTTAAGAACGGGTCCCCCTGACAGTATGAAAAAAGTTTTAATTTACTATAAATACTTATCATATATATATATATATATATATATATATATATATATATATATATATATATATATATATATATATATATATATATATATATATATATATATATATATATATATCTTCACAGGTGTGGTAGACAGCACATGGTATATGTCCTAGTGCCAGCAATCAAGCCTTCCCAAAGGCCATATATGAAGAAAAAGTCCAGGGATTGCTGCACTTAAAATTTATTAATTCCACATGCAATAAATTACATACTTTTCATGTTGTTCCAAATAACAGTTTCAGGCTACAAAGCTTACGTCCTTCTTCAGATGGGAACAAGACATTACTGACATTGTTCTCACTTCATTTTATATTGTTACATTTCACACCATAAATCCATTAGGCATCAATTAACCAATTAATCAATACAAATTATCATAATTATTTTCATCTTAGATTCCAGAGAGATGGCTCAACCAGATGAAAATCACGCTCCAATCACATAGAAAAAGTTCCATTTATCCTAGTATTGAAACATACAAATCCATTAACAAATGTCCAGAAAAAAATATACATAAAAAAATATAATAATAATAATAATCAAAAATAATGGTACTGATGAGGACCTAGGATTAGGTTCTCCTAGGCATGGAGAGTGATCTCCTTTACCCTAAGTGGAGACGGGAGCATTTTCCAAATAGGACATTTAGAAGATTGCTTTTACTATTTTGTGGTGACTCACAGCCTGTAGGTTACAATGATTTTGATTGTTTTCTACCTTGTAGTACACCAAATACCAACAGTGAGAAACTACACTAGAAGGGATTTCTAGTCTCTCCTCTTCTTGCACTTCTTTTTCTTTTGGTGGACACCCCTGAGGATTTTTCCCATTACTCATCTTCGAGTTCCACCACCATGCAGACAAAAATATCTGTTTTGTTTTTTTAAAAAATCTAACGAAATATAAATAAACCAATTTAGTGCATACTGTATATTCCATGAAAAAATCATATTATTAAATATTATGTTCTAGGTTACCTGGAACCGCTTTTTACCTTGAAATGTGATCATAAAGAATCTGCGCTTAGAGGTCTGTGGAAGCCATTCAGAGGCTTGAAAATGTAGTCCTTGAAAACATTATATATGCATGTAGCACACCTCAAGTCACCACCTCTAGCAGGTTCATTCAAGCCTCAGAATCCATTAACGACTTCTTAAGAACATTAAAACATAGGATGGGTCAGAGACCTAGAAGCCATGTCACATGGCTCACTTTCTACAGTAGCATACTGTCAGGGGAACACTTTGGAGTTGATTTACTAAAACTGGAGAGTGCAGGTGTGCATGGTAGCCAATCAGCTTCTAACTTCAACTTCTTAAATATAGCTTTGACAAAAGCTGATTGGTTTCTGTGCAGAGCTGTACGAAATGTTGCACTCTCTAGTTCAACCCCCTTGTCTCAAGAGGCCTTTATTCTAGGTAGAACCAGACCTGCTTAATATAATATGAGACCCAGTACCTAAAATGGGAGTAAACTCCCATGACTGATTTTTACCAATAGGTACAGTGCATCCGGAGAGTATTCACAGTGCTTCATTTTTTCCACATTTTGTTATGTTACAACCTTATTCCAAAATGGATTAAATTCAACAATTTCCTCAAAATTCTACAAACAAAACCCCACAGTGACAATGTGAAAGAAGTTTGTTTGAAATCTTGCAAGTTTATTAAAAAAAAAAAAAATGAAAAAAAAAAATCACATATACATTAGTATTCACAGCCTTTGCTCAATACTTTGTTGAAGCACCTTTGGCACCAATTACAGCATCAAGTCTTTTTGAGTATGATGCTACAAACTTGGCACACCTGTTTTTGGGCAGTTTCTCCCATTCTTCTTTGCAGGACCTCTCAAGCTCTATCAGGTTGGATGGGGAGTGTCGGTGAACAGCCATTTTCAGATTTTTTCCAGAGATTTTCAATCGGGTTCAAGTCTGGGGTCTGGCTGGGCCACTCCAGAGTTGTCCTGTGGCCACTCCTTTGTTATCTTGGCTGTGTGCTTAGGGTCGTTGTACTGTAGGAAGATGAATCTTCGCCCCAGTCTGAGGTCCTGGAGCAGGCTTTCATCAAGGATGTCTCTGTACAGTGCTGCATTCATCTTTCCCTCGATCCTGAGTCTGACTAGTCGCCCAGTTTCTGCTGCTGAAACACATTCCCACAGCGTGATGCTGCCACCACCATGCTTCACTGTAGGGATGGTGATGAGAGGTGCCTGGTTTCCTCCAGACATGACACTTTCCATTCAGGCGAAAGAGTTCAATCTTTGTATCATCAGAACAGAGAATTTTGTTTCTCATTGTCTGGGAGTCCTTCAGGTGCCTTTGGCAAACTCCAGACGGGCTGTAATGTGATTTTACTGAGTAGTGGCTTCTGTCTGGCCCAGTGTTTCTCAACTCCAGTCCTCAAGGCACCCCAATAGGTCATGTTTTCTATTATTTTGCACAGGTGATTTGATCAGTTTCACTACCTGAATAATTACCACAGCCGTTTCATCTGAGGGAAATCCTGAAAACATGACCTGTTGGGGAGCCTTGAGGACTGCAGTTGAGAAACACTGGTCTGGCCACTCTACCAGGCCTGATTGGTGGAGTGCTGCAGAGATGGTTGTTCTTCTGAAAGGTTCTCCTCTCTCCACAGAGAAATGTTGGAGCTCTGTCAGAGTGACCATCGGGTTCTTGATCACCTCCCTGACTCCTCCTTCTTCCCCGGTCGCTCAGTTAGACCGGGCTGCCCGCTCTAGGAAGAGTTCTGGTGGTTTTAAACTTCTTCTATTTACGAATGATGGAGGCTACTGTGCTCATTAGGAACTTCAATGCTGCAGAAATTTTTTTGTATCCTTCTCCAGATTTTTGCCTCTATACAATACTGTCTCGGAGGTCTACAGACATTTCCTTGGACTTCATGGCTTGGTTTGTGCTCTGATATGCATTGTTAACTGTGGGACCTTATATAGACAAGCGTGTGCCTTTCCAAATCATGTCCAATCAACTGAATTTACCACAGGTGGACTCCAATAAAGTTGTAGAAACATCTCAAGGATGATCAGTGGAAACAGGATGCACCTGAGCTCAATTTTGAACATCATGGGAAAGGCTGTGAATACTTATGTACATTTGATTTGATTTTTTTTTTTTTTTTTTTTTATAAATTTGCAAAGATTTCAAACAAACTTCTTTCACGTTGTCATTATGGGGTATTGTTTGTAGAGTTTTGAGGAAAATAATTAATTTAAATGGATTAATTAATCCATTTTGGAATAAGGCTGTAACATAACAAAATGTGGAAAAAGTGAAGTGCTGTGAATACTTTCCAGATCCACTGTAAGCCTATAATAAGGCTTACCTATAGGTACAGTAAATATCTCCTAAACGTACACCATTTAGGAGATATTTACTTGAAAATGGGCCACTGACGTCACTGGTGCATTGCACTCTGAAGGAACGCCATGCCCGTGCCGTTCCTTCAGAGTCCTGTGACGTAAACAGAGGCTCCCGCACGCATGCGTGGGAGTGACGTCATCGCGGCTAGTCCAATCAAAGGACCGGAGCCCGCTAACCTGGAAAGAAGACCCGGTGAAGATGGAAGCCCTGTCAGCAGTAACAGCGTGCCGATGAAGGGTTTGATTTCCAAGTAAGTTTCACATAATGTGCTAATATGCAATACATACTAGCACATTATAACTATACCTTGCAGGTTAAAAAAAAAAGCATGGTGGTTTACTACTGCTTAAAGTACATTACAACATTCACCTTGTACAGCCCAACTACTCCTTCCCCATATATTCTGGATTATTTTGTTAACCCAGGCATTGGCTATATCATTATCTTCTCAGAAAGGGACCAGTCCAGCAGACTTGTTTGCAGAACTTTTACTTGTGATTTGCATATAAGGTACATCTTCAGCTATATAGTATAACATCATAAAAATTCTGAGCACAACAATTTCTATTCAATGGAACAAAACATCTCTACTCAGTCTGACTTCTACAAGGGATCTTGCATTAGCACCAGGAGGAGAGTTTCAGCATCCATAATATCTCTCATATTTTGGAAGGCAAAACAATCACTCAGCTTCCCTTCTTACCTATATAAGAATTGTTCCATGTTTTCCCAAAAAGGGGAATTATTACACAACACCACTACATGGTGGTTCCGAAAATCTTCATACTTTTGGAACAATGTGTCCCACTCTACCCTTCAACTCAACTCCTCCATTCCACAAACACACTCCCCTGACTCCTCCCATAACCTGGTTATATATCCCTTGCTCAGCTAGGGTCAGGGACAGAAGGGCGGGACTACTCCCCACTACATACAGATCACACGGTGGTTTAGTGGTTAGCACTCCTGCTAGCTACTTGGGTCCTTGGTTCAAATCCCAGCCAGGACACTTCGTGCATGAAGTTTGCAAGTCCTGCGCTTCTGTGGATTTCCTTCGGGAACTTCAGTTTCCTCCTATACTCCAATGATATGCTGGTAGGTTAATTGGCTCCTATCTAAACTAGTTGTAGTATGCGCATGTGAGATAGGGACCTTAGATTGCAAGCTCCTTGAGGGCAAAGACAATTTGAACATGCACTGTGTAAAATTCTGCATAAAAAGTTAGTTTTCAATACATGTAATAATAATTAGCAGTTCTGACTTCACTGGCTTCATACTTGTTCCAGGTCACTGACACAAGGAGGCTGCCTTGCTAAAGAAGAGCATGTTTACTTTGCACAGTGAATTTTTTCATGTTTTGTTGTGCATTTTTAATGCATTTTCATTTGTTTTTCATGCATTTTTCACATGCAGTCATTGAAGTCTATGGGACCAAAAATGCCTGTCAGTCCAACTGTAATATTTTCCCCAACAGCAGTGCAAAACACAGGGGTGAATGGGCCCCAAAGAAAAAAACTGTAAATTCTCTTGCCGTATGTTGTCCCAGAAATTGCACAGGTGTAAATAAGACTTACTGCAAAGCACAGCAACATGTATTAAATGCAATACACCAATGCACCTAGCGATGAACATGCTTTGTAGCTCAGCACAACATGCAGCAACACACTAACATGTATTACAATGCACTGAGTTGCATGCACCATTTTTGCTAGCACACTGCACAGCAATTCATGTTGCCGTAAGGGGGCATTACTGTGTGTTACCAAAATGCCATAGTGTGAGCGGGCCCTTATAGATAAAGTACAGTGAGTGTTGCCACCCTAGGAAAGGAAGTGCCACAAAATTAAAATAAATGGAAAAGTGCCTGAAAAAAAGAATATGAATGCAGCCGTTTCCACCCTTCCTCTACTAAGCCAGACACAAGTACAGCCTGTGATGTTACTAGCTTTGTAAATCTTGTATCAAAGACCTGTAATAAATATTGCATTGTGGAGATGCATTGGGGTGCCTTTCAAAAATTTACGAAATGCAATGGTGTGAATCTGCCTTTAAATGGTGTACACTTTTTTGTTTTTCCCCCTTTTTTCTCTTTAGAAAGTCTTTGGAAAAAAATAATGTGAGGCATCCTATTTTATTTCAAGTAACATAATGTTCATGTATAGAGGGTGCTCAATTATACAGATTTAAAAAGTGTATGTTAAACATAAGAATGATTTTTTTTTTTTTTATTGTGGAATTCAGCCTATTCGATCAGGTGTGAAAAAGAAAACAGCTTTTTAATAAGATCTGGAAGCTTTGGGATTGATTTACTATGGGAGTATTTTTTAGGTCAACTATCCAATCAGTTTTTGGAAAATTTTGTACCTTGCAGTGAAACTGTAATGTGTTCTTTTAGTGAATGCAAATTAACAGATGTTATTTTAACATTTACAGGGGTTTATTTACTAAAACTAGAGAGGGCAGAATTTGTCACAATTCTACAGAGAAACCAATCAGCTTCCAGGTTTTGTTGCTAAAATTTAATTAAACAAGCTGAGGTTAGAAGCTGATCGGTTTCTTTGCAGAGTTGTGACAAATTTTTCCCTTGCTAGCTTTAGTAAATAAACCCATGTCTAAAAGTGTTTGAGACATGCCTTTAATGGTTTACACCCTTATCAATCTGTTTTAACCTCCCTGGCGGTATGATTCTTTCGGATTTTAGGTGCTGAAAGCGGTACAATTATTTTGCATGGAAATTTGGCGTTTTATATTGTAGGTCTGTAAATCTTAACAATAACACACTTAAATCTGTCCAAACCAGAGTCTAGTAGATATCCCGGGTATGATAAAGTTTGAAACACAAAAACATAAATTATAATATAATAAATAAAAATAAATAATTAAAAAAAATTAAAAAAAATAGTAATAAAATAAATTTCCCCACAATTCACTATCGCTCAATTCTGCAAGTGTTCTAATTTACTATCGCTGTTTTCTAGCTGGTCTAAAGCCACTTTTGACGTAAAGGGACACTTTTTGGTTGCTATGGACAATCTCCAGTTTCCAGGCAGAAAGAACAGTATATATAATATAAAACTGCATGCAGGGCATGGGCCAGAGCACTGGGGACAAAAGGGATGTGAAATCATTTCATACAGTACTGTAATCTGTAAGATTACAGTACTGTATGTGTTATGATTTTGACATTTTTTTGAATTTGCCGCCAGGCTCCGCCCCCGTGCGTCGCGCCGCTCGCAGGGAACGGAGCCTGGCACGGAGAGGCTTCGGAGGAGGACGGAGCCCTCGGACACTGCGGGGGACATCGCAGGATCCCGGGGACAAGGTAAGTAACGCTGCCCCAGGATCCTGCAATGCGATCCCGAGTGTGGCTCGGGGTTACCGCTAATGGTACTGAATTTTAACCCCGAGCCACACTCGGGAATACCGCCAGGGAGGCTACAAATAAATTATTTCGTTTTTTGGTCAAATTTTATTTAAATGTTTTAAAATAGTTTTTTCTTATTGTTTCAATTTTTTTTCCCCCCTCATTACTCCTATACCATATTTATTTAGCAAAACATATTTAAGATATTGTATTTCCATTACACATTATTAATTACAAAAAAAACAACAACAAGCTATACCAGTCTATTCATACCTGAACTCATAAAAAATGTAAACATTTTATTCTTTTTTTATTCCTAAACAAAAAAATATATACCATATAATACTTATTTTTTTAATCAGACTGGTAGACTTTCATTGAGGGAAAACTTATAATTCAAGAAACAAGAAAAAAGAACCCATCTTTCTCTAGATTGTTGGTTTGCACAATGGAAAAGTAACTGTAAACAGAAATCCGAGAGCAGGCTGCCTTCAATAGAAACAGTTTTTCAGGGACATGCGGTGAGGTCAGTGGCTGGTGAGGCACTGGTTAGTATCAGAGCCAGATACACACAGGTTACATACGCCACGAACGTTAGAGCAATAATTGTAGCACTAGACCTCCTCTGTAACTCTAAGCATGTAATCTGTAAAAAAATTTAAAGCGTCGCCTATGGAGATCTTTAAGTACTGAAGTTTGGCGCCATTCCACGAGTGTGCGCAATTTTAAAGCGTGACAAATTAGATATCTATTTACTTGGCGTAACATGATCCTTTACATTATACAAAAAAATCGGTTTATCTTTAGTGTTTTTTTTATTTTTACATTCATTAAACACTTTTAAAAAAAAAAAAAACGTGTTTGAAAAATTGCTGCGCAAATACTGTGTAACATAAAAAACACCATTTTATTCCCCAGGGTGTCTGCTGAAACAATATATATAATGTTTGGGGGTTCTGAGTAATTTTATAGCAAAAAAATGATAATTATTACATGTAGGAGAAAAGTGTCAGAATTAGCCTGAGTGGCAAGGGGTTAATTACCATAAGTAAGTAATATACAAATAATTATTATTTTTCAACAGAAGCAGATTCTCATTCTCCCTCTTAACTGTGTGAGAAAAACATGGGATTCTGGGTAAATCTTATACACATAAACCTTGTAGTTAAGAGGACTGGGCTGGAAGGGAGCATTTGTCTTTTAGACACATGCCCCTTCTATGATACTGCAGTGAGAGGCGTGCCTCCACTGCAGCATTTCTATTGGACAGCTGGGGCTAATGGTACTTTACCATTGGTCCAAGACTCCAAGCTGTCCATTGAGCTTAGTGCCTCTGACAAGAAGTGAGGAGAGGCACTGTGAGCTCAACCTCTCAGTCTGCTATCTTTTGTTTTTTATTTTTACACTGTTCTTTAAAAAAAAAAATGTGTCACTTTTATTCCTATTACAAGGAATGTAAACATCCCTTGTAAAAGAAAAAAGCATGACAGGACCTCTTAAATATGAGATCGGGGGTCAAAAAGAACTCAGATCTCATATTTACAGTAAAATGCAATAAAAAAACATGTTGTCATTTGAAAGAAAAAAAAAAAAGTCCCTTTAAGAGCTATGGGTGGAAGTGACGTCGCTATGGGCGTTTTGACGTCGCTTCCACCTTGCAATGATATGGAGATGGGTGGGGGCCATCTTCCCCTCACTCATCTCCATACCAAGCCAGAAAGAGGACACTCTCTCCAGCGCTACCGACGGCTCCGGTAAGCGGCGGAGGGGGAGGCCCTCTCTCGCTGACGATAAAAGTGATCTCGCGGCAGAGACCACTTTTATCTGAAAGCGGACGGCCCGATGAAGAAGAGGATACCGGGTTTATGGCAGCTAGCTGCTGCCATAACAACGATATTTCTCTTCAAAGTAGCGGCGTAAAACGACGGTGGGCGGTCCGTAAGTGGTTAAACTGGCCTCTCTGTATGTAGCTTCTGACAGGCTGTGCAAGGAGCCCTGTATCTCTGGAACCATAGGTCGTAGGAGCTCCAAATTTTTACCAGTGGTTGTTTAGGGCTTAGGCTACCTACCCACCCCCTCCCCCAAATTTAGGGTCTCTGTGACCTCAGGTCCCCAAGCTAAGACCCTCGAAGCTCTGCCTCATCTGCCTCCCCTGACTGCACGTCCCTGCAGTTTTTTTAATCATCATATTCTCATGAAAAAATGAAAAGCCTTCGCGCTACTGTGATGTGTTCAAATAATCTAATATCCTATTTTAAAACCAAAAATATAAAATGAATGTGAAAAGACAACGACCACCATAAAATTGAAAAAACAATCAAAGTGCGTGCTGTGCAATTAAAGAGAGAGAGAGAGTAAGGAAGGGATGGGAGAAAAAGAGAACTCCAATGGTGTAGTATGTTCAAAGTATAAAATCTTTTATTTCATAGATAAGCTGGACTTTTACATCAATAAAATAATAATAAGCTTAAAAAACAGATCGTGTGGTGTTTGAACGCCATTCTCACGTCACTTCCGGTATTTACTGAACCTCCCTACGCGTTATGTCATCACGTGACTTCATCAGGGGATCCGGCTTGACTGAAAATGTACTGCATAAAATGAACAGCACAGATCCCAGTACTTCCGGTCTCGGCCACGGCCGGACGTGATGACACCTGACTCTTCTCTGACGCTTATCGCCCACGTGACTTTATCAAAGGGTCATGACACAAGGGACAGAGGTTGTACAAAAATGTCATCACTCAAAATGTCAAAAAATGAAATTTACTTCAGCTCTATGTATCTTAGTGTGTTGCACCGCACTGTGGTGCAGTGATATGCATCAACGCAGCTCAATGGACATGGTGTGAATAAGCCCCAAACAAAGTTCTGCATACTGGGGAGATGGGGGGGGGGGGGGTAAGGCACGTACATAGGCAAAAATTATGAAAAATCTTAGGTAGTGCAAATATATATGAAAAGGGTCTGCACTGCATACAGTATTAGCATTTCTCCCATTGAAAGAGAGATAAGTGTTAATAGATGGTTCATAAAGCCAGATTCAATAATACATAGCCACACATGACATGACCAGTGTAGATAAGATGTCCAACCTTCATATGACTGCCACCATTATCATACTCCAAAACCTGCCCCACTTATCATTAACGAGACCACACTTAAGCTGGAGTATAACTGGCTATAGCAGCCATTTTATTCACAAATATTCAAAAATATAAACATTTTAACCATAACAAAATTCCCAGAATATCAGTTGCTCCCCCCGGTGGTCTTTGATGGCACTTCCCAACATAACTCCGTTCCACTTCCACACTGCGGGCTTTTTCTGTATTAGGCCTCCAGCCGTGTCACACCAGCTCAGAGACAAACCCATTCCCACAGTGCCACCATTACCATCTTCCAGTTAACCCGTGTTAACTGAATACACCGTGGGCCCATACCATCAATGGGTCCCCACACTTCCATCTCATAGGTTACTTGCCATCATCAAAGACCACCACACAAAACACAGGGAGGGTGGGTGGGAAACTGGTTCTCTGACTAGATCCTCTGCAGTGTTGCCCGAGTCACCCCCCTACTCCTTAAATAAACTAAACCCCACCAATTCCCATTTCTCCTGCAATCATTAATCCCCCATCTTTGCTCTATTTTGTTAACCCCTTGCTGTTCCCTTATCACCTCGTAATGTCGGTCCTTTGCTAGTCCTTTTCATTCCCTCGCTCCCGGCCTCTCTTTTTTTTGAATTTGAAGGGGTTGGTTGCTGTAGATTTGTGTACTTTAAAACTACAGGGTTGACTTACTAAAGGAAAAGAGCATATTTACTTTTCAGAGTTAAGCTTGCCATACGTGATTCAGTTTTTTCATTCAGCCAGCGGAAAACTGAACAGATTCCCCACATCCACAGGGGAATCCTCCGCTGTCAGAATACACACATCAGCGCTGATTGAGCAGCTTTTATCTGACAGGACGGTTGAACAGAAGTCGATCGGTCAACTTCAGTTCAACCACAGTAGCCACACATGTATTGAAATTCAGGTGGTTCAGCAGGGACTGGGAATTTGGATCCATCTATGGCCAGCTTTAATTTCCACTCAGCTGAAATGAAAGTGATTGTAAAGCTTCAAATAAAAAACAAAATAAGCAAACAAACATGTTGTACTTACCTGCTCAGATATGTGCACAGAGCGACCCCAATCCTCCTCTTCTTGGACCCCCTGCCTGCTCTGCTCCTCCTCTTCTCAGTGGGCCTCTATAGGAAGCCACTTCCATAGACGCACACAGCATGGCTTTGTCCTGCCCCCCGCTCTCTCCTCTCAGAATTTGATTGGCTTTGTCACGTACCTGGTGGGTAGAGCCTGGTTTATGCAGAGGAAGGCCTCTCTTGCACCTCTGACTCGGGGCCCCTGGTAGAGTATACAGGTGGCGCAGGAGTGCCGAGTCGCAAAAGTGCCGGTAGACGTGCTTGCTGCTAGGCTGCTGATTGAGTAGTCAGCCAGATGACAGCAGATCCCTGAGGGCAGGAACAGGCTGGCCGAAGAGCAGGTCCCAGTGGCAGCTGGACAGGTGCTAACAACTTGGTAGCTTTGGAGGGGCTGGAACGTAAGTCAGACAAGCCGGGTCATACACAGAGCGATCAGATCAAGTACAGATGCGGAGGCAAGAGAATGGTCAAAGGACAAGTCGGGGTCGATGCAGGTGGGGAGCAGAAATAGTCAGGAGCAAGCCGGGTCAATAATTCAAGAGCAAATGCAGGTAACAGAACAATCACAGAATGCTGCAGACGAAACAGCACTGATCCTGGGTGCTGATCCAGCTTAAATAGCACATTTGGCGCCGTTATTTGTCACGGGGGGGATGTGCCGCACATATTCGTTCGCCTTTGGCTCCTGCACGTGCGCAGATGCTCGAACACGTTAGCACGCGCTAACGCGCCTCTTCCTTGGGAAGTTCAGGGAACAGGGACTTGTCTGTGGGCATTATTCTGTCTTCTGCCAGAGCCTTCCTGACAGACAGCAGCAGGAGCAGATGGCTCCCGCTGCTGCCTATGTGATTAGAGAGAGGGGAGAGAGAGACGCTGCAGACGGGCACAGCGTTGGATCAAGAAAGGACCCAAGTAGGTATACAGGGGGGTGATAATGATACAGGGCTATTTTTTACCTTAATGTAGGGAATGCAATAAAGTAAAATTAATATCCACTTTAAGCTGTGTTCACTTCAAACATCCAAACTTGTGCAAGAAAACGCCCTGTTGTTTTTTTTTTTGTTTTTTTTTAACTTCCTTTGAACAGGATTGGTTATTCAAAGTGGACACAGCTTTACCTTATTTGCTAAACTAAGACATGTTCAAAGCTCTTGTACAATTTTCCTTTAGATTTACCTTAAACTATGTAGTGCAAGGGCCTGCCTAATTGGATACAATTGAAAGTTTTTAGGTTTGACCTCATTTTATATGTTTTTTGGTAAATCTAAAGGAACATTGTACAAGACAATTAAACATGTATAGCCAGCCTAAGCGATAATTCCCTTTGCTATGTGAACACTCTTTACACCTTTCATAAATCAATTCCTTTCTTGTTTGCTGTACTAAAAATTTATGTTATGACAAAACTTTTTTTTTAGGTTAGGATAGAGTAGAGGAAGAGTAAAGACGGCCGTCAGAATCTTTTTTCTTTCCGTCTGCACACCGTTAGGAAGATCTCTCTTCATTTCCTGTTCCAGTGACACAGCCAGAAGTAACTGGAAAGTGAAGATATTCCTACTTAGACAATAATTACCAGTAGAGGTGCCCCCATTGAAAGATTTCTCCTTACCACCTGTCCCTATGACAAGTTAAACATTTTGGATTTTCCATAACCAATAGCAAAAACAAGGGTTCTAACCTTTCCACACTATATCCAAAGCTAAAAAAATGTTTTTGCTTTACATGCACTTTAATAAACACTTAAAGGTGTAATTAATAAAAAAAACACATAGCTGTTTGTCCATTGAAACTGCATATGAATTTATTCTGTGAAAATGGGGCCAAATTTAATGTTCCCAGCTTGTATTTTCTGCAGATTGAATTTTATTTATTGAACAAATAGTGTGAATTGGGAAATACTGCATTATGGCCACTAGATGGCACTAAGTATCAAAGGAAATAAGTGTGCTCCTCAGCTACACCTTGTGGCCATAGTGCAGTATTTTCCGCACTCTGACTGTAGTTTTTATTTTCAATGAATGGCATTCTATTGCAGAGAATTTAAAACTGAGAACACTCAATTTTGCCACCTTAAAATCTTTCATGATTAATAAGATTTCTTGGATTTTGCCTCTTAGATAAACAAGAATTCTAAACAAAAATATGTTACACTATATGATAAGACTGTAATGCTTCTAGCTGGCACCAAGCTTTGTAGGTGTCAGTATTGATGTGCGTATTTACACTAATCTCTGTGGCATTGGAGTCAGACAGCCAGGCACAGGGTGTTTTACAAATGACTTAGTGGCTTCTAATCCCCTTCAGTGTGCATGCAGCCATCACATTTTATTTCCCCCATAGAGCCGAGCCAGAAAAAAATTAGGCAGTTATTTGTAGCCCGTTCTATTATTTTACCGTAAATCTTTTAAATTCTGGAACTAATTACACAGAGGATATGTCTCAATTTGTTCTGCATTAATGCCACTGCCGGGGCCATAGTCAGAGCTGATTCTCAGCTTTGTGAAATTGATGAACTTAGACTAGTCGGAGTCCCAAGCAAACATCTGGAATTTCAGTCTGAGGTTGCAAGGAACAGCCTCTGACCCCACGTTCAACTTTCCGTGGAGAGAAGTACAGAATCACACAAGAGGCACCTGTAGAAAGAGAATGAAGGAAAACCATATTAACACAAGCCTTGCTAGAGTTGGCAACATTTTCGGATAATTTCCAGGGCCATTTTGCTACTGAACCACTGTTGTTTTTTTCCCCAAAGGTATAGAAGCAGATCATTTATCAAATTGAATGTTTACTGAGCTTAGTGGATAAAGCAGTTTTACTTTTATCATACAATCATATGCAAGCAAAAAATCCAGATTTTCTTTTTAATAAAAATTGGTTATTCAAGGTGAACAGCCTCCACACTCTTAATGAATAACCCCACTGCATATTAATTTGCCACCCTATCTACTATCTCGAAGAACCATGGACCCTTTATGATCAATGTATTTGCTAAACTGGCATTTAAAGAAGTCTCACCTCAATCTTTTGGTGTTCTTTCTATTAGCTGAGTATTGAAATCATATGCAGGAAGCTTGTTGTATGCAGAGGATAGCTTTACTTTCATGGAGGGTATCTGAATCATGGAACAGGAACTGAACAACAAAGCGCATAGAACACAATAAAGATGGTACTTCCTCTGATTACCTTACCATAGATAACACATTATAATACTGCAGCGCCACCTGCTGCATAGATAGGTATAATGCAAACAGTATTGTCAGTTTATATAAGCGACTTTGTTATTGTTCTTCCAACACCCCTTCTCAACAGCATGTGCTTTGTCAAATTATATTCAGCTTCTTCTGGAAATAACAATGACGGTCCTTCAATAGAGGCTTGGTAAGTGCATCTGCAGTCATCTCCTCTGATGGGCAGTATTGAATGTCAATAACACCTTGCTCTTGATTGTCCCTCAGTAGGTGATACACGACATCGATGTGTTTGGTCCTGGGATTGACTCTTTATGATTGCGTAAGCTTTATACAACCCTGGTCTCTTCAAAAATGGGAATTGGTTTTGACATGTCTATCCCAATGTCCAAAAAAGTTGACTAATCCATAATACTTCTTGACATGCTTATACTGCTGCAATGTACTCTGCTTCAGTTGAAGATAGAGCGACAGTTGTTTGCTTTTGACTAGACCAACTTATGGTTCCTTCCCCATACTGGAAGATGAATCTACTTGTGGATTTGCGGTCTGTGCAGTCCCCGACCCAATCAGCATCCACATATAAAAAAACATATAAAACTGGCGCTCAGAATTGCTGATAAAAAGCAACAAACAGGCAATAAAAGCACTACAAAATTCTAAAATTATGTATAGAACGATAGCAGTTACCGACTTGTGGAGAGCTTTGTTCTTTGCCAATATGTAAGTGGCTATTTTTTCTTTTATTACATGGAATAAAGCAGTTTTACTTAGAGGCGCTCCTCTCTCTCTCTCTTTTTTAGCATCCACATATCCGACCAGTTTTGGATGTGAGTTTGCTGGTAACTGTAACTTCATCTGAATTGTTCCTTTGAGGTATTGTGAACTGAACAACAAACAAGTGCATAGAACACAAAAAGGATGGTACTTCCTCTGAATATCTTACCATAGATAACACACTATAATACTGCAGTGCCTCCTGCTGCATAGATAGTTATAATGCATACAGTATTGTCAGTTTATATAAAGGACTTTGCTGTTGTTCCTCCAAAGCTTTCTCCCATGGAGCAAAGTATTACATGTTCCTCCCTGTTTTGTAAGCCTAGCTACAAGATCAGGCATGGTTTCAGCCTTACCCGCTGCTGCCACCGGATAACATAGATAGCAAGTAAAAAAGTACGTTGATAACCACCACTTATCTCTGGCTGCATGCACTTGCCTGACACAAGCATTGGCAAGCCGAATAAGGTAGGGGGGAGTATCAGCCCCCCACCCCTCTGCATTCCTTTTGCCACTGCTTGTCTTTTCAAGTGCTTGGAGCCAAGACAAGCACTGGTTATCAAGCAGCCATCTCCTTCCTTGCTGCGTTGTTGGGCAGCCACAGGGTGCCCTGGTAAACCTTCCAGCTAGGCTTACAAACACAAAGGAACATGGAACAACGTGCTACATGTACTCTGTCCCCTGGGGATAAACCACTTAAAACAAGTGGATGTGAATTCTTCTTTAAAAGCCAAATCTAGACTACACTGAAATGTAATTTTTGGGTATGTATCAATGAGCTAAATAAAATTCCATCTTTTGAAAACTCTCGAAAAAAGGTTTTACCCAAGTAGTTTTTCCCTCTGCTTTCTCTCAAGGCCACAGTAAAAGTGTTACATGGACTATCCAATTGTATATTTCTTCTCCATTATGAAGAATTCCCTGGAGAGTACAACACCTTCAATGTAGCTTTGTAACGCCTGCAGTTGTTGGTCAAAACTGAGAATTCTGGTGGGGATGTCCCATCATTGTAGGTCCTGGGACATACAAACAGAAACTGTTTATCAGCTTGCCAATAATCACACCAGGTGGAAATACCCATTTTGTTAGAATTTGCCTTTACATTTTCAAAGCTTCAATAAACTGAAAACCAGAGAATCAATTGAATCTGAGTGTGGATAGTCTGGTGATTCAGAAGACCCACTTTGGCCATTCAGTGAAAAGTGACAAGCTTGTTTAAAGCGTACCCACCCCTAATATTTTAATACTTACCTTTGTGGTGCTTCCCAGCTGCTCCCTCTTCATTTGCAGCTGCTGCAAAAATACTTAGTCCTTCTGGGTATTAGCATGTGATTTTGTTCCCATTATGCAATGCTTACATCCAGCAGTCAATCACTAAGCTGAAAGCGTTTGTTACCCCAACACTTCATATTCCTGATATGCGCCTGCTGTACCATGTACTTGTATGAGAAAGTATCCTGTTTGCTTTGTATTGCTTCCCTTCTGTGAAATCCCTGGTGTTCCTGCTGGTCTCTCTGCTTTTCTATTAAAAACTGACCACACTAAACAGGAGAGCACAGCATGGTCAGTTCTCTAGCTATGCTAGGAACTCAGTGTGCTCTCCTCCAATGATCAGACTTGTCCCAACACAACCCCCCGCACAGCTATTCACTGGCAAGCTCAGTGTGCTACTGCTTCTTTTTCCCCCTGCCCTTACGCAGCTTTGGATAGAGGGAATGTGATCATTTACAAAAAATTGAAAAAAGGTATTTATACATTTTTTTTTCTATATATTTATACAAAAAAGTTTTGCCTTTCATTTCTATTTTAAACTAAATGGGTTGTTTTACAAGGTGATTGTTTACAATCACTTTAAGTATGCTCACATGATGGAGGAAAGGTGATGTCATTGGTCCCAGTAATCGCTAACACTAGAGGACGCTTGGTATTTAGTAGCAGTAGTGAAAGGGAAAAGCAGTAGGAAAGCTCTGTGAATGTGAGTATTATACACCCGTAGTCCATGAATGGGCCAAGTCTTTAAGTGGCTGCAGCTGCCAGGTGCTGCATGCAGGCAGCCCAGTCATGTCTATGGGAAAGTAGCTGCTGCATTTCTCTGTTTGGCAACCATGCGGATGCCGGTGAGTGGCTCCAAACACACACCGTCCCTGTTAGGAGCTGCTCATCTGCACCTGCACTGCTGCCAAATTAGGGGACAAAGAGTTGTGTCCATGCACCCACTGCATTCCCATGGACATGAATGGACTGCCTGCATGCAGCACTTGGTGGCTTTAGCCTCTGAAAGACACGGCACATTCATGGACTACCAGTGTAAGCGTCGGCGTGAATGAGGCTTACAAGAGACCCTGTTACTTTTAGGAAATCTCTGTGGGGACACAAAAACACATTTGTAGCAGATTGAGGAAGGGTTAGACATTCTGACCATTTTTATTCCTTGCCATACCCCTATGTCTCTGTGACAACTGTGACACTGGAATTACTAGAGATTGCTACCAATTCCAAATCAACATTTAAAAATATAACAATATAATTTTTTATTTAATATTATACCTATAATGAATACAAAACTGCAGCCCTCAAATTTTGCACTTGCCTACTCGCATTGTGCGAGTGGAAAATGATCACTGGCAAGCGTGGGCTTCCTCGGAGGAGGGGGGAGCGAGCACTGCCAGCAGGCGGGATTGAACGGGAGCCGTTCTTACAGCCAGGGGAAGAGAGGAGAGGAAGAGTCGAGCTTTCATTTGAATTGCAGGGTTCCCGGTGCCGTTTACCACCACACAGTCCTACCTCCTCATCCAGCGCATTTGATAGACAGAACACCGGTTCAATGCCGGGCAAGGAGGCAGGACTGTGTGACGTGAGCCACGCGGGGCAAGGAGGCAGGACTGTGTGACGTGAGCGGCGCGGGGCAAGGAGGCAGGACTGTGTGACGTGAGCAGTGCCGGGAACCCAGCAATTCAAATGAAAGCTGTTACAGCGGGCAATCCCTACTCTCTGATGATCGGCCAGCTCGGCTCTTCCTCTGCACAGGTGAGGCTGTATTGATGAGCACAGTTGAGACTGTACTGATGGGCACAGGTGAGGCTGTATTGATGGCCACAGGTGAGACTGTACTGACAGGCACAGGTGAGACTGTATTGATGGGCACAGGTGAGACTGTACTGACGGGCACAGGTGAGGCTGGATTGATGAGCACAGTTGAGACTGTACTGATGGGCACAGGTGAGGCTGTATTGATGGGCACAGGTGAGACTGTACTGACGGGCACAGGCAAGGCTGTATTGATGGGCACAGGTGAGACTGTACTTACGGGTACAGGTGAGACTGTATTGATGGGCACCGGTAATACTGTACTGTGCCCGTCAGTACAGTCTCACCTGTGCCCATCAATACAGTCTCACCTGTGGCCATCAATACAGCCTCACCTGTGCCCATCAGTACAGTCTAACCTGTGCCTGTGAGTATAGTCTCACCTGTACCCGTCAGTACAGTCTAACCTGTGCCCATCAATACAGTTTTACCTGTGCCCGTAATTTTTTATTTAATATTATACCTATAATGAATACAAAACGCAAGCCCTAAAATTTTGCACTTGCCAGTGATCATTTTCCACTCGCACAATGCGAGTAGGCAAGTGCAAAATTTTAGGGCTTGCGTTTTGTATTCATTATAGGTATAATATTAAATAAAAAATTACGGGCACAGGTAAAACTGTATTGATGGGCACAGGTTAGACTGTACTGACGGGCACAGGTGAGACTATACTCACAGGCACAGGTGAGACTGTACTGATGGGCACAGGTGAGGCTGTATTGATGGCCACAGGTGAGACTGTACTGACAGGAACAGGTGAGACTGTATTGATGGGCACAGGTGAGACTGTACTGCGGGCACAGGTGAGGCTGGATTGATGGGCACAGGTGAGACTGTACTGACGGGTGTAATGAGCCCCTTGCTCGCTCGGTTCCACTTTCCCCACACTCCTCTGCAGCTATAGAATCAGATTGCAGATCGCAACATCTGATTGTTCGGTCATCCGATGCTCCGGGATTAGAACTACAGCTATGTGCTGTTCTAACCCAGTTGTGATAGCTCAGAACAAACACCAGGCAGGCTGTATGTAAGTTCAAACAGGAATCTCCTTTATTCAAAAATACAGGCTCTTTTATACACTAACAGTGGAGGTGCATACCTCCGGCTCATATTACTCTAACAATACACCTGTAACTTAATTAACCTAATTAACATGGGCTAATTAACTAATCCCTTTAGACAGCCTAGATGACTCACACATGACCTTTAGGCCAGACTGGCCATCTTGTAGCTTAGAACCCCCAATCAACATTATCACAATAGCAGAGTTAATTAACACAAACAACAATGGGGATCTAATGACTCTTAGATCCCATAATAGAGACTTATTTACAATACACATTCTAGCAGGCAACAGACAGACAGGCAGCTGGAATTGACATCATCATCTCCTAACAGTATTTTTTCCCAGCATTATGAATCAGCCACTATTTCTAATATGGCAAATCCAGGGTCCCCAGAGTCTGTGTGCCCTGGGGGACCAGGACCCGAATCCACAGTAATACCGCCTCAAGGGTCCCCAGGCATACAGCTCACAAAGAGCACCGTCCCCCCAAATGCCAGGGCCCACGATCGATCGGCAAGAGGCTAGCATACAGTCCCCTCCAAAAGTCTCTCTCCCAGCTAGGTCTGTCACAACGGGCACAGGTGAAACTCTGTTGATGGGCACAGGTGAGACTGTACTCACAGGCACAGGTGAGACTGTACTGACGGGCACAGGTGAGGCGGTATTGATGGGCACTGGTCACGCTGTATTGACGGGCACTGGTTACGCTGTATTGACGAGCACTGGTGCGCTTCCTTATATCTATTTTTGGACGCATTTCCGTTATTGGATAACCGAGTGGAGTAGTGCTGGATTCTGAGCAGAGACCTGTCACTAAACTCTGGAGAGGGAGAACAGTTGCAGTGCCTGCAGTGCGGGAGAGCAGTACATGCTGGAGCCTGAAGACATCCTTGGCACCTGTGCCTATATGCTTATGTTCATCTGCCCTCTGGTAAGGGTATTTTATAGGTGCACTGTGGTGTGATGTGTCATTGCATACACTGAAGCTGGTGTGAGTGTCCTGTCTTTTCTACACACCATCTCCCCTGGATTCCATTTCCTTCAGGCTTATTTCTTCAAGCGCTGCATATTGACTCTTTTTATACTGGTGAGGCTGTGCTGAGGGGCACTGATAAAGTTGTTGTTAATATTTATTTCTGTAACTTAATTCTTCATAAACACATTTAAGTGTCATTTCATGAGATGATTTATGAGGGCGTGTTTGGGGGCGGGATTAGGGGCAGGGCATGATTAGGGTTGGGTGGGGCAACTGGTGGCGGGTAACCCTTAAGGCCTGGCTAGTAGCTCAGGACTTGAAATTTTGAGCCCTGCAGAACTGCATTCATTGCATTTTCAGCTATAATCCAAAAGTGCTTAACCCTTCTCTCTGATATGGTTATTATTTTTCCCTTAAGTATGTTTGAATTCTTAAATCCATGCCATCCTATTACAGTAATCAATATGATGTTTTCCCTGCTTTGGTTCCTTGACGAGTCCTGATCAGACAAAGGGAGGAACCTGTTATTTGACAGCAGCAGAGAGAAAAGACAATATAAGTATCTGAGTATAGAATCAATTTTCCACACTCTCTCTGCGGTGGATTATAAATTATATAAACAATCAGTATGAATTCCATAAATTATACTGTAACTAACCAAAGGATACTGTTGCCTATAACAACCAACGAGAATTCAACCTTCAAATTTAACAATGATCACATGAGCAATGGCTGTAGATATTCTTCAGTTACATAATACTGCTACACGGCTGATCTGACAAATATGAAATGAGATGTAGTGAATGTCTAGGTTTAGTTTTTTCTTTTTTTTTTTTTATCAGCACAAAGGACAGTATCTACATTCAATGAGAAGTGTCCCTTGGGATGGAGGGTGCTGTCTTAGTTGAAATCTTCTGCACCGTGCCCATGCCCATACCCCCAGGGCAATACAGCCACTAGACCTATCATAAAGGTTCATCAAGTGTGCCGACTATGCCCATCCTTTCCACCCCTCCTCCATTCATAGAAAATTACTCTATAAGTAAAAGAGGTAGACCTTTCATTCATCTGCTTGTCCTCTGTTTATAGAATGCTTTTCATTGATGGAATCCATAGACCAGTTTCTATGAATGGAGGAAGGGAGCAGAAAGGGCAAGCATGTTCAGCGCACTTAATGAATGCCCACGATAAGTCCAGTGGCTGTATTAACCCCGCAGCACCAGCGGATTACCATTGTGAGGGTATAGGGGTTGGGCAGAGGATGGAAGATTTTAAATAAGACATCAGCAACCAGCACAAGGGACACTTAATGTAGGTACCATCCCTTGAGCCGATAAAAAAATAAATAAATAAGATTATATAAACTTAGGCTTTAACCACCTAACAACCGGCCCATAGCCTAATGACGGCTACAGGGCGGTTGCTTAACTCTGCTTAACTACAGTGACGTCCTCCCAGAATTCCGCTCTCGTGCGCCCCCTGGGGCGCACACCCGAGAACATCCATGACCACCGGGTGCAGAGGACCCGGCGCATCACAGATCTTGGTAAATGGCTGCTGATCGCAGCCGTTTACCATGTGATCGCTCTGTCATGTCATGAGACCGGTTGTTCTCTCCCCTTTGTGTACCTATTGATACAGAGGGGAAGGGATCGGATGGCAGCAGCGCTGTGGGCTGGATGTGTAGTGCCCACAGCGCTGCTCTGTGACACAGAGCCATATCCATCCATCCATGCTCAGCCATCCCTCCATGCTCAGAAATACCCTGTGCAAAACTCTGCAATACCCTGTGCAATAGCCTGTGCAATACTCTGCAATACCCTGCAATACTCTGCAATACTCTGCAATAGCCTGCAATACTCTGCAATACTCTGCAATAGCCTGCAATACTCTGCAATACTCTGCAATAGCCTGCAATACCCTGCAATACTCTGCAATACTCTGCAATAATCTGTGCAATACTCTGCAATACCCTGTGCAATACCATGTGCAATACCATGTGCAATACCCTGTGCAATACTCTGCAATAGCCTAAAATAGACTGCAATACTCTGCAATACCCTGCAATAACCAGCAATACCCTGCAACACTCTGCAATACCCTGCAATACCCCGCAATACCCAGCAATACCCTGCAATACCCAGCCATACTCCGCCATACCCAGCCATACCCGGCCATACCTGGCCATGCTTGGCCATACTCTGCCATGCTCAGTCATACTCGGCCTCTGTATGTGGCCAGGCTCTGGAAGTCTCACACATGTGGTAACGCCATCCTCAGGAGGGGTAGGAGAATCTATTTTGGGGTGTCATTTTTGGTATGTACATGCTATGTGTTAGAAATATTGCATAAATGGACAACTTTGTGTTAAAAAAAAAAAGCGTTTTAACCACTTCCCACCTGCCGCCATATGACGTCCTTAACTTTGTGCGGGGATATCTGAATGATGCCTGTAGCTACAGGCATCATACAGATATCAGCTTTTTTAGCCGGCGATTCCCTACACCATAAGAATGATCATAGCAGCTGTTCCACTGCTTGATCATTCTTACGGGAGGCGACATGGGACGTCCCCCCCTCCCGCCACCCTCCGGTGCTTCTACCGACTCACCGCTACGATCAAAGCCAGGATCGTTTTTTTTTTTTATAATTTCAATCTTCCCAGCCTAGAGGTGAGATGTGGGGTCTTATTGACCCGATATTTCACTGTAAAGAGGACCTGTCATGCCATATTTCTATTACAAGGGATGTATACATTCCTTGTAATAGGAATAAAAGTGATCAAAAAATAAATTTTTTGGAAAAAAGTGTCAAACTAAAATAAATAAAGTAAAATGAACAATAAAAAAAAAAAATTAAAGTACCCCTGTCCCCGTGTGCTTGTGTCTGTGTTGATGGGGAATCAAGCGATTTTCTTTCTGTCTATGGCCGGCTTTACTGTATATGGTTCAGTTTTGTGGTAGGCAGAATGTAAGGCCTTTGGAGAGGACTGATGGTTGCAAATACACTAATAAGGCTACAATCACCTTTTTGTTTTTGTTTAGCATTCTCTCCTATTCAAGACATTTCATATCAATTCCTATCATGTAGACACAAAAGGACAAAGCTCAAAATTTTGGGTTTAGTCACCAAGACAGGTTGAAAGAGTGAATCTCTCCAGTGACAACACTGATTGCAATAACACCATGACAGGGGTTCTAACCCTTTACCATTTCATCCCCCCAAAAAAGTTTTGGCTTTACATACAGTTTAGTATGAACTTAGCCATTAACACATTTTTACAATATACCTTAACATCAGTTAGTATACATTAGAGAAGATTAGATTAAGGCATCACTATAAAAAAATAAGTAAACTTTGGAGCTTTGAATTTTCTGGCAGTTTTAAATTTCACAAACTATTGGTAACCCATTGTTACATAAGTTATCTTTATTTGGCAGTGATATAAAAACAAACATGGGGTTATTGCATTACTGTAATACAAAGAAGAATAAATAATACATTTTGATCTGGATTTAGAAATAAGATGACAGCAGTGCAAAGATACTCCTGGTCTTTGAACTTATCATTTTTCGGCTCTTACGTGAAGATTTATTTTTTATTTTCTTCAAATCACTCTTGGAAAACTTCTGCCAGGCTTTACACAAAGGAGCAGTATGTTATTCTTAGTTATAATAAGTTATGGTACTCTAAGACATGTAAGAGCTTAGCAGAAATTTTACACACATAAAAAAGATTTGATAAGAACCAAAAATTGAACGTGTGTAAAAAAAATTAAATTATCACACGTAAAAAGTAATCTATCACATCTAAAAATGTACAAGTAAATCATCATTACCTTGAGCATAATGTATGGCTTTAAACCTTACATTATAGTTTAGTTGTGGTCAGGGACCCACCCCATATAACTTTTAGCCCCTACCCTCGTCAAGCTAATTGCTCCAGTAGAAAAAATAAATAAACTGCTGAAGTTCCTAGACCTAGATCCATAGTCACATGACACCTGGTTAAAAGTCTTTTCTCTTTCTGGACTGCAAAGTGGTAGGGCACACGTTGGTATCTGTGGAAATGGGCACTTCCTATTGGCTGTTCTTTGGTGGGGTCCCTGAAGACTTCAGTGATGGTGTGATGATGTCATATTGGCAGCAACAAGACTGGTTGGCAGCAGGCCCAGACTGTTGCATTGGATCACTGGACTTCTGAAAAGGCTCATGGGATTGCAAACTCAAGTGCATAAACAAGTTTGTTAGAGGGTTTTTATTCATTAAAATTTGTGAATGGGTGGGGTCATAGTGCGTGGTATGGATTGGAGGGGGCTACATTTGCCCAGACATTAGCTTTAACCCTTAAGCCCTCCATCTTCACCTAACCCCTAAACCTAACTCTTAACATGAACCCAAGATCTTAACCTAACCATAAAAGAAAACACTTTCATTTAAAAAATCTGTAACCTACACTATATATGGTAATTTCTACAAAAGTCATTTGGTAATAATTGAATTCAAAATAATGTAACAGTTCAATCTTTAGGCATTATCATTTTCTAAAACTGTTAAAAAATGTAAGTATATCTCTAGCCCAAAACTTTTGGGATTACATTTAATCCCATCTTATTTTAAAAGTTGTCTGCCCAAAATATTTACCATTTCCATTTGTCCTACAGGTCATTGTGATTGTGATGGGTAATTTAACATTTTACAGTTGTCATTGAAAGAAGAAATGAGGGTAAGTCTTCCAATGGGGACAACTGCCTATAGCCTCATACACACGATCGGATTTTCCAACGGGAATTGTGTAATGACACACTGTTGGTGGAAAATCCGTTTGTATGCTCCATTGGACAATTGTTGTCGGATTTTCCACGGACAAATGTTGGATGGCAGGCTTTAAAATTCTCTGCGGACAAATGTCTGTTGTCGGATTTTCCAAGCGTGTGTACACAAGCCTGTTGGACAAATGTCCAAAGTACAAACACGCATGCTCGGAAGCAAGGACGAGCCAGAAGTGGTCGGTCTTGTAAACTAGCGTTCGTAATGGAGAATTAACAATAGTGACGTGGCAAATTATGAAATCTCAAAATGCAGCACACAATTCTCTTCTTCTTTAATGGGATAATAATGAAGCTGCTTTGCTGGTGATACTGATGCAGTTATTGCAAACAATTTTTTTTCTAGTGATATCAAGAATAATATTATTATGCTTGTTATTTTTTTTGGTGCGAGTTACCACAACACCATTATCCCGTAGTTTTTAAGATCAAAGCTACAACTATGTTGGTGTCTCTTGTTAATTTGACATTGTATTTTTTTAAATGTAACTGCCTACTCCCAAACTGTCATTTGAAGTAAAACACATAGCCAAGTATTATTCTACACAACTTTTTTATTGTGCATTAAAAAAAAACAAATAAAATTAGACATGCTATCTGCCAATAGAACTTAACCAAAAAGTGCATTCTATGCATTCAAAAATATAGAAAATATAACAAATCAACTCATTATTCAACCAAAAAATAAAATAAAAGCCTCATGCATGTGTCCTACTTCTTAATATAGGGGGTCAACAATGCCAGGAGTTGGTGAAAGCAGGGATCCGTCATCCGGAGATAATTCCGAAAAACATCTGGATTATTCTACTGGAGCTCCTGCAGCAAAAGCATATGACATAATTGGTCACTATTAATAAAGCAACCAATTTTTGGTCCAAGAAATCCTCCTCCTCCTGCTCCTGGACTTGTGTCAAAGCAATAACTCCAAGGGCAATAATAAATAAAATGTTATCTCCTCCGATTCCGCAACATGCCTGGTTGACGAACGGCCGTTCAAAAACGAACTGAAAAGCGCGAAATGAAAAGCGCGAATCAACACTCACCAAACTTCTACTAACATGAAATTAGCAGAAGGAGCCCAAAGGTCAGGACGAGCGAGCGCTAAAGAGCTTAAAAAACCACATAGTACGGCGTGGGGGTCCCCCCAAAATCCATACCAGATCCTCATCTGAGCACACAGACCGGCAGGTCAGGAAAGGGGGTGGGGATGAGCGAGCGCCCCCTCCCCTCCTGAACCATACCAGGCCGCATGTCCTCAACATGGGGGGTGGGTGCTTTGGGGCAGGGGGCCCCCCTCACCCCAAAGCACCTTGTCCCCATGTTGATGAGGACAAGGGCCTCTTCCTGACAACCCTGGCCGTTGGTTGCCAGGGTCTGCGGGCGGGGAGCTTATCAGAATCTGGAAGCTCCCTTTAACAAGGGGGCCCCCAGATCCCGGCCCCCACCCTATGTGAATGAGTATGTGGTACATTGTACCTCTACCCATTTACCTAAAAAAGTGTCAAAAATAAAACGCAGTACACGGGTTTTTAAAGTAATTTATTAAGGCAGCTCCGTCAACTCTTCAGATCTCTTCTGCCCTTACAGGCTCTTCTGTGTCCTCCGCTGATGTCTTCTGCCTCTGTCGGCTCTTCTCCCCTCTCCAGTTCTTCTCCGCTCTCTCTCCGGTTCTTCTCCCCCTGTCCGCTGTCTTCTGCTGGGTCTCCTCTGCTGTCTTCTCACTCTTTTGATCGCTCTTTTGCTCGTTCTTTTACCCGGTCTTTTGCCCGGTCTTCTCCGCTGTCTTTTCCCTATGTTCTTCTTCCGATGTTGACTCAACGCTCTCTCCCGCTCTAATGCCAGGTGTGAAGTGTGCCACTACTTATAGTGGCATTGGGGGGGTCACCGGAGGCCCGCCCCTTATGACGTTACCACCCCATCATGCCCCGGGTGGTGACGTCATAAGGGGCCTCCAGATGACATCACACGGTGACCCCGCCCCATGCAAATATAAGTAGTGGCTTACCGCGCACCCAGCATTAGAGTGGGAGAGAGCGTTGAGTCAACATCGGAAGAAGAACAGAGAGAGAAGACAGCAGACAAGACCGGGCAAAAGAGCGAGAAGATAGCGGAGGAGACCCGGGAGAAGACAGCGGACAGAGGGAGAAGAACCGGAGACAGAGCGGAGAAGAACCAGAGAGGGGAGAAGAACTGGCAGAGGCGGAAGACGTCAGCAGAGAACAGAGAAGGGCCAGAGAGGGGAGAAGGGATGGAAGAGATGATGGAGCTGCCTTAATAAATTACTTTAAAAACCTGTGTAATGTGTTTTATTTTTGACACTTTTTTTAGGTGAATTGGTAGGGGTACGATGTACCCCATACTCATTCACATAGGGTGGGGGGCCTGGGATCTGGGGGCCCCCTTGTTAAATGTGCTCGGATAAGGGTCTGGTATGGATTTTGGGGGGACACCAACGCAGTTCTTTTTGGCGTGGGAGTTCCCCTGAAATTCTATACCAGACCGAAGGGCCTGTTATGCTCTTGGAGGGGGAACCCATGCCTTCTTTTTTTTTTTACATTGTGAGGTTGAGTTCCCCCTAAAGATTCATACCAGACACAGTGCCTGGTATTGTCGGGGATCAAAGTCGGATCCCTGTTCATTGATGTCGGATGGATGTAGGACCAATGTAGGACTAATGTAGGACTGATGTCGCACAGCAAAGTAGGATGATAGTCGTATGACTGTCGTGTAGTATCGGTGTGAACCCAGACTAAGGCTGGGTTCACACTGGTGCGACACGACAGCCGTCCTACTTTGGATCCGACTTTGCCCTGCGACATAAAGCCGGCATGTGTCCGACTTTCAATGAACGGGGATCCGACTTGGATCCCCGCCAATGCCCGGCATTGTTTGGTATTAGGGGGAACTCCGCGCCAAATTTTAAATAAAAAACCGGCATGGGTTCCCCCTCCAAGAGCATACCAGGCCCTTGGGTCTGGTATGGACCTTGAGGGGAACCCCCTACGCCGAAAAAACGGCGTGGGGGGTCGCCCCCAATCCATACCAGACCCTTATCCGAGCACGCAGCCCGGCCGGACAGGAATGGGGGTGGGGACGAGCGAGCGCCCCCCCCCTCCTGAACCGTACCAGGCCGCATGCCCTCAACATGGGGGGTTGGTGCCTTGGGGGAGGGGGCGCGCTGCGGCCCCCCACCCCAAAGCACCTTATCCCCATGTTGATGAGGACAAGGGCCTCTTCCCGACAACCCTGGCCGTTGGTTGTCGGGGTCTGCGGGCGGAGGGCTTATCGGAATCCAGGAGCCCCCTTTAATAAGGGGGCCCCCAGATCCCGGCCCCCCACCCTATGTGAATGAGTATGGGGTACATGGTACCCCTACCCATTCACCTAGGGAAGTGTCAATAAAAAGAACCACAGTACACAGGTTTCAAAATTAATTTATTGGGCAGCTCCGGTATCTTCTTCCGACTTCTCCCGGTGTTCCGCCTCTTCTCCCGGGCCCCGCCGCTATCTTCTTCCAGCTCTATTGCCAGCGAGGGGCCCGGTCTGCTGCCGCTGTCTTGTCGCCGCTGTCTCGCCGCTTCTTCTCTTCATCTCTTCTTCCGATGTTGACACGACGCTCTCCCCGGCTGGAATGCTCTCTGTGCGCTCTGCTCTGACTTATATAGGCGGTGACCCCGCCCCCTTATGCCGTCACAGTCCCTGGGCATGCTGGGACTGTGACGGCATAAGGGGGCGTGGTCATCACCCGATGACCACGCCCCCTTATGCCGTCACAGTCCCAGCATGCCCAGGGACTGTGACGGCATAAGGGGGCGGGGTCACCGCCTATATAAGTCAGAGCAGAGCGCACAGAGAGCATTCCAGCCGGGGAGAGCGTCGTGTCAACATCGGAAGAAGAGATGAAGAGAAGGAGCGGCGAGATAGCGGCGACAAGACAGCGGCAGCAGACCGGGCCCCTTGCTGGCAATAGAGCTGGAAGAAGATAGCGGCGGGGCCCGGGAGAAGAGGCGGAACACCGGGAGAAGTCGGAAGAAGATACCGGAGCTGCCCAATAAATTAATTTTGAAACCTGTGTACTGTGGTTTTTTTTATTGACACTTCCCTAGGTGAATGGGTAGGGGTACCATGTACCCCATACTCATTCACATAGGGTGGGGGGCCGGGATCTGGGGGCCCCCTTATTAAAGGGGGCTCCTGGATTCCGATAATCCCTCCGCCCGCAGACCCCAACAACCAACGGCCAGGGTTGTCGGGAAGAGGCCCTTGTCCTCATCAACATGGGGACAAGGTGCTTTGGGGTGGGGGGCCGCAGCGCGCCCCCTCCCCCAAGGCACCAACCCCCCATGTTGAGGGCATGCGGCCTGGTACGGTTCAGGAGGGGGGGGCGCTCGCTAGTCCCCACCCCCATTCCTGTCCGGCCGGGCTGCGTGCTCGGATAAGGGTCTGGTATGGATTGGGGGCGACCCCCCACGCCGTTTTTTTCGGCGTAGGGGGTTCCCCTCAAGGTCCATACCAGACCCAAGGGCCTGGTATGCTCTTGGAGGGGGAACCCATGCCGGTTTTTTATTTAAAATTTGGCGCGGAGTTCCCCCTCAAGAACATCTGAGCACAAGTCGCGTGCCGAAGTCGGATCATGCAAGACGGCAATCCGACTTTGATCCGACTTCAATGATAGTCAATAGGCTGAAGTAGGATCAAAGTCGGACCAAAGTAGTACAGGGAGCATTTCTAAAGTCGGAACGACTTGTGTCGGACCAGTTAGGACGGCTCCCATAGGGAAACATTAAATTTCACACGTCATGCGACATGAGCTCTCAATGTCGGAGCGTTTGTCGGACCAGTGTGAACCCAGCCTGAAACCTGGAAGCTGATTGGCTACCATGCACAGCTGCACCAGATTTTTGCACTCTCCAGTTTTAGTAAATCAACCCTATAGAACCTTGAGGCTGGGTTCACACTGGTCCGACAAACGCTCCGACATTGGGAGCTCATGTCGCATGACGTGTGAAATTTAATGTTTCCCTATGGGAGCCGTCCTAACTGGTCCGACACAAGTCGTTCCGACTTTATAAATGCTCCCTGTACTACTTTGGTCCGACTTTGATCCTACTTCAGCCTATTGACTATCATTGAAGTCGGATCAAAGTCGGATTGCCGTCTTGCATGATCCGACTTCGGCACGCGACTTGTGCTCAGATGTTCTTGAGGGGGAACTCCGCGCCAAATTTTAAATAAAAAACCGGCATGGGTTCCCCCTCCAGGAGCATACCAGGCCCTTGGGTCTGGTATGGACCTTGAGGGGAACCCCCTACGCCGATAAAAACGGCGTGGGGGTCCCCCCCAATCCATACCAGACCCTTATCCGAGCACGCAGCCCGGCCGGACAGGAATGGGGGTGGGGACGGGCGAGCGCCCCCCCCTCCTGAACCGTACCAGGCCGCATGCCCTCAACATGGGGGGGTTGGTGCCTTGGGGGAGGGGGCGCGCTGCGGCCCCCCACCCCAAAGCACCTTGTCCCCATGTTGATGAGGACAAGGGCCTCTTCCCGACAACCCTGGCCGTTGGTTGTCGGGGTCTGCGGGCGGAGGGCTTATCGGAATCCAGGAGCCCCCTTTAATAAGGGGGCCCCCAGATCCCGGCCCCCCACCCTATGTGAATGAGTATGGGGTACATGGTACCCCTACCCATTCACCTTGGGAAGTGTCAATAAAAAAAACCACAGTACACAGGTTTCAAAATTAATTTATTGGGCAGCTCCGGTATCTTCTTCCGACTTCTCCCGGTGTTCCGCCTCTTCTCCCGGGCCCTGCCGCTATCTTCTTCCAGCTCTATTGCCAGCGAGGGGCCCGGTCTGCTGCCGCTGTCTTGTCGCCGCTATCTCGCCGCTCCTTCTCTTCATCTCTTCTTCCGATGTTGACACGACGCTCTCCCCGGCTGGAATGCTCTCTGTGCGCTCTGCTCTGACTTATATAGGCGGTGACCCCGCCCCCTTATGCCGTCACAGTCCCTGGGCATGCTGGGACTGTGACGTTTTAGGGGGCGTGGTCATCACCCGAGTAGGACGGCCCTCAAGAACATCTGAGCACAGGGAGCATTTTCAGGCTGGGTTCACACTGGTGCGACACGACAGCCGTCCTACTTTGGATCCGACTTTGCCCTGCGACATGAAGCCGGCATGTGTCCGACTTTCAATGAACGGGGATCCGACTTGGATCCCCGCCAATGCCGGCACTGTGTTTGGTATGAATCTTTAGAGGGGAACTCCGCGCCAAATTTTAAATAAAAAACCGGCATGGGTTCCCCCTCCAGAGGCATACCAGGCCCTTGGGTCTGGTATGGACCTTGAGGGGAACCCCCTACGCCGAAAAAACGGCGTGGGGGGTTGCCCCCAATCCATACCAGACCCTTATCCGAGCACGCAGCCCGGCCGGACAGGAATGGGGGTGGGGACGAGCGAGCGCCCCCCCCCCTCCTGAACCGTACCAGGCCGCATGCCCTCAACATGGGGGGGTGGTGCCTTGGGGGAGGGGGCGCGCTGCGGCCCCCCCACCCCAAAGCACCTTGTCCCCATGTTGATGAGGACAAGGGCCTCTTCCCGACAACCCTGGCCGTTGGTTGTCGGGGTCTGCGGGCGGGGGGCTTATCGGAATCCGGGAGCCCCCTTTAATAAGGGAGCCCCCAGATCCCGGCCCCCCACCCTATGTGAATCAGTATGGGGTACAGCGTACCCCTACCCATTCACCTAGGAAAAAAGTGTCAATTTAAAAAAAAACACTACACAGATTTTTAAAGCATTTTATTAGACAGCTCCGGGGGTCTTCTTCCGACTTCGGGGGTCTCTCCGGTTCTTCTCCACGCTCTCCGGATCTTCTGCCGGGCTCCTCCGCTCTCTTCTGCTCTTTTGCCGCTCTTTTGCTAAAGCGGAGGAGCCTGGTCTTCAATCTTCTGCCTTCTGCCTTCTGCCCTCTTCTCCTGATGTTGACACGACGCTCTCTGGGGCTAGAATGCTCTCTGTGCGCTCTGCTCTGACTTATATAGGCGGTGACCCCGCCCCCTTATGCCGTCACAGTCCCTGGGCATGCTGGGACTATGACGGCATAAGGGGGCGTGGTCATCGGGTGATGACCACGCCCCCTAAAACGTCACAGTCCCAGCATGCCCAGGGACTGTGACGGCATAAGGGGGCGGGGTCACCGCCTATATAAGTCAGAGCAGAGCGCACAGAGAGCATTCTAGCCCCAGAGAGCGTCGTGTCAACATCAGGAGAAGAGGGCAGAAGGCAGAAGGCAGAAGATTGAAGACCAGGCTCCTCCGCTTTAGCAAAAATAAATTGCGAATGTACGAATGCCCGAATTTACGAATGTCCAATTTTATCGAATTTACGAATATTCGGAAAAAATTTGTTAAACAAGTTTTCGTTAATTCGGATATTCCCGAATTAACGAATTTGTCGAAATTCGTTAAAAAACTAATTCGGAACGAAAAGAATTGCACATGCCTAGTACCTGAGTGCTGTCTGAGTAGTGTGTTTGGATCGTTAGTACTTGTGTATTGTGTACTGTATACTTGAGTATTGCGATTGCACGTAGGTCTGTGAGTACCTGTGTATTGTCTTGTTGTGTACCTGTGTATTGTCTTGAGTATAAGTGCCAGGAAGCTAGCTGTTAGGTAATTTGGACAGGGTAAAATCCCCAATCCTCACTAAATTTAATAGGTACGATGGCCGGCGGGTGTGGAGAGGCGACTCTTTGTACATCTTGCTGCATGTATGCGTTCCTTGATCATCTGATCGAGGGCGAATACTGCTGTGCAAAATGTAAGCACATTGTTTCCCTGGAAGCCCAGGTTCTGAATCTGGGGAAGCAACTGTCAGCACTGAGAAGTCCCTCCATACTAAAGGAGAGCCAGGAACGTACACAGCAGGTTCCGGCAGGGGCCAGCACAGAGGCGGGTGGAGACAAAGAGGTGCAGGCACTAGCAAAGAGTAGATGGGTGACAGTCAGGAGGGGTAGAGGGGGAAGTGCCAGGGAGGCCGATCCAAGACTGGAGCATCCCAATAAGTACGCTCCATTGAGTGACATTGGTGAAACCAGTCAGGGACCAGCACTGCTGGAGCTGAGGGACTCTCCTAGCTGCTGGGGGAAGAACTCCTCCAGTGAGAGTGGGGGGGCAGCAAAGGGAAAAGAAAGACAGATTCTGGTGGTAGGGGACTCAGTTCTTAGAAGGACAGAGAGGGCAATCTGTAACCAAGACCTGAAGCGCCGAACAGTATGTTGTCTACCGGGCGCTCGGGTTCGGCACATCACGGATCTTGTGGACAGATTACTGGGAGGGGCTGGGGAAGACCCGGCTGTCATGGTGCACGTTGGCACCAATGATAAAGTCAGAGGCAGATGGAGTGTCCTAAAGAACGATTTTAGGGACTTAGGAGCTAAATTGAGGAAAAGGACCTCCAAGGTAGTATTCTCAGGAATACTACCGGTACATCGAGCCACACCAGAAAGGCAGAGGGAGATTAGGTAAGTAAACAAGTGGCTGAAGAGCTGGTGTAGTAAGGAGGGGTTTGGGTTCCTGGAGGACTGGGCCGACTTCTCAGTCCGTAACCGGTACTATAGAAGGGACGGACTGCAACCTAAATGAGGAGGGTGCAGATCTGCTGGGAATGAAGATGGCCAAAAAGTTAGAGGGGTTTTTAAACTAGGCGATGGGGGGGAGGGTCCAGAGGCAGAGATAGCCAGCGCGGAAGATATTCCAGAGGGTAGTATTGGGGGCATTAGTGGTAGGTTAACCAAAGCACAAAAACACAAGGTGACCAAGTCCTAGCTGCAATCTCAAAACATCCAATATGAGGATAATATGCAACCGTTCTAAACTATGTGGCATGTTCACCAATGCCAGGAGCATGGGGGACAAGATGGGTGTACTAGAGATACTGTTGCACGAGGAGGATTTGGATTTTGTGGGAATTTCAGAGACCTGGTTCAACAGCTCTCATGATTGGCTGGCAAACATTCAAGGGTATACCCTATACCACAAGGATAGAGAGGGTAAAAAAGGGGGAGGGGTATGCCTATATATAAAGAATAATGTACAAGTAAATGTGAGAGATGACATCGCTGAGGGAGCTAGGGAGGAGGTGGAATCCTTATGGGTAGAGCTCCAAAGGGATGAAGCTAAGGGGAAAATAATACTGGGAGTATGCTATAGGCCCCCTAACCTGAGGGAAGAAGTGGAGACAGATCTCCTATCGCAAATTGGATTAGCAGCAAGGATGGGAAGTGTTATCATAATGGGGGATTTTAATTATCCAGACATAGACTGGGCGGAGGGAACTGCGCATTCATTTAAGGCTCGCCAGTTCCTTAATGTCTTGCAGGACAGTTTTATGGGTCAGATGGTAGACGCACCAACTAGAAATAAAACATTACTGGATCTACTGATTACCAACAATACAGACCTGATCACAGATGTGGAAATACGGGGCAATTTAGGTAACAGCGATCACAGGTCAGTTAGTTTCAGTATAAATCACACAAATAGGAAACATAAAGGGAATACAACAATTAAAATAATTAAATTAAGAACTGGCGCTCAGAGGTTATAAGGCAAATGACTATAAAAGTTATTAAAATTATAAAGTCTTGAAGCTGGATAAATCACGGTGTAATCAGGATGGTATTGGAAGACTTGGACAGGAGCCAGGAAGCAGTCTATAATGCAGGAGAAGATCCCTGGAGTATAAGTCATAAATAAACAAAACACCGGATATAAAGATTTATTTTCTTGTAGGATACTGTGTGGCCAGATTCACAAAAGGCAGCTCTTCTTATAGAGAGAAGTCAGCTCGGATCCATCCAGGTAAAAAACAAAAAGAGAGAGGAGCGCCATGGCGCTTCTCTCTCTTTTTGTTTTTTAAAGGGAATACAAAGACACTGAATTTCAAAAGAGCCAACTTCCCTAAACTACAAACCTTGCTAAAAGGCATAAATTGGGAAAAAATATTAGGAACAAAGAATACGGAGGAGAGATGGGTTTGCTTTAAGAGCATATTAAATAAGGGCATTAGCCAATGTATCCCATTGGGTAATAAATTTAACAGAGCGAACAAAAGTCCTGGATGGCTTAACTCCAATGTAAAAATGCATATAAAAGCAAAGGAGAAAGCCTTCAAAAAATACAAGGATGAGGGATCATCCTCAGCATTCAGACTTTATAAAGAATGCAAGAAGAAATGTAAGGGTGCAATTAGGACAGCTAAGATAGAACATGAAAGACACATAGCGGAGGAGAGCAAAAAAAATCCCAAGAAATTCTTTAAGTATGAAAATAGAAAAAAAGGGAGGACAGACCATATTGACCCCATAAAGAATGCGGAAGGACATCTGGTTACAAAGAATGGGGAGATGGCAAAGGTATTGAATTTATTCTTCTCCTCAGTCTTCACAAGTGAATCAGGGGGCTTCAGTAACCAAAACTGCAGTGTTTATCCTCATGACACAACACAGGAAGCACCTCCATGGTTAACAGAGGACAGAATTAAAATTAGACTTGAGAAACTTAACATTAATAAATCACCGGGACCAGATGGCTTGCATCCGAGGGTATTTAGGGAACTCAGTCAAGTGATTGCCAGACCATTGTTCCTAATTTTTACAGATAGTCTACTGACTGGAATGGTACCAGCTGATTGGAGAAAAGCCAATGTAGCACCAATATTTAAAAAGGGCCCAAAATACATCCCTGGGAATTACAGACCAGTTAGCCTAACATCAATAGTATGTAAACTCTTGGAGGGGATGATAAGGGACTATATACAAGATTTTAGTAATAAGAACGGTGTCATTAGTAGTAATCAGCATGGATTCATGAAGAATCGTTCTTGCCAAACCAATCTATTAACCTTCTATGAGGAGGTGAGTTGCCATCTAGATAATGGAAGGCCCATAGACGTGGTGTATCTGGATTTTGCAAAAGCATTTGACACAGTTCCCCATAAACGTTTACTGTACAAAATAAGGTCCGTTGGCATGGACCATAGGGTGAGTACATGGATTGAAAACTGGCTACAAGGGCGAGTTCAGAGGGTGGTGATAAATGGGGAGTACTCAGAATGGTCAGGGGTGGGTAGTGGGGTTCCCCAGGGTTCTGTGCTGGGACCAATCCTATTTAATTTGTTCATAAACAATCTGGAGGTTCAATCTCTCTATTTGCAGACGATACTAAGCTAAGCAGGGCAATAACTTCTCCGCAGGATGTGGAAACCTTGCAAAAAGACCTGACCAAATTAATGGGGTGGGCGACTACATGGCAAATGAGGTTCAATGTAGAAAAATGTAAAATAATGCATTTGGGTGGCAAAAATATGAATGCAATCTATACATGGGGGGAGAACCTCTGGGGGAATCTAGGATGGGAAAGGACCTGGGGGTCCTAGTAGACGATAGGCTCAGCAATGGCATGCAAAGCCAAGCTGCTGCTAACAAAGCAAACAGAATATTGGCATGCATTAAAAGGGGGATCAACTCCAGAGATAAAACGATAATTCTCCCACTCTACAAGGCTCTGGCCTGGCCACACCTGGAGTATGCTGTCCAGTTCTGGGCACCAGTCCTCAGGAAGGATGTACTGGAAATGGAGCGAGTACAAAGAAGGGCAACAAAGCTAATAAAGGGTCTGGAGGATCTTAGTTATGAGGAAAGGTTGCGAGCACTGAACTTATTCTCTCTGGAGAAGAGACACTTGAGAGGGGATATGATTTCAATTTACAAATACCGTACTGGTGACCCCACAATAGGGATAAAACTTTTTCGCAAAAGAGGGTTTAACAAGACTCGTGGCCACTCTTTAAAATTAGAAGAAAAGAGGTTTAACCTTAAACTACGTAGAGGGTTCTTTACTGTAAGAGCGGCAAGGATGTGGAATTCCCTTCCACAGGCAGTGGTCTCAGCGGGGAGCATTGATAGCTTCAAGAAAATATTAGATAAGCACCTGAATGACCGCAACATACAGGGATATATAATGTAATACTGACACATAATCACACACATAGGTTGGACTTGATGGACTTGTGTCTTTTTTCAACCTCACCTACTATGTAACTATGTAACTATGTAACAAAGAGTGAAAAATTTAAGGAGGTCTGAATACTTTCCATCCCCACTGTATGTATACTATAGTTTGTGGACTCTATAACTTTTCTACAGACTAAATAATAAACACTGATTTGGGTTTTTTTCACCCCAAAAAAATGTAGCAGAATACAGTTTAGCCTAAATTTATAAAGAAAAATGTTATATGAGAAACAAAAGAAAAACGCATTTTTTCTTCAAAATTGTTGTTTTTTTTGTTAATTTAGCCAAAAATAAAAAAACCCAGTGGTGAATAAATACCACCAAAAAAATGCTCTACTTGTGTTTAAAAAAATGATAAAAAATGTTTATATGACTACAGTGTTGCATGACATTACAATTGTCATTCAAAGTGCGACAAAGCTAAAATATTTGTCTGGACAGGAAGGGGGTGAAAGTGCCCGGGAATGAAACTGTTAAAGAATATTTGGTTATCTTGGAGCTCAGTGGCCCTTCCATAGAAAAATAACAGGTCTGTTTTTTTATTGCCAGTCCCCACTTTGCAAAACAGTAATAACTTTTACTGTAATACATTTTTTATTGAGGAGAAAAGGCAAACTGCAATTCGAACAAGCCTATAAAGGCCACAAGAAGAAGATGGTACTTTAAAATGTCAATAGTACATATGCGTACAAAGCAAAAACAAGAATCGGTGGCTGGCTGTCATCTTTGGTACTAACAAAAACAACACAAACAATGATTAAAGTTGGGGTAATTTGAAGGAGCTTTAGGTGTGTACCAAGAAGTCATAGCTTGGTGGAAGTTGGTAAAGTATCAATTAATGATTTCTATGCTTCAAAAATATTTCTGTGTCTTTCTCTTCCTCCGTAGAGCTGTTTCAGTCCAATCCATTTGAAAGAAATAATTTTTTACAAGAAAAGGGGTTTAAAGAAAGGTGGTCCGGGATAAATCCATTTGTAAAGAATTGCTCTTTTAGCCACCAGGATATAAAATCCTGGTAGGATATAATGGACAACAATTTTCTACTGCCCACAGTCATTTTGGCCCCATGCAACATCAAAATAAAAAAAGTTCCCATGCCAAGGTAAGGTGAGGATAGTTCACCATGTGACCTGTAGGCTATCAAGCAGAGTTAATTTTAAAAGAGCTTCTAAAATAATATGTTCGCAAAAGGAAAGATTAATTAGGAAAATACTTACTGCTTCCCCAGCTTCTGACACTTTTGGGAGGCATGAATGATGTCACCACGACTGGGAGAGAAAAGAGCTTAAAATCCCAACCGTGGATTGTCCTCCAGCCCTTTAGGGGAGTGCATTCTTGAGGGATTTCTCTCCACCCAGGAGGTAGCAATGAAGCGTAATGATGTCACTTGTCCCTCTGTGTTGCTATGGATATTTTTGGGTGATTTTATAGCATAGTTAGATTTTTAAGACCATGTGCTGTTTAAGAGGCTAATGCTCCCCCTATTAAAATGCAAATGAACCAGTTGGACTGGTTTAGGAGCTAAGCAGAGGAAACTTTTTACAGTATATGATGTAGGGGAAATTAGGGGGAGGGGAAGACTTTGAACAGGCGTGTGGTCAGACAAAGGACAGAGTTTTTTTCAGAGACAAAGGAATGTGTGCTGGAAGCTGGAGGACTTGGGAGAAAGCAGTTGGACTCTGAGCAAATTCCCAATAAGAAGATTTTATCAATGGAAAGCCCAAGTTGAGCAACTGTTTAGTTTACTTAGTTTTCTGCAGTTGTATATGCGATTTCTCCTGTTTATTAAAAGCATGAATACACTACAAAGGTCTAAGCTTCCCTTGGCTTGTATCGAAAAGAACCTTTAAGATACCAAGCAAAACACTCTCCTAAAAACATTGGAAGTCATCCAATGTAAATTTTTTTAATCATTTTTTTTTTTAAAGCCCAACTCCAGGATTACATTAATCCCACTCCCATCCCACCCTCCCACCTCCCATCCCACCCTCCCACCTCCCACTGATTGCTGGATGAAAAAAAATTGAAATGCCTTTAAATTGAATACTTACCTTAAGCCACTGTTCCATGATCCTCCCACACCAAGTCTTTCTCTTCTTGGGTTTAAATCCGGCAGGTCCTTCTTCCAGGTGTCCATGTCACTGCCTGTTACCAGTGGGCACTTCCTATTGGTGTTGGCAAAGCTTTCAGCAGTGGGGCCTTTCAAATTTCTCACCTTCAGAATTTGTACACAGGGGCATTGAGGGTGGTCTGTCTATATAGCAGGAAATTATTATTCCCCATAGAAGAAACCAGGCCTTTCAGTGAGGACACCAAAGAAGTGTTTAGCAAGAACAATAAGGAGTAAGGTAAGTTATGCATAATGCACTGCTGAATTTTAATTTTTGTCAGGCCCATTGTTTTAACTAATTCTGTTGTAATTGAAAGTCTGCTTTAACTATACTATTCCTATATATCCAGTTATAGATGATAAACACTTTTGCAGTGCCGTAGGCTCACCGTTTGTATGGTTTGTTTTTTTTACTTTTTTTCCAGTGTTTATGTTTTTTTGCTCAGCATCAGTTACTTTGTGTGTATTTTTTTTTTCAAAAATGTTATTTCAATAAAGAAATACATTACTGTATTTTAACAAAAAAAAATCTCAAATCTTTAGTGAGCCAATTCCACGCTTTTGGGCAGAGTTAAAGGAGACATAAAAAAAAGATATGTTTAAGAACATGTGAAACTATCCTTGCAAGTGAGTTATTGCCTGGAATTTTAGTTCCAAGGCGATGATATATGCATATACGTGAGATCCTGCTGATATAATTTGTCATGTTCAACTTTACTTCCATAGATTATTTATCCCAAAATGCATTTTGCATCTCAGTAAAAACTGCCATCTGTGTAGAATTATAGTATTTTTCTATTCTACAAAACACTCTCATTAATCAAGAGATATTCGTCACTTTGGACCACATAAAGTGCAGTAGGTGCGTTCTGATGTAAATTTGGATCTTGCTCATATCTTTTTTCCCCACAAATCCCTGTGATTTATGTCAGTTCATTTTGTCTGCAGTTTCTGTCCTTTTCTGTTTGGCTACTTCTCAGGTGTGTAAGAGCCTCCAAAATATAAAATAAAATAAAACAGTGTTTGGTAAGGTGAGACTAGCTTGTCAAGTCAGTGGAATAAGGAATAAGTGCACTTGAATGTCATGAGACCTTAATACATTGCCCAGAGTCAGGAGCTTGGCACTGGAAGTTATTGGCGCAGAGTTGTCGGTGCGGAGAGGAATACCCTACCTTAAGGTAAACTGAAGGCAGACTATGGACAATCAAGTAACACATTCTTAACCTGCTGAGCTGCTGAGGATGAAATCAGTTAGGGTTTGTTTTTTTGCATGTAGGAATATGTAAATACTTGAATGTTCATAGTCTGGTCACAGGTTTAGGTTTAAAGTGGTTGTAAACGTCTGGCATGAAATATGAGCAAAGCATATCCCTCAGGACCTACTAACAGGCCAGGTTTTAAGTATTACCTTGGGGAGACGCAGACTAGAATACTGCAATCACTGAGCAGCAAATGATATCAGCTGTGATGTATTTCAGTTATCTTGCAAACCCGGCCTGTTAGTGGGTCCTGAGGACAGGAGTTGAGAACCACTGCTCTATAGTGTGTACTTGTCTCAATCCAGAGCACTCAGTCTCATTTCTGTCTGCTGCTTTGCTCCTCTTCTATCTGCATGAGTCATTTCAGACAGCTTTTCATGACATGTGTTGCGTTTGTTAAAATATGATTTTTTTTATATTAATCGGACATAACATTACACAATAGTGGTTGCTCATAGATTACTGTCAGGTTTTTTGGCTTGAGTAGATTTCTCAAACAAATGCTGTTTCATACAATGGGTACGTAGATACCATTGTTGTATTCAATTGACAGTTTAAATAGGCTATTGTCTCTATAGCTACAGTAAACAAGTAAGAAAGGGTCTCTCAAACTGAAAGAATGACTGTTAGTTGGTTGTTATGGAAACAAGTTTGTAACCATTAACTTTTGTCAACAAACTTGTACAAATAAAAAGGGGTGAGTAGAGACAGGGACACACATCATAATGCTGTAAGATCAGAAGCCACTCATGATAGAAGAAAAGTGCCTGATTTCCAGAAGAATCTTTGCCAATGGAGATCACGAACATACAGTAACAGAAGATAAGTAACCTTTAAGTGTATTTGTACTGTTATAGACCATAGGCTGTTTATTTGATAGGCATTTTGCTTGTTATAGATATCTGTCAGTCTTGTATTGTATTCCTAATATTGTAATAGTTTTGTATGTACAGCATCTTTGTATATTAAAAGCACATTTACACACTGCAGACGTCTCAACTTTCTTGCTTATACCACAAAGTAACAAAGTAACCTTGCTAGATAGATGCAAGCAAAACATGACACCAAAAGGTAAAAAGGCGACAGGGGAGGGAGTTCCATCACACAGCCTGTGATTGACAGCATCAGCTCTGTTCCTGTATGCTGTGCATGTGTGGGTGTGTCCCTTCCCTCCAATCAGCTCTCAGCTCTGCTCACTAAGCTCTGCAGAGTGTAATTTCAGCTCCCCACCCCCTGCTTTCTGAAAGCTCAGACAACTGTACAAATTCTGGAATGGCTGTAGAGAAGAGAAAACTGCAGATAAACAGGTACAACCTTTGATTTGATTTGTTTTATCTTTTTGTATAACTTGAGGCTAGTCACTACGTAGAGTATATGTAAGTGTTTATAGCCACTTTTAGTTCGCTTCCTCACATTACCCTTCACTGTAAACTCACACTGACTCTCCCTGTAACCATAAACTGACCTTAATGCTAGCCCTCCCTGTATATCGAACACTATCCCTTACACTAGTCCTTCCTATAGCCCTTAACACTAACCCTAACTATAACCTTCCCTGTAATATTCCAGTAACTCTCCACTAACCTTCCTCATAATTAGGGATGAGCAAACTCTCACCCAAACCTAGGTTCAAACTTAACTAAACTGTCACTTGTTTGGCCCCGTTTGGCAGGAGCTGGAAATCATATATAGAACCAATATTTCTACTGCTTCTATATGTGACAGCTTCCCGCCGTCAAAGGTTCCCAGGGAAGCAGACGGTTCTGACACCCACTGTCTCCCTAACAACGACTGCCACCAGCACATTGACTTACATGGCCGAGAATCCCTGGCCACGTAAGCCAAGGGGCAGGTATAACAGTGGCATCACTGTTCAAATATGGCCATTGGTCAAAGATGTCATGACTATATCCATCTCTTCCCTTGTATAGCTGATGACAGGTAGGGAAGCTGTCATTCATCAAGGAGTACCATTGGCATCAGTCATGTGCATCGGGTTTGTTGGGTTTTTTTTTTTCAGCGAGTCGGCCGGAGACAGACATTTATTTGCAACAAGGGACTTTGTTGTGATTTTTTAATAAAGGACGTCACAGTGACATCATTGACCAAATATGGTCAATGATGTCACACAGGAGACTCCACCCCTTTGTATATACCAGCTGTCATTCACCAGAGCTGTTAGAAGAAGGGCAGTAGATGTCAGGATGGCATTGTGTAAAATAGAGTCATGTTTTTCTTCTTTCTGCAGGTTGGCAAGCGTCAGGCAATGTGATGTTTGTGGATCTACGTACACCGTTAAACGCTGTGATTAATAGAGGATATACATTGTTTTGTTTTTTTATTATTAAAGACTTGTCAAAACTGTTTTTTTTTTCTGTTTACCATCCCTTTTTTGTGAATGAGTAGGGGTATTATTTACCCCTTACTCATTCACATGGGGAGGGGGGCGTATTATCTGGGGGGCCCCTTATTGTTAAAGAGGGGCTTCCAGATTTCGTAAACCCCCCACACACACACACACCAACCACTGACACCTCATAATGGGAACAAGGTGTTTTCCCATGGGGACCAGTTCTCTGCAACAGAGCAGTGGTAAACAGTTCTGGCAATAGGAAAGGTAAGAATTCAGTTTTTTACAGGTATGTGCTTGGCTGAAAAGGTTTTATTGTATGGCAAGATCTCTTTAACCACAACACTTGTCTTCCCTGTTACCCCAAAACTGGTTTTCCTTGTAACCTTACATACTAAGCCTATATAATAAACAGTATAATGATTGTGTAGATACAGTATTTCTCCCAGTCTCTCTCTCTCAATGTATATCTTGTTTCAAAAACATATTAAAGGGGAACTTAGGGCCCTTTCACACTGGGGCGGGGGCGGCGTCGGCGTTAAAGTGCCACTATTGTAAGCGGCGCTTTACCGTCGGTATTCCGCCGCTAGCGGAGCGGTTTTACCCCCTGCTAGTGGCCGAGAAAGGGTTAAAAACCACCGCAATGCGCCTCTGCAGAGGCGCTTTGACGGCGGTATAGCCGCGCTGTCCCATTGATTTCAATGGGCAGGAGCGGTGAAGGAGCGGTATACACTCCGCTCCTTCACCGCTCCGAAGATGCTGCTAGCAGGACTTTTTTTCCCGTCCTGCTAGCGCACCGCTCCAGTGTGAAAGCCCCGAGGGCTTTCACACTGGAGAGACAGCAGCAGCACTTTCGGGTCGGTTCGCAGGCGCTATTATTAGCGCAATAGTGCCTGCAAACCGCTCCAGTGTGAAAGGGCCCTGATCCCTTAAAATTTACCAGTTTCAAAAAACAGTCAAAATTCCGGGCATTCCAGGAATGCTAACTGTCACATGTGCTTTCAACCAACTGTCAAACCATCAAATGTCTGGTGTCATAACTGACCACATATGCAGTACCATGGCAGTTGTAGATCAAACAGAGGATAATATGGCAGCTTCCTTGGCTGAAAAGCATAGGAGGGTTTAGTTCTGCTTTAACTTAAACATATTACAAAATAAAAAAAAAAAATGACTGAAAAACACTGAAATTTAATGTCAACCTCTAGTGTATGGGTCTCCATACTCTAAAAACCCTTTGGGTACATGCAGACCAATGTACTGTGCTAAACCATGGCAATGCACATTATATGCGTTGGTGCACTGCAGTGCCATTCATTGTGAATAGCACCCCAGTGCATGTGCGTTGCAATGAAGCATAGTGAGAAACAAAGCATGGTGTCCAGTGAATGATAAAATGCAGCCTGCCCCATTTTCCTGTCCATTGCTGGCCTTTTATTTTGAGTGGCTGTTTAACAGGACACGTGTCAAGGCACAACCACATTGCGTTGTAAATGGGCCCTTTAAAGGCTGGGTGAGCATTATATTGACAAATGTGACCAGACTCTAAAGATACCACATCAGTAAAACCTTTTTTTCCTGTTTACATTACATTTTCAGAGCGGCAAAGAAAGTAGACTTTATTAGAATGTGCTAACAAATCAAAAACAAGAAAAAATAATTAAAGCATCATTATCATTGTGATGACAGAGCAGGAAAGGACCACAGATTGTGTGGAAGTGCGGCAGACTGGGTTGTTTCACTAACCTTTGCTTTTCCTCCCACTTGCACTGAATGAGAAGCCGTCGTGCCATTTCAGCCTACAGAAGACAATCTTAATATCCCTTGGAGAGAGATCTGTCATGAGCGACTTTGAGGAATATGTACAAATCCGCACTGAGAGGCATCATGGGGTACAAACCTGGGGAAAGAAGAAACGTTTATTTAATTTATTCTGTTCTACATGGTTTGCCTCAATTAGAAGAACTCTGGTCATAGGATAATTTTTGAAATAATAGGGCTGATTTACTTAGATTAGTAAATAAGTTAAAGCTGTGTTCCCTTTAATCATCCACTGGTGTACAAGCAAAAACCCAGATTTAAATTTTTTCCTACACATGATTGGATATTGTAGGTATTCCATGCAAAATCACTTTTACCCTATTTTACAAGGCTCAGATAACAGTTTTTTTTGCAAAGTAAACATTTTTTTATTTGTGTTAGTCAACCCTACTAATTACAACCAGTTAAAGTGTATGGCAAGCAGTGGTGTATTTTGGTTTGCTGTCCTAGGCAAGACTAAAATTGCACATGCCGTGCAACAGCTACAGACAACGTAAATTTTACTATCCATAGGCAATGCTTTAAAAGTCTTTACAGGTTACCACTTTGGATTTACAGAGGAGGTCAGGTGGTAGAACTGCCCATAATCTGATGTTCGTGGTGATACCTCACATGTGTGGGATGGTCGCTGTTTGTGTGCGTGTGGGATCGACACGTGAGTTTACATTTGCATGCGGAGGGAGGACGGGGGCATTTTGTTTTTTTAATTACTAATTTTTTATTTTTACACTTTTTTTTAAATTTATTTAGTTTTTGTTTGTTTTTTTGCTGTCGCAAGGAATGTAAACATCCTTGTGGCAGTAATAGGCAGTGACAGGTACTCTTTACGGAGGGATCTGGGGTCTAAAAGACCCCAAATCTCTCCCTTGGACTTACAAGCATTCAAAACACTAAGATTGGTGTTTTTGAATGCTTAAGATTTTTAAAATATGGTGCAGATGGTTTCCAAGTAAACTGGAAATGATGTCACTTTATCCACTTTCAGACGATCCCTGAAAACTCATCTCTTCAGAGAAGCCTATCTGGCCCCCACCTAACAAATGTACATTTATCTTCTCAATCAGCACATCACCCACAGTTATTACCTCTTGTATCTCTTGACCTTCCCTCTTAGATTGTAAGCTCTAAGGAGCAGGGCCCTCTAATTCCTACTGTATTAAAGTGTATTGTATTTGTACTGTCTACCTTCAAGTTGTAAAGCGATACGTAAACTGTTGGCGCTATATAAATCCTGTATAATAATAATAATAATAATGTCATGCCATCGCTTCCAGTTTACTGTTACGAACAGCTGATCAAAGCCAATCCAAGCTTTGCTTGGCTATCCAGCCAGCCGGCGAATGCATCGGCTGGTCGCTCGGGTCTCCCGATGGGACAGGAGTGCCAGAGAGAGACAGTGAAGGTGGCGGGAGGAGGGGGTGTCCACTCCTGCAGCTTGTAATAGCAATGGAGTGGCTAGTAAGCCACTCCAATTGCTATTACAAGGGAGCCGACTGCCAACTCTAAAAAACAATACCGGAATATTGCCTGCAGCTGCAGGCATTATCCCAGTATGGGTGCTGTCCTCCTGAAAAATGCCGTCCAAGGCAAACGCCTTGTTTGCCTCATGGTAGATACACCTCTGAAGGCAAGCATTTTTTTGGGGGGGGGACTGAGTAAGGAAGAATTTTTAAGCCCTGTTGGATATCACTTCTATCTGAGGCTCAGATCTAGAGATCCCCCCTCATTTTCTTCCAAGGTAATAAAAGTTTTACAGTTTTAAGTGCAGCATTGAAAGCAATTAAAATCATTGTCTTTCTTTTTTTAGTAGAACAGGGATAGCTATGACCCCAGTGAACTTTTTACTGCTGCCTGTGTCCTGTCCTGTGCAGATTCTCTCTCACATCCTGTTTTGTGAAAGCGTTGTCACCAGAACAGAAAGTGAGGGGTAATCTCTCAATGGAACCCCAAATAGCAGTAAAAACCTAAGATAGTAGAAAAAAAATCCTCCTGCACTTGGGTATGGTGCACAAATACAATAGGCTCTCTCTGTTTATACTACACTTCGAATCTCAAATGGCCATGACACATTGCTGCCTTCCTAGGACTGGGGTAGTCCTAAACTGAACAGAAAAAAAAAAAAGACGCACCAGCCTAGGACATTACCTTTATATACCATTTGTTAATAAATTAAAACAAATATAATACTTACAAACTAATGTGAAAGCACGTTCATCAAATACAATCCAGAAACAGATATGCCACTGCACCAACTTCTTATCACAGGAAGAAGCCACACAGGTCTACAAAGGTTTATGCGTTTCAATTAAAACTAATGTGGGGCTGACAAAGCAACAATGGGGTCCCTTGGTTAGTAGCTGAAAGCAGCCCTATAGCATGGAATCACCAACCCAAAACATAAGAGAAACAAAAGAAAATGGAGAAAAGGGTGTTCTAGGGTGGCCTCCCAATATTATCATTACTCACCAAAAACAATCAAATGTATCTAAAAAAAATAGAATTTTATTATAATTTATATACTTATATTTGTATCTTTTTTGGTTTGAATTTTTACTTTTGTATAATGTAATTGTATACCTCTGCATTTAGCTGTGAAACGCGTCACTGCTAACTCAATACAGGTGATAGGAGTCTACCACGAGTCTACCACGTATTATTGTTTTTGACTTTTATAATAAAATTCTATTTTTTTTTAGATATATTTGATTGTTTTTGGTGTGTAATGATAATATCAGGGGGCCACCCTAGAACACCCTTTTTTCCATTTTGTTTTGTTTAATGGGGCTCTTTTTCAGAGCCAAACAGTAAAAACCTGGCAGCGGTTCTCAGTGTTACACCAATAAGAATCTCATGAGCCAGAAATTTAAATACTTATTGAATATTAAGCCTTTAATTCATCCTTATCCTTTTCTCTGAAACAACTTCCATCAGCTCATTGTACAGCCTAGAGCAGTTTGGTCAACAGCTCTAGCCTCTTCCCAATGGGGTAGGGATCACTGAATAGGAGTTTGGGATGTGGTTTTATAGTATCTAACACCGCTATCATAAGAAGACATCTGACAAAATGATCCAAGGAAAGAGGATATACAGCAAGCAGGGAAAATTCCTGCGAAAGAATATTAGCCTCATTTATTTAGGCACAGCTCAACCCATTGTTTAGGACACTGCTGGTCATCATCATAGTGATCAACGTTATAGGTGCAGGACATTGGTATGGAAAGCAGCATTAGAAAGTTTCATCAATGCTTAAAACAAATGGGACAATGGGGGCCCCCAAAGTAATGGCTTACACAAGGATATAGACACCCTCATGTGACGCGTTTCGGGGGGGAACAAGGACCCCCCTTCCTCAGGGCTGCTGCTGCATGTAATTGGAGAAATATCCTATTTTAGTCTGCCTGTGGCGTCAAGAAGATTGGATAGATTCATATCCGAGTGCCAATTTAGTCTGCAGGGACAGCATGCTGTCTCTGCAGACTCAACCAGCACTCGGATACAGATCCGATCTTGGCGCCACAGGCAGACCGAAATAGGATTTTTCTCCAATTATATACAGCAGCAGCCCTGAGGAAGGGGGGGAGTCCTTTTTCCCCCCGAAAACACGTTGCTGTGATTCCTGTCACGTTATTTTAAAAAAAATGTTTTTATAAACATAAATCTACTGGACATCGGGCGCTCCTTTACATCTACTTTTCGCAAATATATGCAGAATCGACCAGCAGTCCATACCCTGAGGTAGCAGCCTAGGCCAGCGAAATCTCCACCCCCAAAGAGCAACATGGAGTTAAATGCTTTTCTATAACCATAAGAACCAGATACAGTATTTCTTTTGACTCTAAGTACTGAACAGAGCAGCTAGGGAGCTAAGGAATGAACAGGCCATTGAGCTATTGTTATTGTGATAGAAACTCTTGATTGGTAGAAGCATGGCATGAGGTGGGGACATATTTACCCAATCACACTGTATGATTCTATGTAATGAAGTTGACCATTGGCCATCTGGAAAGAAAAAGAGGGACTCTGGGGAAAGGGTGGGGGTAATTAAGTGGAGAAAAGCAGTGCAGAGGTGCTTTGCGATGGTTTTTAACCATTTCTCGGCCACTAGTGGGGGGTAAAACCGTCCCGCTATCGGCTGCATACCGACCGTAAAGCGCCGATTACAATAGCGGCGCTTTACCGCCGACGCCCGCCCCTTAGAATAGGGACAACGGTATGGGTCAGGGAAAAAAAAGGGGGTGAGAGAGTTGCTGGTGGAGGGGTGAATGACCCCGAAGGAGGGGCATTAATATACAGTGTCTTATGCCCGGATTTTCCGACGGAAAAAGTGTGATCGGATTGTGTTGTCGGAAATTCCAATCATGTGTGGGCTCTATCGGACTTTTTCCGTCGGAATTTCTGACACACAAAGTTTGAGAGCAGGCTGTAAAATTTTCTGACAACAAAATCCGATCGGTTAAATTCAGATCGTGTGTACACAAATCCGACCCACAAAGTGCCATGCATGCTCAGAATAAATTAAGAGACGAAAGTCATTGGCTATGTTTGAGCCAACATCCGTCGGAAAAAATCCATGGATTTTGTCGTCAGGATTTACGAACAATGTCCGACCATGTGTACAGGGCATTAGTGTGTGCAGGAAGCAAAGAAGACCTTCCCCTCTTCCGAGGATGTGAACATGTTCCAATGGACCCAGGTTTTGGAGTAAGCTTCATGTCCGTTTTGAGCAGAAAGTAGCTGGTTTTCCATTTTGTTGATTTCCTCAACTTTCAAAAGCCAGGACGAGATAGAGGGAGGTTGTGTGTCTCTCCACCGCAGTGCAATGCATGATTTGGCAGCATTACAGAGGTGGCGTAGAATTCATTTGCTGTACGTTTTCTCTGGAATATCTGAGACATGTAGGGGGAAAAAAGCAGGGTCACCTGTGAGGGTGTAATCAGTGAACTTTTGAGATATACAGTGTACCTTCTTTTAAGAAGTGCTCCAATTTTGGGCAGGAAAAAAAATGTGTAGCAAAGTCAGAGTGCCATTAACTTTTCACTGACACACACTGCAGATCGCAAGGGCAGTGGAATGCAATATGGGAAACTGGCACAGCATTCTAGTATGAACGAGCCCTAAATAAGACAGTTTCCACTTGCATACTCTCTAAGGAGGTTCTAATCACTGGCACCTAATCCAGTACACTGGATTCAATTTTTTGGGGGATTTTAAGTGGTAGTAAATGTGGGATTGTACTTATTTATTCTATACGACAAATCTGTGTTTTTGTTAATTTATCCTTTCTTAACCAGGGTTCCTTCAGAGGCTGCTAGGGGTTTCTTGAGGAATGAGCAATTTCTGTTTTCCAAATAAAAAGCCACTGACACTAATAATCTTTCAAACTATCTATAGAGGGGGATTCTTCCTACTGCCCACAAATGTAACCATCATGCTAATGTACCGTGAGCTGTAGATACAGTAATTATTAGCAAGGGCTCCCGGACACTGGAAAGTTATTTTCAAGGCTTCTTGGATCTTAAAAAGGTTACATACATATACATAGTTACATAGTAGGTGAGGTTGAAAAAAGACACAAGTCCATCAAGTCCAACCTATGTGTGTGATTATGTGTCAGTATTACATTACATATCCCTGTATGTTGCGGTCATTCAGGTGATTATCTAATAGTTTCTTGAAGCTATCAATGCTCCCCGCTGAGACCACCGCCTGTGGAAGGGAATTCCACATCCTTGCCGCTCTTACAGTAAAGAACCCTCTACGTAGTTTAAGGTTAAACCTCTTTTCTTCTAATTGTAATGAGTGGCCACGAGTCTTATTAAACTCTCTTCTGCGAAAAAGTTTTATCCCTATTGTGGGGTCACCAGTACAGTATTTGTAAATTGAAATCATATCCCCTCTCAAGCGTCTCTTCTCCAGAGAGAATAAGTTCAGTGCTCGCAACCTTTCCTCATAACTAAGATCCTCCAGACCCTTTATTAGCTTTGTTGCCCTTCTTTGTACTCGCTCCATTTCCAGTACGTCCCTCCTGAGGACTGGTGCCCAGAACTGGACAGCATACTCCAGGTGCGGCCGGACCAGAGTCTTGTAGAGCGGGAGAATTATCGTTTTATCTCTGGAGTTGATCCCCCTTTTAATGCATGCCAATATTCTGTTTGCTTTATTAGCAGCAGCTTGGCATTGCATGCCATTGCTGAGCCTATCATCTACTAGGACCCCCAGGTCCTTTTCCATCCTAGATTCCCCCAGAGGTTCTCCCCCCAGTGTATAGATTGCATTCATATTTTTGCCACCCAAATGCATTATTTTACATTTTTCTACATTGAACCTCATTTGCCATGTAGTCGCCCACCCTATTAATTTGTTCAGGTCTTTTTGCAAGATTTCCACATCCTGCGGAGAAGTTATTGCCCTGTTTAGCTTAGTATCGTCTGCAAATACAGAGATTGAACTGTTTATCCCATCCTCCAGGTCGTTTATGAACAAATTAAATAGGATTGGTCCCAGCACAGAACCCTGGGGCACCCCACTACCCACCCCTGACCATTCCGAGTACTCCCCATTTATCACCACCCTCTGAACTCGCCCTTGTAGCCAGTTTATGGGGAACTGTGTCAAATGCTTTTGCAAAATCCAGATACACCACGTCTACGGACCTTCCTTTATCTAGATGGCAACTCACCTCCTCATAGAAGGTTAATAGATTGGTTTGGCAAGAACGATTCTTCATGAATCCATGCTGATTACTGCTAATGATATCATTCTTATGACTAAAATCTTGTATATAGTACCTTATCATCCCCTCCAAGAGTTTACATACTATTGATGTTAGGCTAACTGGTCTGTAATTCCCAGGGATGTTTTTTGGGCCCTTTTTAAATATTGGTGCTACATTGGCTTTTCTCCAATCAGCTGGTACCATTCCAGTCAATAGACTGTCTGTAAAAATTAGGAACAACGGTCTGGCAATCACCTGACTGAGTTCCCTAAGTACCCTCGGATGCAAGCCATCTGGTCCCGGTGATTTATTAATGTTAAGTTTCTCAAGTCTAATTTTAATTCCGTCCTCTGTTAACCATGTAGGTGCTTCCTGTGTTGTGTCATGAGGATAAACACTGCAGTTTTGGTTACTGAAGCCCCCCGATTCACTCGTGAAGACTGAGGAGAAGAATAAATTCAATACCTTTGCCATCTCCCCATTCCTTGTAACCAGATGTCCTTCCTCATTCTTTATGGGGTCAATATGGTCTGTCCTCCCTTTTTTACTGTTTACATACTTAAAGAATTTCTTGGGATTTTTTTTGCTCTCCTCCGCTATGTGTCTTTCATGTTCTATCTTAGCCGTCCTAATTGCACCCTTACATTTCTTATTGCATTCTTTAAAAATTCTGAATGCTGAGGATGATCCCTCAACCTTGTATTTTTTGAAGGCCTTCTCCTTTGCTTTTATATGCATTTTTACATTGGAGTTAAGCCATCCAGGATGTTTGTTCGCTCTTTTAAATTTATTACCCAATGGGATACATTGGCTAATGCCCTTATTTAATATGCTCTTAAAGCAAACCCATCTCTCCTCCGTATTCTTTGTTCCTAATATTTTATCCCAATTTATGCCTTTTAGCAAGGTTTGTAGTTTAGGGAAGTTGGCTCTTTTGAAATTCAGTGTCTTTGTGTTCCCTTCATGTTTCCTATTTGTGTGATTTATACTGAAACTAATTGACCTGTGATCGCTGTTACCTAAAGTTCCCCGTATTACCACATCTGTGATCAGGTCTGTATTGTTGGTAATCAGTAGATCTAGTAATGTTTTATTTCTAGTTGGTGCGTCTACCATCTGACCCATAAAATTGTCCTGCAAGACATTAAGGAACTGGCGAGCCTTAAATGAATGCGCGGTTCCCTCCGCCCAGTCTATGTCTGGATAATTAAAAGGTTCCTTAGGTTAAGAAAGGATGATATAGAGTAGCCTTTCTCAACCTTTTTTTTTTTTTTTTTTTTTTTTTTTTTTTTTAGCACAGAGGAACCCTTGAAATAATTTTCTGGTCTTAGGGAACCCCTGCTAAAAACTACAACTCATGATGCATTAGTGATTAGTGTGATGGTCATTGGAAAGAATGCTCCTTACACTTGTGGTCATTGGGAAGAACACCCCCCCCCCCTTACAGATAGCTAAAAAGATCAATGTGTCAGTGGAAACTTATCTGAGAGGCAGAAATTCTTCATTGCTCAAGAAACCCCTAGAAACCTCTGGAGGATCCCTGGTTGAGAAACCCTGAAATAGGTAATGAAAATAAATACACCATGTCAATTTTATGTGTTGTCAGGGCTGCTGATAGAAATTACAGGGCCCCGTACAGCCTACCTGACAGGGCCCCCCTCCTCCGAAAATATCAAATTATATTTTTGCTAAAATGCAACCGCCCGCTATGCTATGCTTTGCAGCCATGGCAGAAATCATACCCCCGTTGAACAAGACCCATTCAAGTGAATAGCGGTACTGAGGCAATATATGAACCCCTACAGTCACTGTGTTCATTCAGTTTGGTGTGTTCATTCAGGATGATGAGCCCCCCACTCGCTATCCTGAAATAACCCACCTGTGTTCCCTCAGCAGCTGCTGGCAGGAGAGCAGAGGAGGGAAAATGGCAGCACAGTGGGGGAAATGGGCACACAGGGGTCCCAGACAGCTGGAGGAAGGAGGTGCAGATACTAGAACCGATCCTCCTGCAGTGCAGCCGGAGTAAGAAAAGAAAAGTAAAAGCTGTCAGCACTGTTCAAGAGCCACAAGTGTCAGCAATAAGACAGTACTGCTGGCCCTCCTGCTAGGCAGGTGCCCGTGCCCCCCTTTTGAACTGATGAGGCCCAGGCCCAGTACAGGAGGGCTGGCTGTACTGCCTTATCAGTGACCCTGCGTGTCGGTTGTTCTAGTATACCACCATTATCTGTAGGCAAAATTTGAATCAAGATCTAATGTTTGCCTGTTCAAATGTGTTGAACAATTTCCATGAGGTGTACTTACTTTTCACATGACTGTGTATAGGTTTTTGGACTCGTATAGGAGGCACTTTCACAATGATATATCACATTTTCTAATGTATGCACATTTGAAGGGCAATATAAAAATCACTCACGGAAGTAACAGTTCTACTTTCCTATAAATGTCTGGCTCTTTACCAACTGGGATTAAAGGGCTTTCTTTACTTAACAGAAAAATGGGATTATATCCAAAACTGGCTGCATGAACTGACAAACTTTAGAATTAGATGCAAAGTAAAAACACTAAAATGGTACCACCAGTTTCGTGATCATTAATTAATGTCTCTCATCCTGCAGCAGCAATGGTAATGACCTCAGGGTTCATGGTAAAGGCAGATAGGTTTCACTGGAAAGTTAAAATTTTTACTGTTGGCAATACTGCAAATGAACCTGCCTTTCCCAGAAATGTTAGCATATTTTTCTCCCCTTTTCTTACAGCTCAGGCAGTTAAAGTTGCTATGCCAGGAGGAGAGACTGAAGTACACTAAGCGCCCATTTGCAATACTGCATTGCGGTAGCGTACAGAAATACGCATCAGATGCATTTGTGTGATGCAGTGCCATTCAGAGCACCCCAATCCACATTGCTGACGGATCAATGTGGAGCAATGCACTAAAGAAATGCTAGAATGCCAGAAATGCTACATGCACCTTTTTGTGGGCTTTAGGCAACCCTGGGATTTAAATGAACAGGCTGCCTTAAAGTGTAACTGATAGAATACTTAGCTCTGTTCCAGTGATTTGACTGTTGGGTTCTTCATGACCGCTGACATCTTATCCCTGTGCTACTTTCGGGTCCCAGTTTTTGGCCTCTTAATGACAAGTCACTTGTCTCAGCACGCTGGCACAATGACAAGAGTGTATGGTGAGTTGCGAATGCGCAGCTCAGTGTACATTTAAAAGGCAGGCAGGTTTGTTTTATTGCAGAAGACACATAGAAAAGTCTCTTCTGCAATAAGAAGCTACCTACTTGCAATTTTTTGTTACTAAATGTTTATTTCCACATTAAAAAATATGTAAACCCAAAATGTTATATTCACAATCATATTACTTGTATGAAAATGTCTCCTATTCTCTTTGCATTTCTTCCTTTGTGTGAAATCCCTGGTGTGCCTGCCAGTCCCTCTGCTTTCCTATTAAAAACTGACTGCACTAGGCATGAGAGCACAGTGTGGTCAGTTCTCTCAGCCTGTTCTCCTCCAATGATCAGACTTGTTTTGACACCCCCCCCACACACACACACACATTCACTAAGACCAGTGTGCTGCTGTTTCTCCCCCCCCCCCAGCCCTTTTGCAGCTCAGAACAGAGGGAATATGATCACTTATTTATATTTTTTATGTCTATACACAAATGTTTTGCCTTTTATTTCTATTTTAAACTGAATAGGTTGGCCTTCATTCCACAAGGTAATCATTTACAATCACAATAACACACATTAATGCATGGCAGTGTGTGCTAACGCAGAGCAATAGTTTGAATGAGAAACATTGCCTTCTGCAATTGAACACAGCACAGCTCAAATGCATGCACTTCAATACAGAGCACAGCAAAAAGACTGATTTTGCAATGTAAGCAGCTCTTCTGCATCCAAAGAGATACAATACAAAGATGGTGAGATGCCATCTAGGAACTGCCATGCACAATGCTTTACTGAAGTAGATGGGAATCTGAAGGTTTGTATTTGACAGGCATTTGAAGCACCTATTAAATGCAAAGAAAACCCATCTATATGATCCTTTATGAAAGCTGGCTGAACTCAAGGACCTCAATTTTGTCTGAGTTTGGCATAGTCAACCATAATTAGATATTCATTTACCCCAAATTTATTATACTGAGACAGTTCCCAGCAATATCAAACTTCAGTGTAATGGTAAAGTGAGAAAACTAGATGCTGTGCATTTTAAGGCAAGTTGTGCTTATAAAGCTGCTTCCTTTTCAATGCTGAAACTAAAGCAACTGGATTGTGCAGAAGATTCATTAATGGGATTCTGAATCAAACAAGCTAGGCAAACTCCAACACAGGATGGATCTGTGGGAGCCTAAGATAGTGCAGAGCCACCTTCTAAATAATGGTAATTTAAATAAGGCACATGGAAAAATAGACTTTAGAGGCACCAATTATAGAAAAAATATAGAAAATTTTATTACACATATATTACATAAAAAACATTTAAAACACTGCCAATTGCAGTGACGACTAAACCTCTCCAATGTGGATCAAACACATAAAAAAACATGTCATGTGGGACATGTAAATCTATAGTAGATAATAAAATACAACAATAGCTCTACATGTTTCGCGAAAGAACGCTTCTTCAGGAGCTGGGTAATTTCTAAGAGAGGAAAAAGAGGCAGTCAATAATACATATAATGACATACATCAATCATAAAAAATGTCTCAAGGGACCAAGGGAACCCCATGGCATGAATCCAAAAAGACCAAGGATGGGACATGCAGATGGTGCAGTGAATAACACGTGGGGTCGAGTCTGATAGAGATAGTAGAAAAATATAGCGGGGTAAAGACACCATGTAAACGTAGTCGGTGCACTTAGACACTCTATAGATAATATAACCAATGTGACTGTAACATATTGTAAACAGCCAGCACCAAATACACCAATGGACCCGTGATGATATATCTAATGAAGTAACAGGTATATGTAGCTAATCGTACCTTTAATGGGATTCTGTTGGAGACTTAACAAAATGCAGATAAAAGCCTAGAAAATCAAGAATTTTAAATATATACTTGCAGTGTTTTTCCCTTTAATAAATTCACTTTAATCACTTGCAACAGGCCTTTGAACGTGTCAGAAGGCCTACAATAATTTTCAGGTCTTGGGGAACCCTTATTAAAACCATTTTAGTGGGCGGCAAGGAGAAAAAAAAACTTTACTTTGGAGTTCAGTAGGAAAAATGCAACATCTACATGCTGTTGCTGGCTTTGCCAAGTGAGGTTGGTCTCAGAATTATGCAGGCACCATCAAATAGGAGATCAATCAGCTAAACCTTTAAGAAACTCCTAGCAACCTCTGGAGGAACCGTGGTTGAGAAAGGCTGCTGTATACAATTATCTAAAGCAAATAATTTTTTATTATTCTGTTGCACATGGAGATTCTTTGGGTTAACTGCACTTATTGTTGCAGACTGACATTGCTAAGCCCCTTTCTCACAAATAGCAATGGCGTTGACAGCCTACCATGCAAGTTCTCCAGTTGGCTTTTGGGCTGATAGATCGGATAGGTAGCCTAACCGTTATATTACGGTGATCTTTATTTTTTTTTTTTAATTAGCAAACATGTTAAACTCACCTACTCTGTGTAATGGCTTTGCACAGTGTAACCCTGATCCTCTATTTCTCGAGTCCCCCGCCGGCACTCCTGGCTACTCCCCTCCACCAAGTGCCCACCATAGCAAGATACACAGAGCATGGCTTGGCCCTGCCCTTTCGCTCCCTCCTCGCTGGCTGCAATTGACAAATTTTTTAGGGTATTTATTATACCAAACAGTTAAAAATATTTTTTTTTTCAAAATCATCACACTTTTTTTGTTTATAGCGCAAAAAATAAAGACCACAGAGGTGATCAAATATAAAAGAAATTGCAATACACACTTATTGCAATTTATTTTACCAAAAATATGTAGAAGAATCCATTTTGGCCTAAACTGATGAAGAATTTTTTTTTTTGGGGGGGATATTTATTATAGCAAAAAGTATGTAAATTGTAGTGTTGCCTCACATAATATAGGGAGTTAACAGAAATTAATAAAGTACCATCATCCAAATTAATATGGAAAAACAGGACAAGAAGGGTCTATCGGGGCAGTTGCTGTAGCTGACCATGAATATGTACCCATCAAGTGGATTTGTTCTGAACTATCTCGGTACTGATACACAAACAATTTTTGATATAGCGCAAAAAATAAAGACCACAAAGGTGATCAAATATAAAAGAAATTGCAATACACACTTATTGCAATTTATTTTACCAAAAATATGTAGAAGAATCCATTTTGGCCTAAACTGATGAAGAATTTTTTTTTTTGGATGGGATATTTATTATAGCAAAAAGTATGTAAATTGTAGTGTTGCCTCACATAATATAGGGAGTTAACAGAAATTAATAAAGTACCATCATCCAAATTAATATGGAAAAACAGGACAAGAAGGGTCTATCGGGGCAGTTGCTGTAGCTGACCATGAATATGTACCCATCAAGTGGATATGTTCTGGACTATCTCGGTACTGATACACAAACAATTTTTGATATAAAAATATAAATTTTAATACATATAAACAAAATATATACACAGAACAAGGAATAAAATTCAGCCACAGACAACTACTAATGGGATCACCCGAGAGACACAGTTGATGTGGGATATAGACAGAAAAATCCTCTACTAGTTTCGCGGATTGAAACCGCTTCCTCAGGAGGAGCTATCTATAAACTATTGTTTTGCTTTATAGACAGCTCCTCCTGAGGAAGCAGTTTCAATCCGCTAAACTAGTAGAGGATTTTTCTGACTATATCCCACATCAACTGTGTCTCTCGGGTGATCCCGTTAGTAGTTGTCTGTGGCTGAATTTTATTCCTTGTTCTGTGTATATATTTTGTTTATATGTTTTAAAATTTATATTTTTTTTATCAAAAATTGTTTGTGTATCAGTACCGAGATAGTCGAGTACAAATCCACTTGATGGGTACATATCCACAGTCAGCTACAGCAACTGCCCCGATAGACCCTTCTTGTCTTGTTTACAGCAAAAAGTAAAAAAAAAAAATTTTTCAAAATTGTCACGCTTTTTTTGTTTATAGCGCAAAAAAATAAAAACCGCAGAGGTGATCAAATACCACCAAAAGAAAGCTCTATTTGTGGGGAAAAAAGGACAATTTTGTTTGGGTACAGCGTCGCAAGACCGTGCAATTGTCAGTTAAAGCGGCGCAGTGCCATATCGCAAAAAAAGGCCTGGTCAGGAAGGGGGTAAAACCTTCTGGGGCTGATGTGATTAAGAAGCATACAAGGCAGACTGACAACAATGCTAATTGCGAGGCAGCTGCTTAGTATTGTCAGCCTACTACAGAAAGTGCTATTAAGTGGCAGGATCTCTATGTAACAAATGTTGCAATATGTTTACAAAAAGTGATCCGTTTAATAAAATTATACATTGAGATATGGTGACAAACATACTAAAAAATAGATTTTGAGTCAATTGCGTTTTATTATCATACTACAGTAATTAATTTGCCCTCCACTCAGCAAAGTAGTCCCAGCATCAGACACACAAAATATATTGTGTAAGCGCAGACCGATAGGAAGTGAAGAGAAAAGTGCAGGTCCAGAGGAGAAAATGGCGCTTTTTCCACATAAGTGTAAGAAAGGTTTGCAAACCATTTATTTTAAAAACAATTGTAGTTATTTACCATATTGATGAAATTCAAATGCATTAGTTATTTTATTTTATATAGTGTTTACTACTACTTTAAGCTGCCTTCTCTGCATTATACAATAGCTTTTCCGAGAAAGAGTGTATTCTTCAATTTAATGGTCATTCTAGTGCCAATCTTTCCACTGTCTAATGCTCGATTTGAATATCTTGCTCCTTCCAATATCTTCATATTTCAGTTGTTCTCTCTTTATTGGCATTCTACTAAGCATGATATCACTTCAGATGGTTAGTATCCCCTATCTATTTTTTCCTTGTTCCATTACATCTGAATTCTCCCAGAAAGCCTGTTATTTTTCCACCATTGTTGTAGATTTTGCTACAGAATATTGTACCTAATAAAATGTATTTTCACATAATGTGACTCCATAATTTGAACCTAATCTAACCGAATTTACAGGATGATGACTATATGGGGGAGATTTACTAAAACTGGAGCAATCAGAATCTGGTGCAGCTGTGCATGGTGGTAGCTAATCAGCTTCTAACTTCGGCTTGTTCAATTAAATTGATTGTAAAGGCTTGTTTTTTATTTTTTTTTAAGTAACAAACATGTCATACTTACCTCCACTGTGCAGCTCGTTTTGCACTGTGTGGCCCCGATCCTGGACTTTTGGGGTCCCCTGGCAGCTCTTGCGTCTCTTCCCTGCATCAGATAACCCCCTAGGAGAAGCGCTCTCCTGAGGGGGTTACCTTGCGGGCGCACTCCCAAGTCCAGCATTTGCGTCCATAGACACGAATGCCGGACTCGGCCCCACCCCCCGGTGCCAGCATCATTGGAGATTTGATTGAGAGCAGCGGGAACCAATGGCTGCGCTGCTATCAATCTATCCAATCAAAAGCCTGGACCCCGTGGAGAGAGGAAGAGTGCATCTCCGCTGACTGAAATACGGGGCTCAGGTAAGTAAAACAGGGGGGCTGGGGGGCCGGTCACTGCCAGGTGTTTTGCACCTTAATGCATAGGATACATTAAAGTGGATGTAAACCCGAAATTTTTTTTTTTTTTATCATGCTGTAGAGTATAAGATTTCCTATCATTTGAGCCCAGTCTTGCCACACAGAGTTAATCCATCTCTGAGCAATCCTCTTTTATTGTTCAGTGAGAGAAATCTTGACAAGCTGAGAAAAACTTTGTCAAATCCTCCCCCTTGCTGTGAGTGACAGGTGATTTACATATCTCGTGCACTAGCCTAAGACATGCATTATTTTTTAATTCCCACCCCCACTCCTTTCTTCAGCAGCTCTGCAAGGATTGGCTGTTCCACACCTCACCATGATTTGGCATGCTGAAGTCATGTGGTTACTTTCCTGTCTTTTCACTGGATGTTAGAGATCATAGCAGAAGTTCAGTGTAAGAAATACACAGGAGAAAATGCATATTGACAAGGGGAGTGTAGAGGTGGGCGGGGAGTCTACTGACATCACGACTCCACCCACCAAGCTCCAGACAACAGACCCGCCCACAGAATCTGTAGTTTTTTGGGTCTAATAACAGACAGAGGGGAGACATTTGACAGGTAAAGATACATGCAGGAGGCATGTATATCCTTATAGATAACCCCTATGGCAGTAGTTTAGAAAGGATGACATTGTGTTTACATCCACTTTAAGGTGAAAAAACATGAGGGTTTACAACCCCTTTAAGCTTTGGGAATAAGCCCAAGTTCACATCGGCCAAATCGGCAGCTATTGCCGACAATGGCACTGTCTGAATCGGTGCGACGCTGACTTTGCGGCGCCGCACCGATTCCCAAAAGTAGTTCTGGTACTACTTTTGCCGACTTAAGGGGCGATTTGAATAGACATCTGTGCATGAACCCGCACAGATGTCTGTCAAATAGCCCCCGAAGTCGGACTGCATTGCCAGTTTGAAATCGTGCAAGTTCAGCGGATTTCAAACCCGCCCTCAATGTGAACCTGGGCTTAAACCTGGAAGCTGATAGGACTGTGCACAGCTGCACCAGATTTTGCAAGCTGCAGTTTTAGTAAATCCCCCTCTTTATATTTAATACTTCAGTTGGAAAAAAAATGTAATGCCCACAAATTGGGGCTTGCCTTCTTCATTTAGATTACCTAACTGTATCCCATAGGCGTGCTCAGGGGGTGTGCCAGGTGTGCCTGGGAACACCCCAATCACTAGGTGCGCTGCCGATTCCCCCTATAGCCTGGGCCCCACCCTTCCCCCCCTGCCCCACAGTGCTTCCGAATGAGTGGGGGAAAGGGCCAGTAAATATGGTAAATATGTAATTTACCGGCCCCTTCAGTTTCTAAATGAACACAGAGCACACACTCGCTCACTGTCTCCATTCATAACTGAAGCATTGTAAACTGTGTTCACTATTGTTCAGTTTGTGAATGAACAGGAAGCCACTCAGCACAGAGAACTTTCCATGCATTCACTCTCCGGTGCAGCTGAGGCTGCAGAGAAAGGCATGATGTGTGTTTGAACTTTGGGGTGCACACCCTAATGCAGTAGGCTGTGCACACCTATGTATCCTATTCCAGGGAAAAAAGGATAACCATACTTTTAAAACTAGAGATGCACCGAAATTTCGGTGGCCGAAAAATATATCGGCTGAAAATGGTCTTTTCTGCATTTTGCTGATAGAGAAAAAAGTGCCCCAAAAAAAAGCATGCGATTTTGCCGCGATTTTACTGTGCTTATGGTGTGTTTTTCATAGGTCATGTGACTCAAAAACCGCATCAAAAACAACACGGGAGCGTTATTGATGCATTCTTGCTGCGTTTTTAATGCATTTCAACCAGGTGATGTGTTTTTGGTGCGGATTTTTTAACTGAACAAAAATGCAGCAAAGCAAGATTTTTAACACCACAACAGAAGCGCAACGGACCAGTGTGAAGACATACATAGAATTTAAAGGGATGCATTTTTCTTGAGCTTTTCTTGCACTAAAGTTGCCAATAATGGCTGACAAATTCATTTTCATTTAATTTCATGATATTAATTAAAAAGTCCAATTAAATACAATTATATATAAAAATATATATATTTTTTAAAAACTGTCATTTTCAGTTTCAGCAAAGTGCATTCAGAATCTTCAGTTTCGGTGCCAAAGTTTCCATCGGGGTTGATTTACTGAAACTGGAGAGTGCAAAATTTGATGCAGCTGTGCATAATAGCCAATCAGCTTCTAATTTCAGCTTGTTCAATTAAGCTTTGACAAAAAAAAAAAAAAAAAACTGAATCTGATTGGTCTCAAAGCAGAGCTGCACCAGATTTTGCACTCTCCAGTTTTATTAAATTAACCCCTTGTTCTCAACAAATTTATTAAAGAGTTACATACCAAGCAACTTTGCAAATATATCTTTTCATCGTAACCTACACTTTGAGAGATATCGTCACAAGCCTGGACAGTGTGAACATTCTTTTGTTTAAATTCATCCTGTCTGCAGTCTGTACTGTAACTGAAGAATAGAGTTAAAGCACAAACTGCCTCTGCTTTACATATCTGGTTGAGTCAGTTGGGTAATTTACTAAAGGAGTAGAGAGTGTTCACTATGCACAGTGAATGTTTATTTTTTACAATGTAATATCAGATAAATACTGTATGATGCTAGCCATACATGGTAAGAACATAAGGCCTGAACAAAAGAAATCAATAGACTCCCCAATCCACACTAAACAGCTCTTATATTCTGACAGCCACTGCTCCCACGGTTGTCAGCACACCCAAACAGTGACTGCATCTGATTGGCTGCAGTCACTGGTTAGCTGAGCATTTTGCACCCAGTTCTTTCAATTTTAGAAGTGTGCCGACAGGACAAGACCAAACACAGCTCAAATTCTGAGAAATTCTAGCATTACTTCCGAGCTTAATGAGACAATCAAATAGCATTAAAGTATATTTAAACCAAAACTGTTTTTAGATTTGGATAGAGTGATGAGGGGTTAGAGCCACTGTCAGAGTTTTACTGCTAGTTAAGCCTAGTACACACTAGAAGTTTTTCTCAGAGCCCCTGTACTAACTATTTGACGTTAGTACAATGATTTCCCCTGCTGTTTTATTGCGTTCTGACAGGGGGCGCCCCCCTGCGGGGACACTCCAGCCAATGGCTGAGAGTGCTGACTGGGAGCTGGTCAGCAGACCTCTTTCAGTCATGCCCCTTCAACAGAAAGCCAGCCGGCTTTTGACGGACCGGCTGCAGTACACACGGGCCAAATGTTGGGCGGTTTCTATTGAACCGGCCAATGCCGCCCAACACTCAGCCCGTGTGTACTAGACTTTAGGGAGATTTAAACCCGCTATCTGTCCTGGTGGCCATTGTCACCAGTACTGAAAATGGGGGAAAATTGAAATTTTTTATTTGTACCACAACATTGTGAAACAATATTTTAAGGAAAACCTTCGGATGGGGACACTTGCTCTGGTGATAACTGTCCAAAAGAGGGTTTGCTTACTTTGGAGAGATTTTCTTTTACATCCTGTTGTATTCATGGGACAGGGAGTGGAGATAAATTTCCCAAATGTGACAAAGATTTTAAAAAGAAGCCTGAAATGTTATATAAGTTTTTCCGAACTCTATCCAAAGCATAAAAAAATAGCTTGGGCTTAAGGTATACTTTAAAATGATTAAACGCGAAACTGAAAATGGATTACAAGTATAATCACATTTCAGTGTTTGTAAGGTCACCTACACTCATGTACAAGCACAGTAGAATTTTCTTTTACTTGCATATTTAGAGAACCAGAAAAGATGAACCTTTTTTACGGGGGGGGGGGGGGGGGGGTCCTATTGTGCTTGCTTTAGTGGAACCTGCTGCAAATATTAAGCCATGTGGTTGCTACTGTGGAGGATGGTGCCAGAAGGAGTTAGGGCTGGTTCACACCAGACGCAGTCCAGTGCATTTGTAATCTGCACCAATGTGTGTATCCTAATGCCCCGTACACACAATCGGATTTTCCGGCAACAAATGTTGGATGTGAGCTTGTGAGAAAGTCCGACCGTGTGTATGCTCCATTGAACATTTGTTGTCGGACTTTCCGTCAACAAATGTTGGCTAGCAGGTTCTCAAATTTTCCGCCAACAAAACTTTGTTGGCGGAATTTGCAATCGTGTGTACACAAGTCAGATGCACAAAAGTTCACGCATGCTCGGAATCAAGCAGAAGGAGCCACACTGGCTATTGAACTTCCTTTTTCTTGGCTTGTCGTACGTGTTGTATGTCACCACGTTCCCACGTTCCTAATTGTTGGCCAACATTTGTGTGACCATACGGGGCATTAGTCACATGTGGCTGAGAGGGAAGGCGGCTCTAGAACCAGGGAAGACACCACCTTGTGTTTTTGCAGATTCAGTTTAGGGCCAAAGAGAGTACCTAAAACTATTAGGATTTAGCTATAAAGGTAATCTGATTCCGACTATGATTGTCAGGATGATAATTACAGCCACCCAGTGGTTAGGGAGTACCCTTTGAAGTATACCCTACCTGCTTGAAATATAGTATTACTACTCTCCTTGGATGGAATTTAGCAAATACTATTTTATATTGTTTTCATTCATTGTTGCATCTCAGTGTGCAGTCACTTCTGGTCTACATTTTCCAGTAGTACATCATTGCTCAGCACAGGTTTACTGATGGTGACTACAGTACATGGAGCATTGGTACAATCGCTTATAGTCTCTATTAGAAGGCCGTGTGACTATGTCACAAGGAAGGTGCACATTTGGGAGACATGGGCAGAGTGTTGTCGGCTCATAACAGGATCTTCAGGTATTATAATTAATAAGAATTTGCCGATATAAAGTAGAATTCAAGGCAAAATCTAACTACTCATAAAAAAATGCTCCATCCCCCCTCCTAACCCCTACTCCAACTAAGCTGTGCAAGAAAAAATGTATATAAGTACCTATTTTCAGCCTGCTCTTGTCTTTTTCACATTATCCCTTGTGTCAGCCAGTTTAGGCTGCAGGGGTGAAGAAAGAGGGCTCAACAATGGCTGGTAATGTCTAGAAGCGGTGGCGTCACATATACAGTGGATATAAAAAGTCTACACACCCCTGTTAAAATGTCAGGTTTCTTTTCTGTGATGTAAAAAAAATTAGACAAAGATAATGTGATCTATAAACTGTACAACTCAATTGCAAAACAAACTGAAATCTTTTAGAGGAGTAAGTAAAAAATAAAAAAATAAAATTATGCAGTTGCATAAGTGTGCACACCCTCTTATAACTGGGGATGTAGCTGTGTTCAGAATTAAGCAATCACATTCAAACTCATGTCAAATAGGAGTCAGTACACACCTGCCATCATTTAAAGTGCCTCTGATTAACCCCAAATAAAGTTCAGCTGTTCTAGTAGGTCTTTCCTGACATTTTCTTAGTTGCATCCTACAGCAAAAGCCATGGTCCGCAGAGATCTTCCAAAGCATCAGAGGGATCTTATTGTTAAAAGGTATCAGTCAGGAGAAGGGTACAAAAGAATTTCCAAGGCATTAGATATACCATGTAACACAGTGAAGACCTTCATCATCAAGTGGAGAAAATATGGCACAACAGTGACATTACCAAGAACTGGACGTCCCTCCAAAATTGATGAAAAGACGAGAAGAAAACTGGTCAGGGAGGCTGCCAAGAGGCCTACAGCAACATTAAAAGAGCTGCAGGAATATCTGGCAAGTACTGGCTGTGTGGTACATGTGACAACAATCTCCTGTATTCTTCATATGTCTGGGCTATGGGGTAGAGTGGCAAGACAGAAGCCGTTTCTTATGAAGAAAAACATCCAAGCCCGGCTAAATTTTGCAAAAAGACATCTGAAGTCTCCCAAAAGCAAGTGGGAAAATGTGTTATGGTCTGATGAAACCAAGGTTCAACTTTTTGGCCATAATTTCAATAGATATGTTTCGCACAAAAACAAAACTGCACATCACCAAAAGAACACCATACCCACAGTGAAGCATGGTGGTGGCAGCATCATGCTTTGGGGCTGTTTTTCTTCAGCTGGAACAGGAGCCTTAGTCAAGGTAGAGGGACTTATGAACAGTTTCAAACACCAGTCAATATTGGCACAAAACCTTTAGGCTTCTGCTAGAAAGCTGAACATGAAGAGGAACTTCATCTTTCAGCATGACAACGACCCAAAGCATCCAAATCAACAAAGGAATGGCTTCACCAGAAGGAGATTAACGTTTTGGAATAGCTCAGCCAGAGCCCAGGCCGGAATCTGATTGAAAATCTGTGGGGTGATCTGAAGAGGGCTGTGCATAGGAGATGCCCTCGCAATCTGACAGATTTGGAGTGTTTTTGCAAAGAAGAATGGGCAAATATTGCCAAGTCAAGATGTGCCATGCTGATAGACTCATACCCAAAAAGACTGAGTGCTAGAATAAAATCAAAAGGGGTTTCAACAAAGTATTAGTGTAAGGGTGTGCACACTTATGCAACCATATTATTTTAGATTTTTATTTTTACTTACCTCCACCTAAAAGATTTCAGTTTGTTGTTCAACTGAGTTGTACAGTTTATATGTCAAATAAAGGTAGAAAAAGCTATGAAATGATTTACCTTTGTCTTATTTTTTTACATCACAGAAACCTCACATTTTGACAGGGGTGTGTAGACTTTTTATATCCACAGTAGGCTCCTGTGGCCCATTCATTGGTGCTCCCTCCTCTCCCCTGCAGCTGCCGCTAGCTGAAAGAGGAGTGTCAGATCATATGACCTTACAGGAGCAGCGTGTTGATAGGTAAGTATACCGGTCCTTCTTGCGGAGGTCAGTGAGAATAGGTGTGAGGAGGTGGGGGAGCATTCTTAGATTCTAAGCTCACAGGAGCAGGGCCTTTTTTAACCCTCTTGTTCTGAATTATACTGTTGGTGTATTGTCTCCCTTTATATTGTAAAGCGCTGCGCAAACTGTTGGTGCTATATAAATCCTGTATTATATTAATAATAATCATTTTTAAGAATAGTTTTACCTGAATATCTACTTTAAAATGAACAAAAATTCCTTTTGAAATCACATAAAATATAAAAGATTATGCAAAATTTTAGTGAATAGGTTTGGATATACTTTTTTTTTTAGACCAGCTAGAAAACAGCGATAGTAATTAGAACACTTGCAGAATTAAGTGATAGTGAATTGTGGGGAAATTAATTTTAATCATTATTTTTTATTATTTTATTTTATAATTATTTATACTTATTTATTATATTATAATTTATGATTTTGTGTTTCAAACTTTATCATACCCGGGATATCTACTAGACTCTTGTTTGGACAGATTTAAGTGTGTTATTGCTAAAAATTACAGGCCTACACTATAAAACGCCAAATTTCTATGCAAAACAATTGTACCCCTTTAAGACGCAAAAATCTGAAATAATCATACCGCCAGGGTGGCTACCAGATATAAGGTTTGGATATACTTTAAATAATTGTAAGGAAATAATGTCACTTTTGCCTCGGCTGTACCTTTTAAAAGTATTATCTGGCTCTTAAATTAGAGTAGCTGAACCCATACATTTTATTCTATAGTTATTTATCTAACCTTGTTCAAGAAGCCCTTTCCCTCTGCATATATTGACCATGAGTTGGTCATTTTTTTAAAAACATACAATCAATAAGTAGTTTTTAATTCTATAACATTTATTTTACATATCGACAGTTATGCAGGGTGCTTCCATCAAATAGTATTTTCAAAGCATACTGGGCTTTATGATAAGAAAGTCAAGCAATTGTTTTTACTGTCTAAATAAAAACTTTATACAGGGCTATATATACTGGAGGGGTAAAGGTGTATGTCCCTTCTGTTACTCATTCAACTGTGTGAGTGTGCTCTGAATGGTAGATCAAATTAAAGTCCATTCATAGCCAAAGTGGTGGAAAATTAACTGAAATGAAGCCCCTATTGGATGCAAGTGGTAAATATAATATTTAGCAACATTTATATTTACCTAACTGAAAAGAAAAAAAATGTTTAGTTATAAGCATAATAAATAATGAAATATATATGTTAATACTATAATTCATAAGTTCTACACTATTTTATATATTTATATTCTGCCCCCACCCAACAACTGTACTTTTATTTTCTCCATCAGCTCATCCCCCACAGCTATTACCTTTTGACCCTCCCTTTTAGATTGTAAGCTCTAATGAGCAGGGCCCTCTGATTCCTCCTGTATTGAATTGCATTGTAATTGTATTGTCTGCCCTAATGTTGTAAAGCACTGCGCAAACTGTTGGCGCTATATAAATCCTTATAAATCCTGTATTATAATAATAATATTCCCTAGTAATTAGTGTTTTGTTCAGGTTTTTGAAGTGAACATGTTTGCTAGTCTGGCGTAATGCCTGTCAACCGTAGTAAATCACAGCATGAGCTGGACGGCAACTGCCTTTACCTTGGTCTAGAACTAGAAGGACCTCATCGGGAAATCAAAGAACCGCAATACACTACACAGCATTCCAATCCAACATTAGAACAAAAAGGACAAAACACAAGGGGTTAAGAGTAAAAGGAAGCCAAACTTTTTTTTTTGAGATTAAGGAAAGACCTTGTTCTTCCAGATAACATTCCACACCTATCCTTTTATGTTTCTAGCCAAGAATTTGTTTTTGAGATCTACATTGCAACTGGCAAAAGAGAAACATCAAACTGTAAGGCATCAGTTTATGCTTTCCATGGCTGAATTATATCATGTTGACTGAAATAATTGCATTCGGTGCTATACCCATGGCTAATGTATCGATATTCTCTTTTGATGCACTCTTGTTTAATATCCTTGAGCTAAGTTCTTATTATGAAGGAATAAAGGGAACTTCACCACCTGGAAATATACTTTTTAATCTTTTTTGATGCTTTTCAGAATTTTTAGTGTCTACGCTGCAAATTGTTGCTCGGCAAATTAGAAATGGAATTTTTGAGGAAATAAACATTGTTCAGCTGCATTTCAACCTCTTTTCTCACCTATCTGGTAAAAAGAACACAGAGCATGAGTTAATATAATGACGAGAGGAAAGATGTATGCATTCCATTGACCCAAAAGGACATCACAACAACCTACTGTTTTGATATGGTTGCAATGTCCCAAGAATACAATGCATAGATTTTGAACTGTAATTTATCAAAACTAAATGGAGACCAACAAAAACAGTGTGGGCGGGGGAACATTTATTAATGACAAAACGCACGGTTCCCAGGATGAAAATTATTCACATACTGCTGATGGCACCTGATCTTAAAATGAATGAGGGAGGGAGTTTTTCTTTTTTTTAGTATGTATAGCTTATATAGCTACACTGAGGTATGTGATATATTCCCAGTTTGGTAAATCAACACCATTGTGTTGGTGTTTCTTGCTAGCTCAAACTTTTATAATTTGCAAGTAAAACTGACAGTTTTGCTTCCCATATTACTTTTATTCCTATAATTTAAATATTTGTAATTTTATGTTTTTAAGTCTCTATTCAAATGTATATGCATTTTGTGTGCATTTCTAAATGTGCTTTTTATATGAAAATTTGACAGTTTAAAATATAATACTATGACATTTATAAAATGTAAGTACTGAAACTCTAGGATGGTACATTTATTCAAATTTTCTAATCCATAAAATGAAAGCAATATGTTTGTAAAAATATAATCTAAAGCTATTTTTAAATAGTTTTTAATATATGAGTATTTAACTTAAGTATTGTCATATCTGACGTTTTTATTAATATTATTACATAACTAATTTCATTTTAGCATTACTTCCACATTAGAATACGTTTTAAAAAGTAATTATGTTTTTTTAAGTGTAAATCTAAATTCATAGTAGTACTAATTTGCAGAACTAATCTATTGTAGAAAAGACACAAAGTAGTTTATTTATTAAAAGAGTTTATGAAGAGTTTTTCATAAATTGTAAACCTCTGTTTGCTCCAGTCTTTTATGGACCAGGGATTTAGACTTTTTGTCAAAATTCTTTGGCTGTTGTTTGGATGTTTGAGATTAACAAACTAAGGGAAAAAATTACGAATGATAATATTATAAGAACAATAGTCATGCATGTGTGTTCTTGAACTAGCAGAGGCAATAATAAAAAAACATTTAATTAACATTGCAATAATGTGTGAGGTAATATCTCATTTCTAGTAATTGTAAGATTACTTTATTATTATTATTCACAATTATGATTCTAGTTAGTCTTTCAATTACATTTTTTAAAATATAATTTTGAGTATAGCTTTAAATGTTTTTCAAAATATAATGAAATCGAACATATTTTTCATATCGATTTGCATTTTTATTTTTTTAAATCTGTTAAGAAATTAATACAACAAGTAGAGAAAGGTAGGGGTGCCCAAACAAAGACAGGATAAGCGGGGTAAGTTGCAAAAAAGATGCACAGGGGCTGATTTACTAAAACTGTAGTGAAAAATTATGTGCAGCTGTGCATGGTAGCCAATCAGCTCCTAACTTCAGCTTGTTCAAATAAGGTTTGACAATAAAACCTTTAAGCTGTTTTTTTTTTGTTTTGTTTTTTTTGTTTTTTTTTGCAGAGCTGCACCAAATTTGTCACTCCCCAGTTTTAGTAAATCAACCCAACAGTGATATTAGGAAGCATCCAATCAAGTGCTTAGAAACTTAAAACACGCAAACTTTCCGTGGACAAATTTAAATGTTAAAACCACAACCCATTGTATTTTGTTTTTCATTGGACATTTGTTGAAGTTGTGTATTACATTTATTTATGCATTATTTATTTGATTTATTTCCTATATTTTTATACATATTGACTAAACATCCAAAAATATTCAGATCTAAAAATTATAAAATGACCCTGAACATGACCAGACATTTGAAGCTAATACACCCACAGAGGAATGTATACAGCTACAGCATAAACAAACATAAAATATACCATTAGTAATCCTCTCCATTGTATATAATTCCTGATATACTGAAAAAAACACAATTTTAACACACATTCAGGGGAAAGTTCTATTTTTTTTTTAATTTTAAAACTTGGCTGGATATTAAAAGAGAACAGGACAGGGAAATATAATTCCTCAGGAAACAGTCCCATACTTTCTCAAAAAAATACTGGATTCCTTCAATTTCCTATACACAAACTCAAACTCTGCTTATGATGCAACACTATTTTCTGTATTTTGTTGCTGATAAAGGATACGTTTTTTTTTTGTTTAGTTCATATGCTTTACGGTGCTTTCAATTCCAAAGATTTTTTAAATGTTTTATTTAATTCACATTTTTCTTTCTCTAATATTATCAAATACAACATTATCACAATATATACACAGCAGAATAATTCATAACACTAATCTGATAATTTTACCAAAGGTAACGAGTGAACCAGCTGCTTACAAAATACTATTATAGGGCAGAGCTGCCGAGACAGGGATACTAATGAGTTTGAGCTAAAATACATAGGAGGTTTTTGGTCACTTGGAAAATGAAGATTAACTTCTTGTTGAGATTTACCAATTTATAAAATAAAAAAACAGTTTGTTGCAAATGGAGTAAATGTCTGAATAAATGTTAACTTAGATGGGAGCCCAACCACTGAAATCTCATATACTGTAAACATGTTAAAGCTTAACTCCAGGTAGAGACAAAAGACACACATGAATGCAGCTCTGTAATCATTAATACATTATTAAATGTATTTTTTTTTTACAAAAATGCAAGAAGTGTAAGTACCTGAATTTTACTTGGTATCAGCCTCTCACAGGCTACTGTACAGCAGAACTAAGAGTGGGAGGAGAGAAGCAGCACAAGGAACTAATCAGGTGTGATTTAATGCAAGGAGTATGTTGATAGAAAAAGAGAGCAGAATAATGAGCTCATCAGTTTGTTGCTTCTCCTTTCTTATTTTTTTTTATTTAAAGTGGTAGTAAACTCTGTTACACCACTTGTACCTACAGTTAAGCCTATAATAAGGCTCACCTGTAGGTACAGTGAATATCTCCTAAACTTGCACTGTTTAGGCGATATTCAGAGTGCATGCAGCTGATGATATCACCGGCGCATGCGCTCTGAAGGTCTGGCTTACAGTGCTGGATGTTTAGAACCTGTGCCGGAAACGGCGGTTCCTGCGCACATGCACCACATGACGTCATTATGCCCCGACCACTCATGTAGAATTAATTAATGTAGAATTATGAGAAACTTACCTTAGCCTTCCAGCGCTACAATGTCACTGTGGAGAGGGCTGACATCTTCCCGCTGTATTCCTTCTGGGTTCACGGCTTCCGGCTACATGAGTGGTCGGGGCGTAATGACGTGGTGCATGACATAAGTTGGCCTAAATAGATGAAGAAATTAGATTTTTTTAAATATAAAAAAAAATTGTGTTTTTTTCAAAATTGTCGGTCTTTTTTTGTTTATAGTGCAAAAAATAAAAACCGCAGAGATGATCAAATACTACCAAAAGAAAGCTCAATTTGTGGGGAAAAAAGGACATCAATTTTGTTTGGGTAGAGCATCGCAGGACCGCGCAATTGTCATCTAAAATGACGCAGTGCCGTATTGCAAAAAATGGCCGGGCCAACCTGCCATAGTATAACTGCGGCGGCCGGTCGGCAAGTGGTTAATATATGTATTCTATCAGTGTGTTTAGCTGTTTGCCTGGAGTTTAGAGTTTAGCTTTAATGTGATTTCAAAATTAGAAAATATGTCGGCTTTTATTTGCGCTCTGTGTCCCTGTTTGGGACGATTTACCCTCACTGCCTGTGAGGAAGGGCAGGACCTCACAGGATCGGGCAGGACTGCACAGTGAAGACTGTAGGAGCAGGGAGGAAAAATAAGTATTAAAATAGACAGGATGCACAATTTTTGCTAAAAGTAAAATTGTCCCTTAAGCTAGTTGTTTGTAAAAAATTTTTTTAATGATTTTTTTATGTATAACTGGATGAACCTTTTTTTTTTTTTTTTTTTTTTTTTTTCTGATGGGAGTTCAGCTTTAAGGCTGAAGACTGAAAAAAAAGTAGCTTCATAAACTAAAATGTGGGCCATGCTGCTAACTTCACGTGCTAGATTTCTGTGCAATCTCTCAAACATGTAATTCCTGAGGTGAAGGACACGGCAGAGGGGGAGAGAATTATTTTGCTTCTGGATTCAGAACTGAGAGCCTTATCAAGGCCAAGAGTAGAGCAAAATTAGAATTCGCCAAAGTCATTCACTGGAGAGCATTCATTCTCCAGCAACACCTGCTAGACTTCAGCAAGCTTATATTTAAAAGACGAATGTTTGGTCTGCAGAACTAAAACAAGAATTTAATTGTTTTTTGCTACAATTCCTAACTTTGATACAATCAGCATGGGTTTTTCATGTGGAGAGCTCATATTTTTAATTTCTGTTTTTCTTTTAATTTTTTTTTTTTCAGATCATTTCCTGTCTCTGCCATAAATATTCAGAATAAAATAAAAACTACAGGAGATTGGACAATCCAGCAAAAGAATTTTCTACAAATCTCAACATGATCATCACATCATAATTGCTGGTTGCATTTGTATGAAAAACACATTTATTGGAATGTTTTTCTTTGGATGCTTCTGGAAAAAAAAATATTTTGCAGCTTCGCAGTCCTATCTGTTGTTCTTTATAGTAGTTCAATGGATTGTAAGCCAATTAGCGAGCCTTATGCCACGTACACATGAGCGGACTTTCCGTCAGAGTAGGCTCTGACGGTTTTTCTGATGGAGTTCCGACAGAGTTGCGCTGAAACTGACTTGTCTACACACGATCACACCAAAGTCCGATAATTTAGAACGTGATGACGTATGACGGGACTAGAAAAAGGAAGTTTAATAGCTAGTAGCCAATAGCTGCCCTTGAGTCGTTTTTGGTCCGTCGGACTAGCATACAGACGAACGGTTTTCTCGATAGGAGTCCATCGGAAACACTTGAAACTTGTTCTATTTCTAGGTTTGTCAGAATTTTCGAAAGAAAAAGTCAGACGAAGCCCACACACGATCGGAATGTCCGACAGAATGATTCCGTTCGACCTTTTCTGCCGGAAAGTCCGGTCGTGTGTACATGGCATTAGGCTGGCCAAACATTATAACATATACAGGTATTTGCTCCCACTTCCTGGCATTGCTCACCGCGGCGCTTGCGGTGACCTATGCCACTTCCGACTTCCGGTGCCTACCCCGTCCTCCCCCGCTGTATTCTATGAGACACAGAACACAGCAGGGACCTGAGAGGACGCACAGCGTGGCTCGTGCATGCGCAGTAGGGAACCAGGAAGTGAAGCCGCTCGGCTTCACTTCCTTATTTCCTTACCGAGGATGGCGGTGGCAGCAGCCGAGAGCCGAAGGACGGATCGGCTTTGGCTGCCGACATCGCGGGCTCCCTGGACAGGTAAGTGTCCATATATTAAAAGTCAGCAGCTGCAGTATTTGTAGCTGCTGGCTTTTAATATCTTTTTTTCAGCGGACCTCCACTTTAAAGAGTAACTCCACTTATGTTGAGAAAAAAAGTATTTCCCTCTGGGGGATCTTTGACAATTGTAAGGATTTTAACAAACTTTGTTGCAGATCCCTACCTTTTGTTATTCTGAAGAAATAGCTGTTTGTTTGTCTGTGTCCATCTAAATGGGAGAGGTTTTGTAATCATCAGCTGCTGCACCTGCAGGGCTCCTATGAGCAGGGTCTGCATCCCTTTAGATTTGATTTCCCTTTGGGAGTATCTCACTACAAATGTAATTTTTGTTGCAGAGGATACTCAAAATCGAGTTTGTTTCTTAGTGCAGACTTCTGAGAAAATCAGTAAGGCTATCACACAAGCAGGAAATTACATATCTGGGGGGACGTTCTGCAAACCATCTGTGTACAGAATGCTTCCAGGTAGCCATGTTGCATTGAATTTCACAGAAAAATACAGCCCTGCAGATTGTAAAGCAGGGGACTCAAACTGGCGGCCCTCCAGCTGTTGTGGAACTACAAGTCCTATCATGCCTCTGCCTGTGGGAGTCATGCTTGTAACTGTCAGCCTTGCAATGCCTCATGGGACTTGTAGTTCTACAACAGCTGGAGGGCCACCAGCTTAAGACCCCTGTTGTAAAGCAAGGGTAATTTTTAATAACATTAAATTACAATATGACTTGTGTCATGTGCAATTGTATATGCTATATTATAAAAAAAAATTATTTGCTAATTTTTTTTTCCCACAAAAGCGGAGTTACCCTTTAATGAAGTAGGGCTTGGGCCTGAGTGGCCAATCACTAGGTTTGAACACTGTTACATGGAAAGTTAGTGAGTATAACCCTGCCCCTGAAAGGTCAAAATGGCATTGTCTCTTTAATTGCTTTTTTTTACATTTTGAAAAAAGTGTGAAGATGTTAGATGTTTTGTCCCTTTTTTTTCTGTCAGTTTCCAAATTGGAGAGACTTCTGCTCACTTCTTGTCCCTCAACCATTGAAATAGAAGGTGGAGGGGCAACCTCTCAAAAAATACACAAAAAGCAAAAAAATCTTAGTAAAGAGGGAAAGGGCTAGAACATGTCATTTATTATTTCTGTCTGCCTTTGGTGGTTTTACCTCCATTGTCCAATGGTATCCATTGGTCGAAGTTAGAAGTGGCAGCACTAAGCTTCAAAATTTACAGTGAATGATATATTTTTTCTTATTATGTTTTTCTCTTCTATCCAACTCTGGACATTTTTGGTGCAATTCAGAAAGAGAACAGTAAGAAGAAGGGGGATTTGCCAGTGGTCGGGTTCAGAAACAGACCATCATAATACCGTTGTCCCTTCTTGACCCAACTTGCAACAATTTTCCTAAAGGGGCCATGCCTGTCTTCACTTCCATTTTTTAATGTTAAAGTGTTAATTCACCTTTACAGAAATACTGAAAAGGTGACCTAACACCATACAGCCTCAATGCTCCCGATTCCCGCTGCACTTACCTCCAGGGATGCTGAGCTGTCAGTTCTCCTCCCAGCCAGTCCAACTCTATTCCCTCTTCTTTGTGTAGCACTTCTGGGATAGACCAGAGCGATGCTTTGTGAGAGTTCTGACCAATCAGAATCACTCTGGTCTGTCCTAGAAGTGCTGCACTGAAAAGAGGGAGAAGAGTGGGGTTTTCAAATCCCTGGACTGCTGGACTGGCTGTAGAAACACTGACAGTTGGGTATCCCTGGACGTAAGTATAGCAGGGACTGGGGGGGTTGGGGAGACGGTACGGTATTAGTTCAACTTTTTAGTTTTATTGTAAAGGTGAACCAGCACTTTAAGCATTAAACTGAACCACACATACGGCATCTTTGTTGTTTCTTTCTATTACTGAGACCAAAACAAATTTTCCGTCCACTTGATAAGACACTGACCTGGAACAAGAACGCAGGTCAGGAACTATGGTTTCCTCAGAGGCATATTTGTTTCAGGTCAGGAATTAACTAAGCAGTAAGGATGAGCGAATCTGCCTGGATTCAGTTCACAAACAGTTTAGCAAATCTTGTTTGCCAAAATTAAGAAAATACAAATATCCTTCTATCTTTCACAGGGATTCTCTGACACCCTGAAACTAGAATACTTAGGCGTTGCCCTATGGGACTGGAATTATGGCTGGCTCCACCCCTCACTTCCACCTACACCCCCTTCCCCATCCCAGTTTTCCTATCTTTTCCTCTCCTTTCCCCCTACCACCCCCTACTTGTTTGTTAAATTCGGATTGGTCGAAAAACAATTGACTGATTCTAATTTTGTTTGAAGTAGCTGGTTGTTAAAGAGCGGGCAGGGAAGCTTCCCCAATAACAGTTTAATGTAAACAAAAGAATGCCGGCAATAGAAAATTCAGAAAAAAACAGCTCCTCCGTATGACACTTCTTAAATAACTAAGGAGCAAGGCCATCTGGTGACATCACCGGGTGGCCCCGCCTTCTTGTGACATCATCACCTGAGGCATGCTAGGTCATTGATGTCATAAGGGGACGTGGTCACCAGATGACATCATATCATGACTCTGCTTCTTAGTTATTTAAGAAATGTCAGATGGAGGCGCAAGCAGACGCAGTGGGAGTCTTTAAAGAGGTTGGAGGGGGTGTTCAGGTGTGGCTGGCATCGTGATTCACGATGGATCTACACCAAGGGACATTTTTGTTCACTTTTGATTTTTTAATTGTCAAAAAAATTGTGTTGTGTTTTTACTCACTTTTTACACTTTTATGATGAATGGGTAGGGGTGCTATACTCATTCACATAGGGGGGATGAAAAAAGGAGGTTTCCAGATTCGGATAAGCCCCCTGCCCGCAGACCCCCACAACCACTGGCCAAGGTTTTGGGGAAGAGGCCCTTGTCCCCATCAACATGGGGACACAGTGCTTTGGGGTGCTCCAAAGCACCCCTCCATGTTGAGGGCATGTGGCCTGGTATGGTTTAGGAGGGGGGAGCACTCGCTCAATCTCCCCCCTTTCCTGGCCTGCTAGGCTGCATGCTTGGATAAGGGTCTGTTATGGATTTTAGGGGGACCCCACCTCATTTTTTATTATTTTCCTTTAAAATCTATACCAGATCTGAAGGGCCTGGTATGGATTGGGGAGAGACCCCATGCTGTTTTTTTTTTCTGAATTTTCTATTGCAAGGTTAGGTTAAGGTTATTGGAAGCCCGCTGACAGCTGATGAGTCATCAGTTGTTAAGGACACAGCGGACAGATTTCCAGCCCACTCCTTAACAACCAGCTATTCTTCACACAGAATTGGAATCAATTAATCATTTTCCGACCAATCTGAATTGTTCCAAAAATTTGGAATTCATTAGAAAACGAATATACAAAATGAAGTTAAATGAATTTCAACTAAATTTGGTACTATTTCATTTAAATACATCTGAATAACCAAAAATTTGTCTGAATTTATATTCAGACCGAAACAAACAAATTTGTTGTTTTGCTGACTAGATGCTCTCAATAATTATGTCTGTTTTGTATTATTTTAATACTGTACCTACCTTAATTAAGCTGTACTAAGCTGTCAACATATCTTACATGTCCCTGTACTATTTTATCTGAAAAAAAAAAATACTGGACAAAAAAAATAAATAAATAAATAAAAAATAAAAGATCTCTGCTACACAGAACTGTCAGCTCTTTCTAACAACTCCAACACACACTGAAAACACTGCTACTGAAGGCCGGGAGCTGGGTTATCTATTCAGGCAAAATATTTGCTTTGTCTTAAAGGCTATGCAATGCATCATATGTGTTCCTTATTTCTGGTGGTGAACCTGCAAAGATTTTGGCCAAGCATTTGGGAGTCATCACAAGCCCATGATATCGTCAAATACAAACTTCATCCCCACGAAGCACTGAAGCTGGAAGATCAGCGTGACACGCTAATTACTTTTTCTGAAGGGGGTTTAGACTGGCAATGCAGGAATTTCTCTCATGGTAGATTCCCTTTATAAACTTAGCAGTGATAATTATGAATTATTTCAGTTTGTAGGTTTATCTAATAATAATTTTATCATTGCCACTGCTAAAAATTGTTAAATGTAAATTTGTTCCATGGTCAGAGCACATCGTACAGTTCCTTGAACATTTCTCCTACTGCATGAGCCACAATAAAACTAATATAACTAAAGCAATGCATGCAGGAATTCAAAGCAACCAATCAAAAGTAATCTTTCACCAGTATAACTCTAAAAGTCTGCAGTGTGATTGGCCATTGTAGGTTATTGCACTTCTTTATATCTTTATTTTTTGCCCAGCCTTAGTAAACAAGCTTGAATGAATACTGAGGACTGTGGGGTAGATTGTACTAGCAAGCTGAATGAGAGAGCTACATATTCGTTTCACAGTTAAAAAAGATGAAAAGCTGCAAATAGTATTTTACAGAGAACAGGGGAGGAAGAAGCTCCTTGAAATAGATTTATGGTATGTCTCAGACTAGACTCCTCATTATAAGCTGTCTAGGTTCTTCATGTTACATACAACGACCTTTTATCCTACAGAAAGCATACATTGTTCAGTAAAGACTATTGCATTGCAGACCTATGATTGGGTAAAGAGTCATAAATTAAGGTGGACCTCAGATGACAGATGGGCAGGCATGATCTAATTTACAGAATTCTGTTTGGCCATTTTTTAAATAAACATGCACACCTGAGCTTTGCATTTTTCTTGTTCAATGTTTTTATTGAAATTTTCAGGATTATGATAGTATGTATACAAACATTCAAATGGGGTAAGTACATTATGAACATTAATAAAAGAAAGATCATGTACTATTGGCTTAAATTAAACAAAATAATCAATAATGGGTTGATACAGTTGGATCTCAAAACGACTATAACAGAGGGACTCCAATAATCCATAAGAAATTTTGGATATGCTTTCGGCCCACCCAACCACCCCTACTGGGAACAAACTATGGATGGTTAGGGGGATATCCGACAAGTTGCAATTCAAGTCTAGTCCAAAAATGCAAGAGGCACGTGGGTACAGAGTTACAGGGAACCCTAACATATCAAGTGTCTAACGGAACAATCATATAAATGAACTTGCACTTGACAAGTGTGGGTCGAGATGTGAGGGTTTGTGCAGGCATGCCACAAATACCATTGCATATCAGTATGTAACGGTTTAGGATGTAAAAGTATCAATTGATCGCATAGAGTGAATTAGTAGGTGTCCAACCTCATTAACGGCTAATAACTTTATGAGTAAAAGGATATCCCATAAAAATGCACTGCAGGGTTGAGGATAGAGTAGGAAAATGGGGGGTGGGTGAAAGAGGGAAAAGTGGGTGTGTGCCAGTTTAGGGTACCATTGAAGGATAGAGGCACCAGATGCCCCCTGTATATGTCCCACTGTAAGTGGGTCAGACTCAGAGAGAGCGAGAATGGGCAGAGAAAGAGGGGGGGGGGGGTCTCTCAACACGGTGGTGTTGATAGGGCTAGATGGTGGGGCTGGTGATGATTTGTCAAGGAATGGAAGAATAGTCAGATTGGAATCCCCGCATAGAACTACTGTACCAAATTTGTGCTTGTCTACCACTTGAAAAAGATGTGAGAGAAAGGCTGTTGGGCGCTTATTGGGAGCATAATATGACACAATTGTGATCACAGTGTCTGAGATATGGCCAGTGAGTATGAGGTACCTGCCTTTTTACTTGTGAAAAAAGGTTAAATGGCATGGAGTGGTGCAAGCCGATAAGGGTCCTTCTCTGCTTGGTTGTGGCTGAAGCAGTATAGAATTGTGGATATGAGCTACTGAGGAATTTAGGGGGGGCTGTATCATTAAAGTGAGTTTCCTGTAGGCAGATAACATGAGCCTTAGTGGCTTCAAAAGAACGTTGTGCCTTGGTACGTTTATGAGGGACATTGAATCCTTGAACATTCAAGGAGAGGATGTTTATGGGGGCCATAGTAATTCCAAGGTCAGCCTGGATATGAAGAGGACATTTCCTGAGGAGAGGGCCGCAGCCACCATGTGGAGAGAGAGAAGAATGGAGAAAAGGACAGAATGGGAAGGAGCATAACAAAATAGAACAACCCTTTTGGGTGCAATGAACAGTAGTGTTTAATAGCATTGCAACATGGTATGGGAGCATCTCAGCGGAGCATCTAGCGGTCCCATGGAGGCTCTGTGACTACCGTCAGATGTCTGCAAATAATGGCTAATAATAAGGGAAAGAGTCCGAGGGCATTAAATGGGGGGAGCAAGAAGTTCCAAAATGGGGAACAACACCGCAGAGGGAAATAAATAAAAGGCACAAACAATAGTTGACCATGAGCATATAAGCAGTATGGCAGTAATAACAAAGTAAAACAGCCCGGTTTAATTGTTGATCAGCACACCTGTAAAAAAAATACTAGAATTAGGGTTAGAACAGTGCTTAAGCCACCATGCTCACATGATAGTAGAGGAAAGAGGAGTACCTGAGGCAGGTCAGTATGAAGAACAGGGTGTAAGGTTAATGGTGTCTAAACCAACAAACTAGACATAACCAGAGGACCCATGAAGCCGCTGCGGTGATTCCCAAGAATGAAAACACCGGGAAATATGGCCAGGACTACCTCTCGAGCTGGGGTGACACAGTGATGGAAACTGAATTAGACAGGCGGGACAGGCCTAGTGGAACTCAGGCTGGGTGGATTCCAAAAGATGGCTCCTGGTTGAAGTCAAAGTTTGAGGAAAAGGTCCTGCAGGGCTGTCACCAGGGAGAGTTCCATCAGCTTGTGTGGACCGCAAAAAAAGACGTTGAGCTTAAATCAGAACCATAAGGTGAAATCAGTCCATCGAGTCCTCGTTAGAAGGTGCAAGGTTATCAAATCGGCCTCGCTTATAGAGATTCTAGCGTGTGTGATCCAGGTGGCCTTTGCTGACCGCCGTCTGATTTTGGGGGGAGCAGGGCGCTGATCGCCGACGTAATGAGACTCTGTGAGGGGTATTCTCCATAAGGCCCAAATCCATCAGGGCTCACTGCAACTTCTCATCTGTGCGGCATACATACTTGGTTTCCAAATGTGTGAAACGTACCGAGAATGGAAATCCCCAGTAGTATGTGATTTGATTGCATTGAAGCATCTGCAGGTGGGGTTTGAGAGCCCATCTCTTAGCCACTGAGAGTGGGGATATGTCTGCAAAGAGCTGGTAAGTGTGGCCCTGGAAGGATAGGGTGTCTTTGCCTCTAGCAGCTGCAAGTAGCTGTTCCTTGATGTGATAATAGTGGTCTGATGGGCACAGGTGAGGCTGCATCTGATGGGCACTGGTGAGGCTGCATCTGATGGGAACTGGTGAGGCTGCATTTGATAGACACTGGTGAGACTGTATTTGATGGGCACCGGTAGGCTGCATTTGATGGGCACTGGTAGGCTGCATTTGATGGACACTGGTGAGGCTACATTTGATGGGAACTGGTGATGCTGCATTTGATGGGCACTAGTGAGGCTGCATTTGATGGGCACTGGTGAGGCTGCATTTGATGGGCACTGGTGAGGCTGCATTTTTATGGACACTGATGAGGCTGCATTGATCTCTTGTATCACGTCTGCAGTCTCTGACCATTTCCCGTAGTATGTCTGCAGTTTCTGACCATCTCCTGCACTATGTCTGCAGTCTCTGACCACTTCCTGTATCATGTGTGCTAGAGGTGCACTGAATGGAAATTTTGCTAATACTACTTGCAATGTGTTTAAGTTTAGGTAAGAGATTGCAGACATGATACAAGAGATGGTTAGAGACTGCAGATTGCATTTTCTTGAGCTTTTCTTGCACTAAAGGTGCCAATAATGGCCAACAATAAATACATATTAATTTAACCACTTCAGCCCCGTGCTCAATGACCACGCCATTTTTTGCGATATGGCACTGCGCCGCTTTAACTGACAATTGCTCGGTCGTGCGACACTGTACCTAAACAAAATTGACGTCCTTTTTTCCCACAAATAAAGCTTTCTTTTGGTGGTATTTGATCATCTCTGCAGTTTTTATTTTTTGCGCTATAAATAAAAGAAGAGCGACAATTTTGAAAAAAAAACACAAGGGGGTTATTTCCGAAAGGCAAATCTACTTTGCACTGCAAGTGCATTTGAAAGTGCACTAAAAGTGCACTTGGAAGTGCAGTCGCTCTAAATCTAAGGGGTAGATCTGAAATGAGTGGAAGCTCTGCTGATTTTATCATCCAATCATGTGCAAGCTAAAATGCTGTTTTTTATTTTCCTTGCATAGCAAAAGGGAAATCCTAGTACTAAAGTACCTAATATACAGGGTGACTCTGTAGGTACTCGAAGGTCATTTGTGCCAACGTCCCCGATATTCTGTTAAGGACATCAACTAAGTAATGGGACTTTAAAGGCACATTGTAATGAACTACAAAAAGTATACAAAAGGTTAAATTTTTATTAATAACATACAAAAAACACAAGGAACGTACATGGAAGTTTAAAAGCACATCAGATATAGGCATACAACTCAGTTAAATACACCATTATGGATCCTATCCTGCAGTCTCCTATATATTATTCTATAGCCATAGACAAATAAGACAATATTTCCAAGTAAGAGAGAGGATAAACTTCCCCTGTAGAGTTGAGAGTGAAGGAGCACTGCAGGTCTGGTGTTCCAAAGTGGTATAGTCTCAAATTGCTCTACATGTTTCGCGTTAGCAATGAACGCTTCATCAGGAGATAGAGGTTCTATTGAAAAAAATACATACAAACAAAGAGAAAAAACACAATATGTCATAATCACATCATTAGAAACTAATCTCAAAAAATATACTGTAAGAAAGACATGAGTGACAGCTTTGTTGAAAATTCCGCAGGATCCATAATGGTGTATTTAACTGAGTTGTATGCCTATATCTGATGTGCTTTTAAACTTCCATGTCCGTTCCTTATGTTTTTTGTATGTTATTTATAAAAATTGAACCTTTTATATACTTTTGGTAGTTCATTACAATGTGCCTTTAAAGTCCCATTACTTAGTTCCTTGATGCCCTATTTTCCTTGCATGTCCCCCTCGGATCTACAGCGACTTTACTTCCAAGTGCACTTTCAGTGCACTTTCAACTGCACTTGCAGTGCAAAGTGGATTTTCCTTTAGTAAATAACCCCTATTATCTTTTACGGCTATAATAAATATCCCAAATTAAACAAAAAAAAATTTCCTCAGTTTAGGCCGATATGTATTCTTCTATATATTTCTGGTAAAAAAAACGCAATAAGCGTATATTGATTGGTTTGCGCAAAAGTTATAGCGTCTACAAAATAGGGGATAGTTTTATGGCATTTTTATTATTATTTTTTTTTTTACTAGTAATGGCGGCGATCAGCGATTTTTATCGGGACTGCGATATTGCGATGAACAAATCGGACACTTTTATTTATTTTTTTTTTTATTTACTTTTGACACATTTTTGGGACCAGTGACATTTATACTGCGATCAGTGCTATAGAATTGCACTGATTACTGTATAAATGACACTGGCAGGGAAGGGGGGGATCAAGGGGTTAACTGTGTTCCCTAGGTGTGTTCTAACTGTAAGGGGGGGATGGGACTGACTAGGGAAAGAGAGAGATCGGTGTTCATACTCAGTATGAACACACGATCTGTCTCCTCTCCCTGAGAGAACCGGGATGTGTGTGTTTGCACACACACATCCTGTTTTTGTTCTGTAACGAGCAATCGCGGGCACCGCCGGGCACTCGCATCGGCTCCAGGGACACGCTTCGGGTACAGCTACGTCGGCTCGGGCAGGGGAGCCAACCTGCCGCAGTATAACTGCGGCGGCTGGTCCGGAAGCAGTTAAATTGATGATATTAATAAAAAGTCGAATATAATACAATTATACTGTATATAAAATTATAAATATTTTTTAAAAACTGCCATTTTCGGTTTTGGTATTCGGCTAAAGGCATCCTGCATTTGCGGTTTCGGCACGAAAATTTCCATTCGGTGCACCTCTAGTGCATATGCATCACATTTATATCAAAATGCAGTGATTATAACATTATAACAATTAGCATAATTATAGGTGACTGATATACAAAAAAAATTGATCTTTGTTTCTGATCTCTACGTGTTTCGCCAATCATTGGCTTCTTTAGGAGATCCTACAAATATTGGGGAACAAATTACAGTCATATATAAAATGCTAAATATATACATACAATTTCCCAAATATAATGATCAGAACAAGTACTCACATACAAACAAACAGAGGCACCGAGCACTTAATCAAAATGATCAAATTCAGCTCCACCCAACAAACCAGGAACACTGCAGTTGTTAGAGGAGACCAAAGAGGCAGTCCGTCACCTATCAAATAGAGTAATGATGATCTATAGGAAATAAATACTTTTCATAATGGACATAATGCACAAAAGTGTATCCATTCAAATATAAAAAAAAGATTGAGAAAAAAGAACATTGCTATATAGTGTCATGCGGAACACATGACTCACTTGAAATAGGTAGATTTGATTACATGTGGCTAATCCAAAAAGGGTTGTCAAATAAGATGGTTTAAATTTATGTAGTAAGAAAGATCTGTGAGATAAATAAACAAATAACGTGCGTAATAATCCATCAAACTCCAAAAAACAAAAAGCCCCCCTAGAGGGGCATGGAGTATCCTTATGCATAATTTCCAAGTGAAAAAGAAGAAAGAAGAACTTGCAAAAAGCTCCTTACCAGCCTGCATGCATTGCATAAAGCCTACTTAGCCAGTCCTAGCATGAGTTCTCATGGCCCCCATCGCAAAAAAAAGTCGCTGTCAAAAACCCTACACCTGTTCCCCTTTCAAAGGATGTGTCTAAAACGGCTGTCAAACAAAGGCTTCTCCTCCACGCCTGCCACGCAAATGAGCGGCTGTAGCGGGAAATAGGCGGATATGTTTCCAGGTTGTATTTAAGGAGGACTAAAGGACCAAAAATAAATCTTCAAAGGGGATCAATCGGTCAATTATAAACAGCTTTCTTTATTAAAGTATATTAAGTAAGAATAGAACATGAAAAATAACAAAAAACCTCCGACATAACAAAAAGTCAAAATGACAAAACCAGACAAGAAAGCAGCTGCAGACACCCACACAAATCACACATTCACCACACACTCATCCAATCCAATGGTTGAATCAAAGAGGCACTAGTGCAAGTGACTGCAGATAGAGTATAATGTGGTTTAACCACAGTTGGCCAGTCTATGACTTCAATGGTAGTACAGGGCCAGACGTGATGTGGAATATGTGAGGGGTGGATGGCTGAGTCCACTGAAACAGAGTCAATCAGTGGTGCATTTGCATAGTACAGCCGTAGGTATAGGTAATGGCTGAAGAGAGTCTGCGCACCGATATACTGAATGGTAGGCAAACAGCTAACCTGGCTGTGTAAAGCTGGACTATAAGCGGGTAGACAGGTGCAGATAGGAGCGGTGTGCGTGCAATATCTTGCTAGGAGGCTGGCTATATGTGGGTGAGTTGGTGTCCTATGGACCTTATACACAAAGGAAGTCAGTGCGATCTCACCACTCCCCAGCCATGCTAAAGGCTCCTAATGCCTCATGGACAGGATCCACATGGAGGTAGTCCACTAGGGCACTCTTCGTTTGTGCCGTTCCGTGTGTGCAGTGTCAGTCCCCAGGTAGATGACGTGGGTGTGGAAGTCTGCAGGGTCTGGTGTACGAATGAACGTCACAAGGGTAATGATGCCATGCTAGCATGTTTCGCTCGTGAACAGAAGCTTCTTCAGAGCATGGCTAGGGAGTGGTGTCAAAGCCTAATTAAACAAGATGAAGTTGGAATCTGATTGGCTATCATGCAGGGCTGCACCAGATTTTGCACTCTCCAGTTTTGTAAATTAACCCCATTGGTGTTTATTAAATTAGGCGTATAGGCTCACTTGTACAATGTGCATGTTGCTGCAAAAAATGAATAGTCAATCATCCAAAGAAATTCAAGAAAAAAAATCCTGTTTTCTTTTTTTATTTCCCTTGCATATTATCCGGTATTAAAGTGAATACAGCTTCACTTTATTAACTAAACTCAGTGAATAGTCACTTTATTAAGTGTACAGTTTCTGTTACTTTATTCAGATGATGTTTCCCTGTTAGGAACAATGCACATGTTTCTTTATTGCCAACTTGACTAGTTGCAGATACTTACCTTTACTTGGCTCCTTAGCCCTCTTGTTCAGCCACAGGGATTGAAGATTAAGATTAGAAGCCCTACGTAAACTTTAAGTTGCAACTAACACAAGGCTGATGACTCTTGCCTTGCCCCTGTGTGATGGTAAAGGGTGCTTAAACAGCTAATCTCCACTGCTAGCATCAAGTAAGAGATGCTCCCCACACCCAGAAGTACCAGATACCATTTGCCCCTGACAAATGAATGAAGCAGTAAAGTAGTAGAGGAAAGTTGAGTATGTGCCGCTGGTGATTGCTTAAGAGTATATGATAATTTGCCCCATATGGGCAAAGCAAAGTTTCACTTTAAAGCCCCTGTCCAGCTTATTTTTTCTTTCATATGCCCCTTCTCCCTCCTGTTTAAAAAAAAATATTTGCAAAAGCTAGTCACTACATCCACACTACAACGCTGCCACATGCATTATCCTTGTTCTCATTTAGGTTGAATGATGATGTTACCCTAGGGTGTAAAGATCATGCCCCCTGGGGGTCTATTATCAAGCCTCCCCAGGTTCACAAAAGAATATGGCACAGAACAGCACCATATCGTTACATAGTCGTACTCTGCAGCATTCATGACTGCCCACTGCAGTCGCAGAATTTGTGAGGAAAAGGACTGGGACATCATGGTACCAGCTAAAAGACTGTTGAAAATAGATGTATGTATGAAGCAAATTTTAAAAAAATATTAATGCAAGCAAGGGTGCCAGGGGAGGGGGAAAACTGCACTGGGGGTTTTACAAAATAAATTACTTGAACCGAAGGCAACTGTTAACAGTAAAGTGGTTATATAAGATGTATGTTCTTATGGAACAGTCTTACTCTCTCCCAAGGGTTTCACCTTACTGTCCTTTGGATTCAATCTGTTGATGGGAAATGAGCATCCCAGCATAATACACATCAAGCTCTCTGGTGCGCCGTAAACTATATATATACATTTGCTGACTTCAGCGCAGACCTTGCTCTGTCACTTCTTTGCGGTTTTTAGACTTGTTCTGGATTGTGATGTCCTCCGTATGGTTATATCTTGGACGCCTCGGCTCTTCTCTCTGCCTCAATACTTGTCATAGCTAAAGAGCCACAGCTGGTTCTACTTAGTGGGACAAGAAAAGAAAAAAAAGTGAATGAATTAGGGGCTTTTGATACAAAACTAGGTAAAGAAAACAGAAGCGTTCAAATAGTTTTGGAAAAAATGTCAGCCAGGCAACCACAGCTCCTCTGACTTATTGCCAGGAGATGACTTTAATTTGTAGCAGTTGCTCTTTGGCCTCAAAGACACATTGATTTACAAAGAAAGATGGTGATATTTTTTATTCTACAAGCAGGCAGGACTACAGTGAGATACTCTATGGTCAATAGTATTAATAATAGACCCTCTGTGTAGCCTGCACCTCCTTAAGCACCTATGGCAGATGCCCCATAGATGCCTACAACACACCTTCAAATATACTGGTAGGCTGTTCCAAGTTCTGCACAATCACTTCGACTGTATTCCCAGCCACATTCTTTCACTTTATACCCCACGAGTACATTCTTAAAGGAGACTGACAGAAATGGTTTTGTGCCAATTCACAGTTGCCATCATCTCCAATGGTTGGGGGCTATCCCAAAGGGACAATATATGTGAATTGGACGCAACTGTGACAACATGAAAGATTTTCAAATTCAAGCTAAAGTACTTACCAATAGATTCCTTGAAAAAGGATATTCATCTGAATTGATACAAATATAAAGTGATCTCGCACGGTAATATAAAAATCACTCAAAACACTAGGTTAAAATCCACAAAGGGTTTAATAAAGTGCAAGATATTAAAGTGCAAAATAATGTAACTCCACAAAAATATGAAAGTGCAAATAGTGCAAAAAAAGTGTCCAAATAGTGCTCAAACCCTGAACAAAATAATAATAAACAAAGTGAAAAAAATTGAAAAAAATTATATATATATATATATATATATATATATATATATATAAAGGAGGTCTCAAAAAATAGGCCAATGGGTAACGTCGTGCAGGTAGAATAAAAGTTCAAAACATAGTGTAGCCAATGAATAAAATATGAAACAGGCAAGTGAATAGCAATAAATTATCCATAAAGAACTCCACAAATTGCCTCCTGGAACAATAGTCTCACAGAACTCTCACTTCATATAAATGAAGAAAATCGCATCAATGAATAAGTAGGACGCTCCACAGCTTCCTATTGGAGATTTCCCTGATGAAGTGACGTGACGTAACGCGTAGGGAGTGACCGGAATCAGACGCACACCGGAAGTGACGTGAGAAGGCGATGAGTACGCCATTTGAAAAGTTCTTGCTCATTTTTAATGTAAGAGTCCACCTAAAGGCACTTCAATAAATGTACCCATAGTCTTTAAACACACTACACTATTGGAGGCATTCTCTTTCTCTCTTCTCCCCATTTGCTCAGTGGAGGATTTTTAAAGGTTGAGAATTAGTCTACGTTCCCATCATCAACGTATGTGAGCAGGAAAAGGCTTCAATAGGAAGCTGTGGAGAGTCCTACTTATTCATTGATGCGATTTTCTTCATTTATATGTGGTGAGAGTTCTGTGAGACTATTGTTCCAGGAGGCAATTTGTGGAGTTCTTTATGGACAATTTATTGCTATTCACATGCCTGTTTCATATTTTATTCATTGGCTGCACTATGTTTTGAACTTTTATTCTACCTGCAGCATGTTACCCATTGGCCTATTTTTTGGGACCTCCTTTTTATATATATATATATATATATATATATATATATATATATATAAATTTTTTCAATTTTTTTCACTTTGTTTATTATTATTTTGTTCAGGACTTTGAGCACTATTTGGACACTTTTTTTGCACTATTTACACTTTCATATTTTTTGTGGAGTTACAATATTTTGCACTTTAATATCTTGCACTTTAATAATTCCTTTTGTGGATTTTAACCTAGTGTTTTGAGTGAATTTTATATTACTGTGCAAGATCACTTTATATTTGTATCTGTTTATTTTGTGTATTGTATTATTTTGTGTATTTTGCTGCTGGTTTTACACATATTATCACTTGTTTCTGTTAATAGGCACATTTTATCAGTTACTATAGTTACTGATAGTGCGAAGGACACTTTTATACATATTCATCTGAATTGTTAATTAAAATTAAAGATCAAATGTCCCTAATGGATAGAGCATTTTTAACTACTAAGCACTTTTAACTACTAAGAAAAAACTCCCTTTCAAGGAGAAGTAGCCTTCGTGTCAGGTTTTCATAGACAATTCAAACAAGTTGAAAAAATCTTTAAGAAATTTTGGCCCATTCTTTTAAAGGATAAAGACCTCCAACAAACTTTGCCTCCAAAGCCTAAATTCATCTATCGGTGAGCCCCAGGGTTGAGGAACATGATTGCTCCCAATGTTCCAGACCCCCCTAAGAAGCCCTCCACTGCCCTTGATGGTTCAGGCTTCCATTATTGTACTAGGTATAAGGCCTGTAGGACCACCAAGAGAAAGGGTAAAAAAAATCCAACAATTTCAGTCCACAGTGACGCATCAAAAATTCACTATTAAGCCACTAATCACATGTAACTCTGACCATGTAACATACGCATTGGAATGTCCCTGCTCGCTTCAATATGTGGGTAGAACTACACGCCAATTAAGGGTCAGAATAAATGAACACCTTGCCAATATTAAAAAAGGGTTTTTAAACCACAGTGTATCAAAACATTTTCGGTCCCACCATAACAGTGATCCCACATTACTAACCTTTTATGGGATCGACAAAATTTCAAAGCATTGGAGGGGTACACATATGAGTCTCCCAAAATGAAACCCAATGGCTGTATAGATTGCGCTCTATGCAGCCATTGGGTATGAACATAGAGTTGGACCTAAATTGTTTTCTGGCCAATGACTATTTTTTTTATGATTGGATGTAATGATATCATCCCTCTTATCATTATACCTTTATTTTATAATGATTTTATTACCATTATTTTTTAAGTTTTGATTCTATTGTTATTAATGAATTTTACCCATTTCTGAGTTTGATGTAATATACATTGTTAACTTTGTTATCTAATGTTATTGCCTTAGTGAACATCTTGGTACTTGTAAACCGGCACCGCGGCTGTTTTATCATTTGATTTCCCTTTCCACCAATCATTATTGGTCTCCATACTATAAATATCTACGCTCATTAGTGAACAAGTACGCTTCCTGATGACGTAAACACGAAACGTACATCGAGACGGTACTTTGTCACGTTACATCACGCACTTCCGGTCCCTTTGGTTGCTTCCGGGTAGGACGGTGGAACGCAAGCTAGCTGCAGGGGAGAGCTGTGAGGCATTTGTCCGACAAACAGTCACGCTTACAGCCCCAGTACCGGGATAAGGCACACCTGAATGTAAGCAGCCATTTGGCCTATCTATGTTCTTATTTTTTATAATAAATAGGATTACACTATTTGGTTCCTATTTATCTTTCCACATATCCCATACATGATACCATCGGAGGAGGGGTTTGCCTTCACCTAGCCTTCATCATTGCAGCAGGCATTATCCTGCTAAAGTTTTTTGTGACTTACTTTTTAAGTAAAGTAGTCAATGTGTTCTGGTAAGCAGATCTTATATAAGAGCACGTTGGGTGTATATCAAGTTGGTGAAGAAATTTCCACTTTCTTTCTCTTTGGAAGAATCTGCACTGAAACCTATCTGGATTTTTTTCTGTGCGGTTGAATTGGGACAATTACATTTTTTGCATGGTTTTCTCTGTGTCTACTCAGTACTATATATTTTTATATATTTGTTTATATGGCACAACGCACTTTATTTGTTACTCACAGTGACATCTATTTGATTACATTTCAATCATTTGTTTCACTTTTTAACTAAACTAACCCTCTGCACTGTATTCAAATATTATTAAGTATCACTACTTTATTAGGGGAGCAGCTTCACTAATTGTATTAATTGTTGGCGTGGAGTATATCACATTTTCACATATTTGACAAATGTAATAATAAATAAATATCAAAAGATTGAATCACCATGATATAGGTAAAAAAACAGTAAACTCGCAATACTAGATCATACAAGGTTTACATTAGGTTAATAAACAGGTTTTCTTACTCTATGTTAAAATGTCTTATACACAATATGGAATACTAGGAATATTAATTTAAAATCTATAAAAGCCTAATATGGTTAGGGATAGGTTAGGGATAAAATGAATCATCAAGCAATATAAAGCCTCAGGTCCTGCCACAAGCATAACCTGAGACCGAATACATGCTACAACTAAAGTTCATGGGATTAATAGTCACTAATGAAGCAATTCAGGTCCAGATCTATATTCATTCCAATAGGGATTAAAGTTTTAGTCAAATAGATCCATTGAGTTTCGCATTTAGACAGCTTGCGGACCAAATTGCTACCCCTCCATGAGGGGTGAATCTTATCTATTCCCCAAAACTTCAGTCCTGCTGGATCCCTGCCGTGCTTTTTGTCTAAAATGTAATGAGACGCTATGTTCCTTATAGCCAATCAAAATATTATAGATATGCTCAGAAACCCTTTTGCCCAGTGTTCTCTTAGTCCTACCAATATACATTAGACCGCAAGGACACTGAAGAGCATATACAACATGGGTAGACAAACAGGATATGAATTTAACCTCAAACTCCATATCATTGGCCGTTGATCTAAACTTACTCAGGCCCCTGATATGATTATTAACCTGCTTGCATGCCTTACATTTCCTGCAGGCATAAAAAACGCGCTCGATCCCAAAACATCTGGGGTCGAGTGAGGGGATCCAGAACCTTTTTTACCACTTTATCACCAAATGTTGCCATCCTCCTATAAATAAAAGGAGGAGCATCTGGAAGTACTTTATTCTGTGTTTTATCCATTTTCAAAATGCTCCAATGCTTCCTAAAAATAGATTCTACATCCCTAAATTGTTCATGAAAGTTGCTAATAAAGCCCCATTCATGTTACATAGTAGGTGAGGTTGAAAAAAGACACAAGTCAACCAAGTCCAACCTATGTGTGTGATTATATGTCAGTATTACATTGTATATCCCTGTATGTTGCGGTTGTTCAGGTGCTTATCTAATAGTTTTTTGAAACTATCAATACTCCCCGCTGAGACCACCGCCTGTGGAAGGGAATTCCACATCCTTGCCTCTCTTACAGTAAAGAACCCTCTACGTAGTTTAAGGTTAAACCTCTTTTCTTCTAATTTTAATGAGTGGCCACGTGTCTTGTTAAACTCCCTTCCGCAAAAAAGTTTTATCCTTTTTGTGGGGTCACCAGTACGGTATTTATAAATTGAAATCACATCCCCTCTCAAGTATCTCTTCTCCAGAGAGAATAAGTTCAGTGCTCGCAACCTTTCCTCATAACTAATATCCTCCATACACTTTATTAGCTTTGTTGCCCTTCTTTGTACTCACTTCATTACCAGTGCATCCTTCCTGAGGACTGGTGCCCAGAACTAGACAGCATACTCTAGGTGCGGCCGGACCAGAGTCTTGTAGAGCAGGAGAATTATCGTTTTATCTCTGAAGTTGATCCCCTTTTTAATGCATGCCAATATTCTGTTTGCTTTGTTAGCAGCAGCTTGGCATTTCATGACATTGCTGAGCCTATCATCAACTAGGACCCCCAGGTCCTTTTCCATCCAGCTTTTGCAAAATCCAGATACACCACATCTACGGGCCTTCCTTTATCTAGATAGCAACTCGCCTCCTCATAGAAGGTTAATAGATTGGTTTGGCAAGAACGATCCTTCATGAATCCATGCTGATTACTGCTAATGATACCGTTCTCATTACTAAAATCCTGTATATAGTCCCTTATCATCCCCTCCAAGAGTTTACATACTATTGTAGTTAGGCTAACTAGTCTGTAATTCCCAGGGATGTATTTTGGGCCCTTTTTAAATATTAGTGCTACATTTACTTTTCTCTAATCACCTGGTACCATTCCAGTCAGTAGACTGTCAGTAAAAATTGTCTGGCAATTACTTGACTGAGTTCCCTAAGTACCCTCTGATGCAAGCCATCTGATCCCGATTGATTTATTAATGTTAAGTTTCCCAAGTCTAATTTTAATTCTGTCCTCTGTTAACCATGGAGGTGCTTCCTGTGATGTGTCATAAGGATAAACACTGCAGTTTTGGTTACTGTGTGGAGCCTGTGCAGGGTGCCAATCTGTGACCCTAGACTTCAGGTGGACATTACCATCCATCAGGCATTGGCATCGGGAACGAGGAAGCCGCGGCATTACACATGCTTGCTGGGCTGTATTAACAGTCAGCAGCACAGAGATCTGGACTTTGTGCCTGCAGCAGCTCGTCATCCATCCATCCAGCTGCACCCTTTTAGGACTGTGCCTCCACCACAGGCTCACCCTCTTCCGTGGACTCCCATATATTCATTTTTAACTTTTCTTTGTAATTAAACCTTGTTGGAACTTACTACACCAGAGTGGTCGTGCTGTCTCCCTCCCTTCCCCTCTCTTTTGTTTCACAGTTGGAGTCCCACCTCCTTTTTGACAGCAGCACCCCCAGGTCATCAGTTCCTTTTCCTGCTATAAGGGCTACCTGCTCATAAGCCCCCCCCCCCAACTTTGGTCTGTCTCATTTTTGGTCTGCATTATTGTCTTTGCTTATTAAATGGGTCTTTTTTCAACGTCATCATTAATATTTCTCATGAGTGGTGTTCCTAGCATTGGGGAAATATTTTTTTGTTTTTAGGGTGCACATCGGGGCCCACTCCGCTACTGGGGAATGGTAGTGGAAAACGCTAGATAGCTGGATGTAGACAAGGCTCAGCGTGTCACTCCTGAATGCAAGTTACAGAGAAGGTGTGCATTGTCATGGGGACCCGACAGTTAACTGGAGAATAGTTGCAGTGCAATAGTACACGGTGTACATTTACCTCTAAGTGCAGAGGCTTGTCTTAAGGTCGAGTATAACCCCATGGCAACCTCAGTCCGGTCCCACTGCATTGATGAAAACGACACAAAGCAAAGATATCCCAAGTGCATAATGATGACCCTGTACAAAGTACCTAGTGTAGCCGGACAAACCACCCTGGGGTAGGCCTCTCATGTGACCCTTGCTTGGTGCCCAACGAGGAATGAAACATGGAGGACAACCACTCTTTCACCTTGACCTACCCCTACATACAGAAAAAAGAGAACCAATTAGGGTTTTAACCGAACACTAATCTATCCACCAAAAAATAAAATAATAATTTGTGGATTTCAGATATACTTAATGTTTTTGTAAAGTTTTGTGACCTTAACATATAGTGAGGGTGAATTTACCCTGCAGGGAAACAGATAGCAAACAGAACCTGTGCAATTTATTACTTATTATATCAGCTATTCTGTATTTGGAATTCCAACAAAATAAATTATAATAGGGATAATTGTATCTTAATATCTCAAATATTTATAAAAGAGAATACAACCTCCTGGACCTTCCCAAGCAAAAGAACATAAAATAATTCCTGGTAATACAAAATATTACATCTGCATGTCATATGTTGAAGCAATTTTCTAAAATATATTTTTTTGAATATTTTATAAGGTTTTTTAACCTGAATGTTGGCTTAATTAAAACTGCAGGCATAAAACACTCCATAAGCCAATAGTTCATACTTATGAAGAAAAAGAAACTTCATATATTTAGGTAAATCCTTCTCTTCATATTCATCAGCACTTTAAAGGCTGGCATTTAAAAAGAAGTATAGCCAAAGCTTTTTGGCAAGATTTCTCTTGTGGGCACAAGAGTGCACTTACTTTTGCACTCCTGTGACCCAGAGTGAGCTGACAGCGGGCTATTTCCCACTATCAGCTGACATGGCAGAGCCACTCCAGGCTCTGGAAGGATCCCGACAATATTGTCGGGAACCACCCAGCTGCCTGATTGACAGCTGGCTCCACCTTTGAGTGCAAGGCGAGAGGCGGTGCCAGCTGCACTTACCCCCTTCCCAGCACTGGAGGAGCAGAGCAGAGAGCCATAAACAAGTCACTTCTCCCCACACTGAGCAGACTGAGAGCTGAGCAATCACCAGTCATGTAATCGCTCAGTTCTTAGTGTTAAAGCTGATGTGGGACAACAGGAGCATCACACCAATGCTGCAGCATAGAGGTAAGTATGTATGTCTGTTTTTTTTACAAACCCCAAACTTCTCCTTTAAAAGAACACTAGGGGCACATAACAGCAGATTTTGGAATATAATAGTACATACTTTATTTTGCTTGGGATGCTCCAGGAGGTTGTATTCTCTTTTATTTATATTTAAGATATTCACGTATTAAATTGCTTTTAGATTATTACCAATAAAGAAGTGATGTTTTTTTAGTAATGTACTTGGGATCCAAAAACCTTATCATCTCTATAACAACAATCAGAATCTCACAAAGCTTTTAACCTTTCACTGCTGTATCCAAACATAATAAAAGTGTTTACCTTAGATACACTTAAAGTTTTAGGAACTACGTAGTTAAGTGCAAAGCAAGCCATACACAGAGCAAATTTTGGCTGGCCCCTGATGAACAGGTCTAAATTTGAGCCAGGAATGATCCTGTTGCGATCTTCCCACCCAAGATAATTTGATCTGGAAATTGCGACTAAGGCCCATTTCACACTTGTGCGACTTGCTCCGTGACTTTCTAACTGCAAGGTCGCACGACAAGTCATTCCCCATGATTCCAATGATAACCATTCATATGTGTGCGACTTCAAGTCGTGCCGACTTCAAAGTAGTCCCTGTACTACTTTGGTCCATAGACCTCAAGTTTACAAAGGCATTCCCTGTGAAATTGCAGCAAAGTTGCATCCACAAGATCGCGGTAAAATTGCGCAACTATTAAGTCGCGGCAGTTTGAAAGGAGCCTAACAGCGGCTCAATTAAAACAATGCAATAAAATTGCCGGCCGGAGTGATTTGTCCATCAATGCTGTTTAGTGTAGATGGTGGGAATCATGTTATTTCTCTTGTGCAGCCTATGGGGCTGAATGGCGGGAACACTATTGTGTATGGCTAGCTTTACGGATGGCTGTAATGTTAGGTTAAAAGTGAGGGACAGAGCACTTACAGCAGTTATTTTTTACAGCACGGACCTTGGCTGAACAATACCAGCGTTACGTTTTTGGTGCTGAAACCTAATGTACTGACGCTGCTGTCCAAATAGAAACACCTATTATAAAGGTGTCCAGTTAACCCAGCAGATTCAGGGATAACTATGTTCTCTATTTTCTGTTTTTATCTCCTCAACTGGAGGTGCCTGCTTTTGGATTCTTGCAAATTTCGAAAGAATTGGGGCTTGGGAGGTGGGAGGAGGCTGACTCAAGCTTGAGGTTCGAGATGTGCATATATCTTCAGTTGCCTATATCTCTAGAACAAACTTTCACTTTGACATGTGGTTTTCACTGAAAGTAACATACTTACTCAGTTTGTCATTGAATACTGAATTTAAATGGTTTAGGTTACTTTTACTTTAACCAAGGCATTTTTTTTTTCCCACACGGAGAGATTTAGCCTTTTTTGCTAGACATTTACTTAGAACCCCCAAACATTATTTATTTTCTGAAAGCAGAAGCCCTGGAAAATAAAATGGTGGCAGTTGCAAATTTCTATGTTACATGATACTTGGACTGCTGTTTATCAAATGTATTTATTCTGAAAAAATACACTAAAATTAATTTTTTGTGCACACAAACACAATACCTATTTTTTTGGTGAAGTATAAGGCCTTCTACAGCTCCTAAACTTGAGTTTGGGAGCTTTTGGTGGTTTTTTTTTTGCCAAAGCTCCTAAACTCAACTCCATAAAAGCCTATGTGTCAATGTACACATAGGTTTTTTAGGATCATTTAGGGGCTGCTGCGGTTAGGTGAGGTTCAACTGCCCTCTCCTGAACCCTCCCCTGAAAATCGCAGGGGGGGAATTTTTCCTGTGGCCAGCAGTTAAAGTAGTTAAGTGTACATGAAGACTAAAAGACAGGGAGGCATCGAGTAAATAGATACCAAACATGTCAAGACTCTAAACTATGTGCAGCCGGTAAATGGCAAAAAAACGAAGGTACCTAAAATTTGAGTCTGAAAAGGGGTAACTCCACATTCGTGGGAAAAAAAATAGTAAATACAGAAAAAATAATATAGCATGTACCATTGTGGCACAAGTCATATTGTAATTGAATGTTATTATAAATTACCTTTCCTGTTCAATCTGCAGGTCTGTAATTTTCTAAAAAATGTAATGCAATATGGCTACCTGGGGTTGTTCTGTACACAGAGTGTATACTGACCACTCCGCAGAAACACCATTTCCTGCTTGTGTGATTGGCTCACCAATTTTCCCAGAAGTCTGCACTAAGATACAAGTCAGATTTCCGGTATCCCCTGCAACAAAAATTGTATTTTTGGTGAGATACTCCCAATAAGAAATCACATCTAAAGCGATACAGACCCTGCAATTTTCCTCATTAGAGCCCTGTAAGTGCAGCAGTGGATTGATAATTATGAAACCACTCCCATTAGATTCACTTTCCACATGGACACAAAAAACAAACAGTGATTTCTTCAGAAAATGAAAGCATAGGAATCTGCAACAAAGTTTGTTAAAATCCTTGCAATGTACACAGATCACCTAGAGGGGAATGTTTTTTTTTCTCAACAAAAGTGGAGTTACACTTTAAAAGCCTTTACAGGTGATCAGTTTAGAGTTAACCAAGGTATCCCCGGCCCTCCAATTCAGCTAATCATGCACAAATAGTGCTTAAAGAGGAAGTAAACTTCCATCTTTTGCTTTTACCTATAGGTAAGCCTATAATAAGGCTTACCAATAGGTAGTGTAAATATCTCCTAAACATGCACCACTTAGGAGATATTTACATTATATGCAGCCAGTGACATCACTGAAGGAACGTCCACCTGTGCCATTCCTTCGAAGCCCTGTACCGTGAATGGTGGCTCCCTTTCACGGGAGTGACGTCATTGCGGCTCTGGCCAGTCACAGAGCCAGAGTCCGCGAACCCAGAAACAAGAGGGGTGAAGATGGGAGACCCTGCAGGTTTAAGGGTAAGTTTAACATAATGTGCTCGTATGCGATGCATACGGGCACATTGTGCCTTTACCTTGAGGGTTCCCAAAATAAAGGCTAGCGGTTTATCATTGCCAGTGATAGTAGCCAGAGTCATTATTCACAGAGGAGATCAAGGAACAGACCTAATCAATATCAGTTTACCGCAGTCGCAGGCTCCCAAGAAGAGACCGGGAACCACCGTGGGCAATGGCAGGGTAAAGCCATCCTTTCTCACCACTGTAATGCCGCGTACACATGGTCGGATTTTCCAATGGGAGCTTGTTGTCAGAAATTCTGACCGTGTGTAGGCTTAATCGGACATTTTTCGTTGGAATTTCCGAGAAACAAAATTTGAGATCTGGATCTCAAATTTTCCTACAAGAAAATCCGTTGTCCGAAATTCCGATCGTGTGTACACAATTCTGGCACACAAAATTCCACGCATGCTCGGAATCAAGCAGAAGAGCCGCACTGGCTATTGAACTTCATTTTTCTCGGCTCGTCGTACGTGTTGTACGTCACTGCGTTTTTGACGATCGGAATTTCCGACAAGATTTGTGTGACCGTGTGTATGCAAGACAAGTTTGAGCCAATATCGGAAGGAAAAAAAACATGGATTTTGTTGTCGGAATGTCCGATCGTGTGTATGCAGCATAAGAGTGATTGTGCAGTTTGAAGCCCCCCTAATCGCTTTTAATTGCCACCTGAAAAAAATGACAGCAAGTTCATGGCTTAAAGCTCCTGTCAAGTTTCTTTTTTTTTGCTGTCTGTGTCCAACTGGGGAGAATTTCCTTCACTTCCAGTCTTAAAGACACAATGCGAAGTGAGAGGAACTCTCGCATAGAGAGTTGTCACCATACCAATTATCCATGTAGGGGGATTTCCTCTTCATTCTTGTTTCAGTGACTCAACTCAAGATTTTTGATTTTTACCACTACCTTTAACCCAACTGAAAACAAGATCATCAAATCATCCTCATGGAAAAAATATTTCATACCCTAAACAATACAAAACATCTATTTGACAAAAAATGGAACCCTTGGTTTATTCATGCAGAACACCTCTTAAACCCTGAATAAATAATTTTTATAACCAAAAACTCTCTCAGGAATATTTGAAGTATATGTATCTCAATAACAACCTGACAGTAAGCTGGGTTACTTTGTTTAACCACTTGCCGACCAGCCGCTGCAGTTTTACTGCAGCAGAATGGCACGGCTGGGTGAAACGCGCTATGTTATTTCGCTTCGCCCTTTGGCCACTAGGGGCGCGCCGAAGCCGATGCGAGTGCTCGGCGGGCACGATGACCGCCGTGCTCCCGCAATCGCTCGTGACACAGCGAGAACCAGGATCTGTGTGTGTACACACACAGATCCCGATTCTCTGAGGGGAGAAGAGACAGATCGTGTGTTCATACAAAGTATGAACAGCGATCTGTCATCTCCCCTAGACAGTCCCATCCCCCCTTCAGTTAGAACACAGAGAGGGAACACAATTAACCCCATGATTGCCCCCTAGTGTTAACCCCTTCCCTGCCAGTGACATTTTTACAGTAATCAGTGCATTTTTATAGCACTGATCGCTGTATTAATTTAGCCAGTGGTCCCAAAAATGTGTCAAAAGTGTCCGATGTGTCCGCCATAATGTCACAGTCCCGATAAAAACCGCAGATCACCGCTATTACTAGTAAAAAAAAAATATTAATAAAAATGCTATAAAATTATACCCTATTTTGTAGACGCTATAACTTTTGCGCAAACCAATCAATATTTGCTTATTGCGATTTTTATTACCAAAAATATGTAGAAGAATACACATCGGCCTAAACTGAGAAAAAAATTAGCTTTTTTTTTTTAAAAATGGGGATATTTATTATAGCAAAAGTACAAAATATTGTGTTTTTTTCAAAAATTGTCGCTCCTTTTTTGTTTATAACGCAAAAAATAAAAACCGTAGAGATGATCAAATACCACCAAAAGAATACTCTATTTGTGGGAAAAAAGGACGTCAATTTTTATTGGGTGCAACGTCGCACGACCGCGCAATTGTCAGTTAAAGCGACGCAGTGCCGAATCGAAAAAAATGGCCTGGTCATTCAGCAGCTTCTTCCGGAGCTGAAGCGGTTAAATAATTTGATCACCCACAGTATATATCGACACAATTTACTGTAATGATGATTCCTTTACTTTGTATTTCTCTCGCTATATGATATCACGCTTTGTACCACTATTTGTACCTAATAAAAAGTTTGTAAACAAAAAAAAGGTTTTTGGATTTTTTTCCTCACTTTCAGTCCCAATGACAGTGGACACAAGGATAAATAATGGGCAAATGACCAAAATGGAGACCCAGACAGCAATAACAACCTTTCTCCACTCCAAAAATTGGCTTTAGATACACTCTCAATAAAATGATAAGAAAATGATAAATGATAAAAAAGGGAGAGACAGGAAAAGAAAAAGACGGCTTTATCTAAATTAGGATTACTAACATAATACCTTAAAACGTCTCCATGACCACTGCATTTTAAAAATGGAAATGTACAATAAAATAATATATGATTAATATATCAATTTCCTCTTTAGAAATGCTTTTCAATAGTGTTGTATCGATGTGTCCTGACACAGAGCAGTAAACTCCAGTATTATTTACGAACGTAGATTGGTTGGGCTTTCACTAGCTGCAGATAGCGATTGTCCAGATAATCTTTAAAACTGTACAGTTTCAGAGAAAAATGTTGTAAAATAAAACCAATGGCTGAATCCCAAGCATTGTAAAAACACAGATATTTCCTAAATATTTTCCAAATAGTGTAATACATAATTCTTGTGTTGCCGATGCTGTGATAACTTGCATTTTAGTTGTCTGCAATTGGCTGGGACTGTTGTAACATTTTTTTGTTTAACAGAACTTGCAAAAATATGCGATTATTTTATTGCCTGAAGTTCTTTATGGAAGAGATCTATGAGCATATATAAGGTGTTTTTACAGGCCTGTCTCAACCAAACGCAGGGCCTAAGGTAAATGGAATGTAGGATCTAAATGTATTGTTTATTGTTAATCTACAGTATGCTTCTGGTGCTCATAAAAAGGCTAACAAAAAATTTTTTAAAACAGCAACTATTAGTGCCTGTGCAAAGTAAAGGTGCCAACTCCTGCTCTAAGAAAATATTAAACACCAACCTCTGATGCCTGAAAAAACAGAACGCTAATGCCGCGTACACACGAGCGGACTTTACGGCAGACTTTTCAACGGACTTTATGACGGACTTTCCGAATGAACGGACTTGCCTACACACAATCCACCAAAGTCCGTCGAATTCCTACGAGATGACGTACGACCGGACTAAAACAAGGAAGTTGATAGCCAGTAGCCAATAGCTGCCCTAGCGTGGCTTTTTGTCCGTCGAAGTAGCATACAGACGAGCGGACTTTTCCACCGGACTCGAGTTCGACGGATTGATTTAAAACATGTTTCAAATCTAAGTCCGTCCAACTTTTGAGAAAACAAAGTCCGCTGGAGCCCACACACGATCGAATTGTCCGACGAAATCCCATCCACCAGGCAAGGTCTGCCGTAAAGTCCGCTCGTGTGTACGCGGCATTAGTCTGATGTCAGTGACAGGCCTTAACCACTTGACCTCTGGAAGGTTTAGCCCCTTCTTGACCAGGCCATTTTTTTGCGATACAGCACTGCGTTACTTTAACTGAAAATTGCGCGGTCGTGCGAGACTGTACCCAAATAACATTTACATCCTTTTTTCCCCACAAATAGAGCTTTCTTTCGGTGGTATTTGATCACCTCTGCGGTTTATATTTTTTGTGCTATAACCAAAAAAAAGACAATTTTGGAAAAAAAAAAAAATTTTTTGCTTTCACAATAAAACATAGCCCATAAAAAAATTAAAAAATAAATCGAATTTCTTCATACATTTAGGCCAATATGTATTCTGCTACATATTTTTGGTATAAAAAAATCCCAATAAGCGTATATTGATTTGCGCAAAAGTTATAGCGTCTACAAGCTATGGGATTTTTTTTTTTACTAGCAGTGGTGGCGATCAGCGACATATAGTGGGACTTGGATATTGCAGCGAACATTCTGACACTGACACTGACACTTTTTGGGGACCAGTGACACTAATACAATGATTAGTGCTAAAAATATGCACTTTCACTGTACTAATGACACTGGCTGGGAAGGGGTTAACATCAGGGGCGATCAAAGATTTAACTGTGTGCCTAGCCAGTGTTGTGTACTGTTGTTGCAGGGACACAATTTCCATTCCTTTCCTCCTGGCAGAACGGCGATCTTGTTTACGTAGACAGACCGCCATTCTGTCTCTCTGCCTGATGATCAGTGGGTGCCGGTGAACATCGAGTTTGCGGCATCCACTGATTGGCTCCCGCTGTGTGTGAACACAGCAGGAGCCAGCCAGCGGCAGAGCACTTCATTCTTCCCTCTGCTGACCAGCTTTATGGAAATGCTGATTTCATTTTCCAGCAGGACTTGGCACCTGCCCACACTGCCAAAAGTACCAATACCTGGTTTAATGATCATGGTATCACTGTGCTTGATTGGACAGCAAACTCGCCTGACCTAAACCCCATAGAGCAGCAGTGCCCAACCTTTTGAAGAGCGAGGGCCACTTAAAAGACTTGGTAACCGGTCACGGGCCACAATGAGTGGAGCAGGCAGATGACAGGTCCATGTCCACTTTGCATATGCAGAGCAGACACAGACACAACCCACTCTACTCTATGGGCCCTCTGAACCGATCCACCCAGATGGAAGGGGACGTATCCCCTTCTGTTTTTTTTAGCGGATCGGATTGGAGATAGGCGGGTGTAAATGGACACAAGTCCGTTTACATCTGCCGCTCCATAGAGGTGAATGGAGGGTCTGATTGGGTCAGACTTATCGTGTGAAAAGAGCCTAGGGCTTCTTTCATATGGATGTGCTGCAGTTTACCCACACCACGATTACAGTGCAGTGCATCTGTTGCTATCCTGCGGGTTAGCTGCACTTTGCCATATACTTCTCTTATATCCTGCAGATGTAGCACACTTTCTGAAAGCACACCAAACCCACAGGTAATAACAGAAGTCTGTGGCTCAGTGCAGGTAATCCGCAGGTGCACCTGTGGATCCGTTTGAAAGCAGCCTGGTAACCACTGCAGAACAGATATGCCCAAATATACACTGTGATAATAATAATAAACTTACCTTTAATAACAGTCTTCCATTCAGGTATCCCCAGCTGTTGCAGTCCAAGACAGGAGCCGGGGATATACAGGCAGCATCGGCTTATGCGCTCTTCTCCGCAGCCGCTTGCTTCCTCTACCGCCGGCTTCATTCACAACACTGATGCTCTGGGATGGCAACCTGCGATCTGTGCTTGCCAACCCGCCATCCCAAAAAAGGAGGCCGCAGATAGATGTGTAACGCATCTATATAAAATATGAGTTTCACTTTTTGAATTGATATACTGAAATAAATTAACTTTTTGATGATATTCTAATTTTATAAGATGCACCTGTATGTCTAACTCAGAAGGGTGCATATTGGACTTCAGAGAGACCACTGCTTCCACAGAGAGAGCAAGGGTCCTTCTCTGTAGAATGTATTTAAGTAATTTAAATGGAAAGTCTAATGCCGTGTACACATGAGCGGAATGTCCGACAGAAAAAGTCAGACGGAAGCTTTTCATCGTCTATTCGGATCGTGTGTAGGCTTCATCAGACTTCTTTTTTTGAAAATTCTGACGGACCTAGAAATAGAACATGTTCTAAATATTTCTGACGGAACCAATTTCTATAGAGAAAACCGCTCGTCTGTATGCTGTTCCGACTGACCAAAAACGAAGCATGCTCTGAAGCAAGTACGAGACGAAAGCTATTGGCTACTGGCTATTGAACTTCCTTTTTCTAGTTCCATCGTAAGTGTTGTACATCACCGCGTTCTTGATGGTCGGATTTTGGGTTGACCGTGTGTAGGCAAGAATGGAATTCCGTCGGAGTTCCGTCGTAGAAACCTTCGGAGTTTATTCTGATGGCCAAACCGGTCATGTGTACGTGACATAATTGGTGTCACATACCTGAGAGGAGACCAAGATGACAAGTGCAGTCTATTTTGTATCTCTTAACCAAGCACCCTTGAAAGTGAGACAGAAGGTACAAAAGGGATGGGAGGAACATGAGTGCCGGAGGACATCGTTTTCAGAGCTCTAAACTGGAGGTGTTGACCAGGAAGAGCCAGCAGAACATGGAGTGTCAGACAAGGAGTCAGCAGATGAACCAGCAGGGTGTCAAAGGGGAACTCTGGCTTGTCTGCGGGTTCAGGATGGCTAAATTCAACAATAACACTAGAAGACATATTACAGAACTTTACAGGCACAGCCGGATCTGAACATAGGGCAAGCTGGATCAAGGTCAAGGACAAAGCCAAGGTCAGAAACTGGTTGAGCTATAGTACAGAGCAGGGTCTAAAATTGGGTCAGGAGGAAGCTGGCTCGACAATAGGAAACGCATGCTGAACACAAGTCAGGAAGCAAGGAACATGCTGAAGACCAGTCAGCACTGAGAGTGAGTTAGAGCATCCCTTAAATATGCCAACCGGCACCAATGCGGACTCTGGATGTGCACACGTCTATGCTCACAGTTTGATGCACGCATGCGCCTGATAATTTCGCCACCTACAGAGCTCCGAGCATAGATATGCACATGTGCAGATGTCTGAGCCAGCTAGCTAACAGGAATTCCCTGATACATTGGAACTTCAGATGGTGAGTAACATGGTTTACAAGCGTTTCACAATACAAGCTATTTAAAAAAAAAAATCCTGACTCGTTTTGCAAGCGTTGTCTCGCAAGAAGGGCAGAATTCAAGACGCTGGGGTGTGCAGTCCTGCATTTGGCCAGAGGCGCGGGAGCGCTGGTGACGCTCGGAGACACTGGGAGACACTCGGAGACGCTCGAACATGCTCGGAAACACTTGGAAACACTCGAAAACACTCCATTCCTGAGTGTCTCTGAGCATCTCTGAGTGGTCTCCGAGCATCTCTGAGTGTTTCCAAGTGTCTCTGGTGCCACCGCACCTCTGGCCACATGCAGTACTGCATAGACAAGCAGTGACTGTGGAATGGATTATCTGAGTTTCCATTATTTCCTATGGGGAAACTCGCTTTGATATACGAGTGCTTTGGATTGCAAGCATTCTTCTGAAACAAATTATAATTTGTAATCCAAGATATTACTGTAATTGTCCAACTAGTTTTTAGCCCCACCCTCGACACGCATGTACACACACACTTTTAAAAACTGCTGCTTTCTGACCAGTCCAGTGACATTGTGGGTCTTTCCACCTCCCAGGTGGATAGGTTGAATGATCTTTATTCCTTGACAGGGCGTCGCTCACATGTCATTAAATCCAGAAGCACCGTGAGCCCAGTGTGGCCTGGGCTCACAGAAAGTGGATTAATGATGGTGAACGTTGTTCAGCATGAAAGATTGGTACTAGATTGCAGCATGGTGAGTCTGCATGTAAGCAGGCTCAGTTGGCTTGCTTGCCACTAGGTGGCTCTGTTTATGCATTAAGTCTGGTATAGGGGAAGTTGTAATTGGGTGTTAGGCCCCTTTAAGAGGAAACCTTCCTTTAGTGATGTAGTGGATGGAGTTAGCACCCATGTAAATGCCAGATTGGCATGGGCCTTGTGATTTCTGGCAAGGGAGCCAAACACCCCAGAGCTATTCAGATGTGGTTGGCCCTTAACAGGGCTGAAGCCCCGAGTGAGTAGCTCACCACAAAATACTACCAGAGGTAATCACCATAACTCTTTTATGGTTGTCTGCAGCCATAAGCGGGTTGCAAAAGGCCTTTTAGGCCAGGCAAGAGGCCTCTTAAGTGAGTAATAGTACACTTGGGAGTGAGAGTACCATCAGGGAAGATGACTGGTTGGGCAGAACAATGGAAGAGACATTAAGGCTTCATGCACACTAGTGTTTTTTTTAAGCTAAAGAAAACACTGGATAAAAAACACTGTTGAAAGCTTTTTGCAGTAGCATTTTAGCAGAGTTTTAGTAGCGTTTAGGAGCGTTTCTGCTGGAAAAACACTCCAAGAAACTCTACAAAAACAATTTTTTTCTGCTCATAGACGCTGAAGCTCAAAAATGCTAATAGTTTAAAGTAGTGTGCATGAACAGATAGGAGCTTAAAAAAGCGCTAGTGTGCATGGAGCCTAAGAGAGAGACTGGTATACTAATGAGGGCACCTTGCTCATACTTGGTGATGGAAGCTGTATGCTGTGGATTTAGAATATGTTGTAGATGGTGGAAATGGTCCCAACTCTGTGGTGCTCCCAAGGAGAGGAGGTGATAAAGTGGAGATGGCCTACAAGTTATGTGTTGGCATTCCACACCTAAATGAAAGCTACAGAATGTCAGCTCCTGTGTATGGCGCTTTGTGTTGAAGAATTCTGTCAGTATGTCAAATGTGATATCAGATGTCACAGCCATCAATGTGAAGTTAAAGCGGAGGTCCACCCTAAAATAAAAAATTACGTTAACAGTCTATTTAAAATATATTAAAAAACATTTGAAAAAATAAAACTTTTTTACTTACCAGAAATGGCTGTTGCTAGGCACTAATCTGCCACTTCCTTCTCCGCGGAGCTGTTCCTTCTCTTCATCCCTCGCGTTGCCTCCTGGGAAATGGGGCGCGCTGTCTTCTGGGACCTGTGTGTGTCAGCCGCCCATTCACAAAGCCAGAGGCGTAACTAGAATCTTCAGGGCCCCGATGCAAGAAACCATGAAGGGCCCCCCTGACTCCCGGACAGGGCTCTTTTCTCCGAGCCCGATGGCGGAACACCAGTGCCCGGTCGCAAGTGGGTGGCTGCATGTAAAGGAATCGATTCCCCCCCCCCCCGCTTCTCCTCCTCTCCATCCCACAGGCATTCAGGAGCTGCAGGAGGAAAATGGAGAGATGGGTTCCTCTATGTCGGTGTTTCTCAATCTTTTTCCAGTCAGGGCACCCTTGAAGTGGCTGCACTGCAACCACCCTGCAACTGTGTGCATTGCATGCAGTTGCAGCATAGTGATGATGCATTTAAGGGGTTAAAACAGGCGGTCAGGAGGCAACATATTGCCTCTTTACTGGCTGTCAAATGCCTCTGAAAAGCGATCCGAGCATGGATCACTTTTCAGAGAAACAGCATTTTTTTTTGCTGGTACTATGAACAAGCAAAAAAAACAAAAACAAAAATCGGTTCTAATGGGACACATATAGGGGGTCAGGATTAAAAGCGCATACATAAAATGTGCATACATACATGTAAACACACATACATACACACACACATATATATATATATATATATATAAATGCACATATGCACACACACATAAACCAGTGGCAGATGGTGCTCAAAATTTTTTGGGGGGTGCAAGCAAACTGAAAAATTATTTAAAAAAAAAACGCATCAATTGCAGCCTCACTGTGCTCATCAAACACAGCCACTGTGCACATTAATTGCCACCACTGTGCCCATCATATGCAGTCACTGTGCCCATCAAACGCAGCCACTGTGCCCATCAATTGCCACCACTGTGCCTATGTGCCTATGAAACGCAGCCACTGTGCCGTGAAACGCAGCCACTGTGCCCATCAAACGCAGCCACTGTGACCCCCCTGCCCGCTCGCAGTCTGCCCGGCACTTACCCTGTCTCGGTGGGCCAGCGGGTGACGTCGACGAGCGGGGTCCTCCATGCGTCTCCTCCCATCCTCTCCTCCTGATAGGCATCCAATAGCGGCGCCTGTCGTTTCAGCAAATCAGGTGATGGGTAACGGACCCGAGCACCTGATTGGTGGAGAGGCGGTTCAGTGTTAGGAAAGCGAATATTTATTCGCTTTTCTAACACACCTGGGTGGACTGTGAGCGCCAAGCATGGCACTCGCAGTTCACCTATTTTGAAGCCTATTAGTGCTTTAAAAACACCCCCGCCGGTGTAATTCAGGCGCCCGGCGTCCAAAAAGGGGCCAGGCGTCTGAATAGGGGGGGGCAGTGGCGGCCATAGATAGATTGACGCTATGCATGAATCTATCTATTTGTGATAGGGGGGTGCCTGGAGAGAGGGGGCGGTGCCCATATGGACGCACCACCACTGAACACATACACATACATACACACATATACATACATGCACACACACATGCACATATACATACATGCTCACACACACACATGCACATACACACACACATACATACATACACATACATATAAACACACATACAGTAGATAAAAAACGGCAGACTTTTACCTTAGCAGGCTTAGCTCTTCCTGCCGGGTACTGCACTGTAGGGGGAGACAAAGAGCACAGCACTGTGCTTTCACTTTGTAATCAATGTGACCATCTCCCCGCACAGTGCCGAATACAGTTCGGCTTAGGATCGGGGAGCTTTTCTCCGCTCCTCCTATCAAAGTACTGTATACAGGGGGCCCTCAAGGGCCCCCTGCAGCAAGGGGCCCAGTCGCCATGGCAACCTCAGCGACCCCTATAATTCTGCCACTGCACAAAGCGTATGCGCAGTAGGAAACGGGCAGTGAAGCCGCAAAGCTCCACTGCCTATTTCCCTTCGTTAGGATGGCGGCGCTGGCACCCGATCCGATGGACAGATCGGCCTCTGGGGGGCCGACATCGCAGGCTCTATGGACAGGTAAGTGTCCTTATTAAAAGTCAGGAGCTACAGTGTTGGCTGGCTGGAACACCGCTTTAAAGTGATATTAAAGTCTCTCTTTTTTTTAAATAACAAACAAGTTATACTTACCTGCTCTGTGCAGCAGTTTTGCACAGAGCATCCCTGATCCTCCTCTTCTCAGGTCCTCTCCTGGTGCTCTAGGCCCCTCCTTTCTGCCGAGTGCCCCCAGAGCAAGCAGCTTGCAATGGGGCTCCCGAGCTGCAGCTCAGCCCCACCCACTCTCTCTCTCCTGATTGGTCCAGTGGCTGTGATTGGAGCCAATGGCTCCCACTGCTGTCTCAGCCAATAGGGAGGCAGAGTCTCCAGAGAGCTGATGCACTCGTGCACATTGCTGGATCGAGATGAGGGCTCAGGTAAGTATTAGGGGAGGCTGGGGGGGTGGTGCACAGAGAAGGTTTTATTACCTTCATCTGTAAAATGCATGAAGGTAAAAAACCTTGAGCCTTTGAGTAAAGTGTGGAAAATATATTTAATGTGTGGACACACCTTTATTCTTAGATATTAGGGCTTCAGGCCAGGGATATTGTGAGTCGGCCCATGGCCAGGAGTTTGACACAATATGGAGAAGGTGGTTAGCTGTCTTATGGAAGAAGAAGCAGGGAGAGGACTGGTGCATTTGGGTGCCAACACACAGCCAATTGTGGTCCCCCTTACATGCAGGAGACAGAGCTGTTTTTTTTCTTTTGACACCCACTGGGCTCATACCTCTCAACTTTTTGAGATGGGAATGAGGGACACCTACTAGCAAAAAGTATGTAGGCATAGGACACGCCCCCTGTAACACCCCCTTAAAGGAGAATTAACAAAAAAAAGAGATTGGGTAAACCAACAAGGGCTTCTTCTTACCACTACTAATGCTTTATATTGGCTTTTGAAATTTAAAAATGCAGCGATTTAGAAATTAGATGAAAGGTTTAGTGCTGGGAAACACTTTTTGAAAGCTAAAAAGTGCATTTTAAATACAACTATATGGATCAGACCAAAATGAGGGACAAATGAGGAGGAATGAGGGACAGAGGGACATTGCTCCAAATCAGGGACAGTCCCTCCAAATCAGGGACAGTCCCTCCAAATCAGGGACAGTTGGGAGCTATGACTGCGCTATTGAATTTATTATATTTGTATCCAAAGGTGAAGCTGGACATCTAATTCTTTGAATTGTATTCATGAATATGCAGAGTATAGGTTCGTTTGAATTGAGCACTGTTTAGAAAAAATAACGGCTATAGTTCCATTAGTAATATAAAACAGATCTTTCATAGAGAATCAATGTTAAATGACAGGTGAGTAACAGGTCTTTCTACAGAAGTCTATAGATCTGTACAATTCTGCACATAAACTGCTCTGGAATGATCAGGGGTTGAACAAACATTAATGATTTTGCACAAGCTGCTGACTACAAAACAGTGAAATAATTGAGCCTATAATTGAGCTATCACGCACATAAATCACGGCTCTTCTGTTGAAAACTAAAATTTAAGTAGTATTTTATTCATGAGAGGAGAAAGCCCTTCTGATACCTTCCCTTGGTAAAACAGGGGGAGTCTATCACGCCCGTAACCTATGAGATCCCTCCACAAATTGGAAGCAAATGTTGGAACCATGGTGGTCTGCAGCACTTCAACTCATAAAAGTTCTTTGCCTTTTTTCGAAGTGTCATCATTCAAAGCTTTTCATTTCAGGAATGGCAGTGGGAGCAGACACTCGCAGACAAATCATTTTTCCTTACAAAAAAAAAATTCTGAAAGTGAAAAGTAGCATATTTTGCAGGCAGTAAATGCACGGCCCTGTAAACTCTGAACCTGCAGTGGCCTTTGTTTCTGGTGACCTGAGTAACTATGATTTATCCTTTTTTAACAATTCCAGGCTGCCGGAGGTGAAACATACTGTACGTGTCCAAATCAGCTCTTGAGATCTGACACTTGGTGATCACAAGAGGGATTTAGGTTTGAGCTGTGTACCTAGGCAGGCTGCTTGTGGAAGCACAGGCCTGCATGAACATGACCCACAGAGCTTACAACCTACTCAAAAACACAAGAAGTCAAATCCTATAGCTAAACTCTAGGCAGACAGGTAAGTACACCGATGAAATACAACTGTTTTCTTTCTACTAAAAAAATGCAATTCTGTCCAGCTTGTCTTGTGATTTAGATATTTGTTTCAGGCAGCACAGTCAAGTCAGTGACCTCCTTTTTTATACAGTACTTAAAATGGTATTAACCACTTGCTTACTGGGCACCTAAACCCCCTTCCTGCCCAGACCAATTTTCAGCTTTTAGCGCTGTCTTTCTTTGAACGACAACTGCGCGGTCATACAACACTGTACCCAAATGAATTTTTTATCATTTTTTTCCCAGAAATAGAGCTTTCTTTTGGTGGTATTTGATCACCTCTGGGTTTTTTTATTTTTTGTTAAAAAAAAAATTAAAAGACCGACATTTAAAATGATGAGGCTGCACTGATAGGCTGCACTGATGGGCACTGATAAGGCGGTACTGATGGGCACTAATAGGCAGCACTGATGGGCACTAATAGGCAGCACTGGTGGGCACCGATGAGGTGGCACTGGTGGGCACTGATAGGTGGCATTGGTGAGCACTGAGAGGTGGAACTGATGGGTGGCACTGATGGGCGGCATGGAACGGCATTAATCTTTTTCACGGTTAAAATCTCATTTTATTGATAAAGAAACAGCATGGTACAAAACCAAACAAAGGAAAAGAAACTAGAAATATAGACATGAAGCTTCTAACATGTTATACATACAAGATGTAGTAGTGAGAATACAGCCGAAAAACCTCAGACTACAATCAAATCATGGCATTAAATCAGTGCAAATCTGCTTTAGTACAAGCATATTAATAGAGTGAGAGGGGGTCACCCGTATATTATCTCACAATTCAAAAACAAAAAGAAGGGAAATGACCAAGGTGGATGGGGGGGGGGAGAAGGGGAAGGGAGCGGGGGGGGCAGAAGGAGGCAATGGAAGGGGGGGGAGGGGGGAGGGAAGCCCAAGCAGTGAGCACAAGCACCACTATCTTATCCAGTCATAAGCATTATTAATCTTAAGCCGTCCAAGGTGACCAGATGCCCTCAAACTTTTTGGGACACTTCCTATTTAAGTACGTCATTTTATACAGTGGGAGAGCTTTGTTAATGGTATCTTCCCATAGCGTCATAGTTGGGGGGGGTGCAGACGTCCATCTAAGAAGAATCGTCTTTTTTGCGTAATACAGTAAAAAACCAATAAGAAGTTTAGTATACCTAGGCATCAGTTCATCTCCCAGCACTCCCAGTAATGCCAGCTCCGGAGCCTGTATCAATGATAGCCCAAGACGCTCATTAATGGCCTCAAACACTGCAGCCCAGAACTTAGTCACCACCGGACAAGTCCAGAACATATGAAGGTATGTCCCTACATCTCTCCTACATTTACCACATAGGGGATCCCTCGAGGGGTACAGTCTGTGCAATCGCTGCGGAGTGTAGTACACTCTGTGAAGAAACTTAGCCTGGATTACCTTGTCTCTGGAAGAAATGACCAACCCAAAACCCTCCTCGAAGCAGTCATTCCACTCCTCTCTCTCCAAAGTGGGAATGTCAGCTTTCCATGACTCCCACAGCTTCTCCAAACCAGGAGATTCCAAACTAAGCAATGCCATATAAAGGGAGGAGAGAGGTTTGGAAAGTGACTCATGAGCCAGTAGTTCTTCTATGGGGTCCATGGCCAGGACAACAGGTCTCGTGAACTGTGCACGCACAGCATGGCACAGCTGTTGGTACCTGAAGTACATCCACCCAGGTAGCTTATACTTGGCAGAAAGGTCTTTGTATGTCAATAAATGCCCTGCAGGCATAATATCCCGAAGGGTCTTTATTCCAAATTTTGCCCAAACCTGTGGATCTGGAATCGTACTGAAATGTGGGAAATTAGTGTTACCCCACAGAGGTTGAAATGGTGACCACTGACCGATTTTGAGGAACCTCTTCCTGGCTACCACCCACACCCTAAGCGTCGTTCTAGTTGGGAGCGGGAGATTAGCATAAGCCCCAGGTCCCCGATACACAAGGTTTGCGAGGTCTCCAAGAGATCCCAGAAGGGCCGCCTCCAGGCACACCGCCGCATTGGCTCTAGAGCGGAGAAACCACCAATGGACCGAGACCAAGATGGCTGCCCAATAATAGACCCGAAAATTAGGCAACGCCAAGCCCCCACACCGCGGAGGAAGAGATAGGGTAAAACGCACCAGCCGAGGGGTAGACCCCTTCCAAATAAAGGATCCAATACAACTGTCCAACTCCTTAAAGAATGCGTTTGGGATCCACACCGGGGAGTTCCTAAACAGATAGTTGAATTTTGGGAGAAAAAACATCTTTATCAGGTTAATGCGCCCTAGCAGGTTAAGCAGAAGGTTACCCCAAGAGGCACAACGAGCTCTAAGTTGTGACAGAACCGGGCGGATATTGAGTTCATGAAACTCCAGGGGATCACGACTTATTCTAATACCAAGATATTTAAAGCTCGAGACCCACTGCAATTGAGAAGGAGCCGCCGTCCCCCGCGCCAAGGGGTCAAGAGGGAACAGTACTGATTTGGACCAATTTATCCGGACCCCCGAGAACCGGACGAACTCGTCGAATAACTCCAGGGCAGCCCGCAGGGAGGAGTCCGCGTCACGTAAATATAAGAGCGCATCATCGGCGTACAACGATACCTTCTCCTCCAGAGGACCTATCCTCAGCCCCTCCACCTCCTGGGACGCCCTGAGAAGGATAGCCAGAGGCTCCAATGCCAGGGCGAACAGGGAAGGGGAAAGAGGGCAGCCCTGCCGCGTACCCCATTGCAGCAAAAACCCCTCGGAGATCCCACCACTGGTCCTAACACAGGCCGAGGGCTTGTCATAGAGCAGTTGTAGCCAAAGCAAAAAATGCCAAAGATAGCCCCACTCAACCGAGTCAAATGCCTTCTCGGCGTCGAGTGAGGCAATGACTCTAAAACCAGCATTATCATGAGGGGCAGACAAGTTAAGCTGCAGTCTCCGCAAGTTGATGTCAGTGCCCTTGCCGGGCATGAACCCCGTCTGATCCACGTGAATAAGTTCATCCAGGACCTGCATCAAGCGATTAGCCAATACCTTTGCCAACAACTTTGCATCGACATTTATTAAAGAAATCGGTCGATACGACGCACATTCCTCGGGGTCCCTATCCGCCTTAGGCACCAACACAATTACAGCTTCAGACATGGACTCCGGTAGCGAGCCAAGCTCGGCAAACTGAGCAAACAGTTTTGTAAGCTTAGGGGCCGGGAATTCTTGATAAGTGGAATAGAACTCGATCGGAATGCCATCCGCACCGGGAGTTTTCCCAGGCTGCATCTGAGTCATAGCCATAGGTGTGCACAGACCATTGTATTAGGGTGTGCACCCCAAAGCTCAAACACACTTGCCTTTCTCCGCAGCCTCAGCTGCACCAAACAGTGAATGAATGGGAAGTACTCTATGCTGAGCGGCTTCCTATTTATTCACAAACCAAAGCATAGTAAACACAGTTCACTATGCTTCTGACTATTGCTTTATGTTTGTCCTGAGAGTTCACTATGCTTCAGTTATGATTGAACACAGTTAGTGAGTGTGTTCGCTGTATTCATTTAGAAAAGGAAGAGGCCGGTAAATGACATATTGATTAGCTCCTTCCCCCACACTCCATCCTGAAATATCCCACACAGCAGAGGAGAGGAAAGGAGGAAAGCCAGCAGCAGTGCGGTGGGGAGGCGCAACACAAGGGGAAGCTTGGGCAGTAGGGGGAATCGGCACCGCACAGAGTGATTAGAGTGTGCCCAGGCACACCTGGCACACCCCCTGCGCACGCCTATGGTCATAGCGATCTGGACTTCCTCCAGGGTAATATCCTTCTCTAGTGACTCTCTGGCTTTCCGAGACAGAACAGGAAAGTCCACCCTATCTAAGTAGGTCTCAAGTTCGGACAAATCATAATTCACCCTAGTCGAGTAAAGTGATTTGTAATATCTCATAAATCTAGCAAGGATTTCCTCAGAGCTCGTGAGAGGAACTCCTCCCTCATCTCTAACACTCCCAACATGGGTACTGGGGTTTTGACCCCGGGGACAGCCACGACAACATTTTGCCGTACTCAAAAACCCCCTGAGCAGTATTGAGCATTGACTTCTTTGTCATCTCTATCCTGAAAAGTTCAACCGCCCTCAACGCAAACTGCCAATTCCCGTGATTAAGAGGCGTAGGATCTGTCACATAACAAGCCTCTTTGACCCTCAGTTCCTCCTCCAGATCCCTCAGCGATCGCACAGACTGTCTCTGGGTATGGGCAATGCGGGAAATATATTCTCCCCTCAACCAACTCTTAAATGCATCCCAGCCCATCAAAGCTCCCACTGAATCCCAGTTTTCTATCCAGTAGTGACACAGGGCCTCTGATATATCTTCTTGGATCTTAGGATCTGCAATCCAGTGCCCCGATAGTCTCCACAGTCTCCTGCCAGCAGTAGGCCCTGTCTGTATCGACAGCATAATGGGGGCATGATCTGAGACTCCTCTAGGGAGGATCTGCACCTTCGCGACCCTCTGCAGCATTGCCCGCGTAACAAACCCCAGGTCAATGCGGGAAAGGGTACGAAAGGTGGATGAATGACACGTAAACATTCTCTCAGATGGATTATAATGTCGCCACACATCAGTAAGTTCAAATGTGTCGGCCCACTGCATGAGATCAGGAGACCTACGAGAAGACTGGTGGAGCCTGTCGACCTGTGGACAAGGAACCAAATTGTAGTCCCCTAGCAACACGACATGTGGAGTATTGAACTGTACAACCATTCGCATGATATCATATAGCAGGGACATATCTGCAGGAGGGGGGAGGTAAAGTCCCACAATCACATATGTCATATTGGCGATTGTCGCATGAATAATTACATACCTTCCGCCTGGGTCAGTTTTAACCTCCCGAAGCTGAAATGAAAGGGACCGGTGGACCAAATTGCTTACTCCCCGGGAATAGCTGGAATAGGTGGCATGATATTGGGAGCCCACCCAGGCCCTTTTGAGGCCAAGAATCCTCGAGCCCACCAAGTGGGTCTCTTGTAGTATACAAATGTGGGGGGCATAGGTTTTTAGATATTTGAAGACCAGCGAACGCTTAATCGCCGAGTTCATTCCCCTGACATTCCAGGAGAGAATGGAGAAATTAGCCATAATCTGTGTAATAAAAATTAAAAGACCATCGGAAACCACCTCCATGTTCCATCCCCGGGGACAGGATCAACCACCCAGGCAGAAAGATAGGCATCAGCGACCATTAAGATCAGTGCAATCACCAAAAAAAAACAGAAATATATAAACAGTTACCGATCCGTTCACTTCAGTGCAGGCAGCGATTCCAGCCATGAGGAAGCATCCCTGGGGTTGGTAAAGAAATGGATCTTCTCCCCGTCTACCACTCTCAACTTCGCAGGAAAGAGAATACTGTATTTGATTCCCTTTGCCCTCATGGCAGCCTTGACCGCGTCGAAAGACCTAGGCTGCTTCTGGGTCTCAATGGTATAATCAGGGAACAGTAGCAGCTTATTATTCTGGTAGGAGATGTCTTTCGTCGTTCCTGCAGCTCGCAGAAGTTCATCCCTGTCCCTGAAGTTTAGCAGGCGCAGAATCAGCGTGCGGGGTGGGGAGCCAGGCGGGCCTCGCTGCGCTCTCTCTACTGTAAAGTAGGAGGACAACTGGGCTCCAGGGAACAGGGATCTTAGGAGGTCTTCCACGAAGGTGGTCGGATTCTGTCCCTCCGCTCCCTCTGCAAGGCCTACTATTTGCAGGTTGTTGCGCCTACTGCGATTTTCGGCGTCCTCGGCGCGATATTCCAGGACCTTCACCTTATTTTGCAAGGTCCGAATCGCCACCGAGTGTTCCTCTGCTACATCTTCCACCTGTCCCACTCTCTGCTCAGCCACCCCGAGGCGGCCCCGGAACTTCTCCAGATCCTGTCTAATCAGACCCACGTCGGTCTGTACGGCCTCCATCTTCCCTGCTAAAGTGGCCTGACATGCCGAAATCGCCGCCATCACTTCAGGTATTCCCGGAAGGGAGGCTGAGGGGTTCTCCTCCACCGCCGTCTGAGTGGCCATACTGGAACGGCTTTCGCTGGCTTTTCACCCCAGGCACTGCGGACACAGCGGCCTCCGGTGTATTCGGGGGGAAACGGAGCTTCTTACCGCTCTTCGTTCTGGCAGATGATCTGGATGGCATAAGGGAATCCAGACATCCAAAAACAGGGGCAATCAGTCCAGGCAGAATAGTGTGTGAGGATTAGTCTCTAGCAGAGCTCCGGGAAGCACGTCTGCTCAGGCCGACATCTTGGACATGCCCCCCTGAACCAGGGGCGGATCCAGGGGGGGGGCAACAGGGCAATTGCCCCCCCCGAAGCACACACTCACTGACACTCTGAATGTTATTGTATATATCCTGCCGCAGCGCCGCTCCGGCCGCTGTGCCGGGCCGAGTCTCTCTCTCTCTCTCATGAGAGAGACTCGCGTGTGGTACGGGCGGCGGCGGTCAATAACACTGAAGGAAGGAGGTGGGTGGAGCCTCTTCCCCCTGCACTCGTTGCTAGACGCCAGGCGGCCCTGGCGTTAGCAACGAGTGACGTCATCAGCGTCAGTCACACTCTCAGCCGAGCCGACCGGCGGCCGGTGTGAGTGTGACTGTGACACAGCCTGGAGCGGCGCCTCCAGGCTCCTACATTACATAAAGCAGACTGAGCAGAGTGAGTCTCAGAGAGAGCAGACAGCAGCCTAACTCAGTGAGTGTGGCTGAGTCTGTCTGTGACACAGGCAGCCTGGAGCAGCGCCTCCGAGGAGTCTCTAACAACAAGTCAAGTGCACTGCAGCAGCAGCACACAGCACACTGGCAGGCAACGTGGCAATCCGCAAGGTGTGGCAGGTGACGTGGCAAGTGCAATCTGCAAGGTGTGGCAGGTGAGGTGGCACGTGGCAATCTGCAAGGTGTGGCAGGTGAAGTGGCAATCCGCAACGTGTGGCAGGTGAAGTGGCAAGTGGCAATCCGCAAGGTGTGGCAGGTGACGTGGCAGGCAAGCGACAATCCGCAAGGTGTGGCAGGTGACGTGGCAAGTGGCAATCCGCAAGGTGTGGCAGGTGATGTGGCAAGTGGCAATCCGCAAGGTGTGGCAGGTGACGTGGCAAGTGGCAATCCGCAAGGTGTGGCAGGTGACGTGGCAAGTGGCAATCCGCAAGGTGTGGCAGGTGACGTGGCAAGTGGCAATCTGCATCTGGTGGCAGGCAAGTGACAATCCGCAATGTGTAGCAGGTAACGTGGCAAGAGACACACTCAGGTCTCCCACTGATTCTGCATTATGGTGAGTTGAACTATTTCATTTTATATTACAATGTAATTATAGAAAAAATGCGCTTCAATCATCCTGACACTGGTGCCGGGATGATTGAAGCGCAAACATCAGCCGTTTCCCCAATAAATTGCCCACAATGAAAACGCATTTTCTGGCAGTGCCCCTCCCGAGACTAGACTCTGGATCCGCCCCTGCCCTGAACGGCATTGATAGGTGGCACTGAAGGGCACTAATAGGTGGCACTGATAGGTGGCACTGATAGCTGGCAGGGATGGGCACTGATGGGTGGCAGTGATGGGCACTGATGGGTGGAAGCGATGGGCACTGATCGGCACTGGTAGGTGACAATAATAGGCAGCACTGCTAGGTGGCACTGATGAGGCACTGATTGGCACCACTGGTGGGCATTGATAGGTGGCACTCGTGGGCATTGATAGGTGGTACTGATTGCTGGCACTTATACACTGGTGGGCACTGATTTATGGCACTATGTGGACTCTGGCAGGCGGTACTGGTGGGCACAGATGAGATGGCTTCGCCTCTTCCTTTTCGGGACCGATGTCCCTTGCACTGTAGCCGGTGATCGGCTTTTTTTTTCTCCTCACGCTGTCAGCGCGAGGAGAGAAAAAATACGATTACCGAACTTCTGTTTACATCACGTGATCAGCTGTCATTGGCTGGCAGCTGATCACGTGGTAAGGGGTCGGTGTATTGACGGCCTCCCGGCAAAGTAGATCCACGCTGTAGCCGTCATTCAGCTATAGCACGGATCTGAAGGGGTTAAAGACTTTTTTTTTTAGTTTAAAAATAACAAACATTTTCTACTTACCTGCTCTGTACAGTGGTTTTGCACAGAGCAGCGCCAATCCTCCTCCCTACGGGTCCCTCACTGGTGCTCCTGAGCCCTCCCTCCTGTCCCCACAGCAAGCAGCTTGCTATAAGGGCACCCGAGCTGAGCTGCTGCTCTGTGTGTCTAATCAGACACGGAGCCGTGGTTTGGCCCCACCCCCCCATTTCCTCATTGGCTCACTAACTTTGATTGACAGCAGCGGGAGCCAATGGCATCCGCTGCTGTGTCTCAGCCAATCAGGAGGGAGAGGCCTGGACAGCCATGGCTCTCGTGAAACATTGCTGGATCAAGATGGGATTTAGATAAGTATTAGGGGGCTGAGGCACACAGAAGGTTTTTTATCTTAACCACTTGCCGACGGCCGTTAATAGGGCGATGCGTACTCTATTGGGTCTCTTATTATTTTATGCCAGGAAGGCGATAGGGCTGAAATCAGCCACGACCCCTACTTTGTCCGTCTAATCAATAGGGTTGTACCCCTATACAAAGCTACCTATTTGTCTCGGGGGTGCCCTAAAAAATTTGTGAAGGTCTGGCACTTGTTGGCTCAGACCATACAGCTGATGATCAGGAGTCCATGGACTGAATCTATTCACTCCTGATATGGTTTAGCCTAAGATATAGTCACTTCCTGGAGTTGGTGGAATGCACGCCGTTCAGCGGCGAACACCGACCAAGTATCTGAATGCCTGCTCTGCACGTCGGTCCCGTGAGTAGCGCACATATGCGCAGGTGACCCCACGGTATCTTAAGGTGTTATACTATATGTCTTTTCTTTTCTTTTGGTGGAACGCGAGCTTTGTGGTCCCAAAAGTTCCCTCCAAACCATCACCAACATCAGCATACCTTCTTGCCCTGACTTATCATATGGATGAACAAGTTTGAAGTCTGCTGATTGTCCTTTTGTGAAGAAACATTTTGATCTAAGAGATACTCTGTCATTTGCAATTTTTGAATTAATTAACTTTTTTGTTTCACATATCATTTGGTGTTTATTCCTCATAGAGGCTCACTTCATAGTTATTCGTGATCACGAATATATGGGAGCACATATATATATTATATATATTTTTTGCATCAGTTTAGCGATTTTTTATCGCCATACAGTCGCATAGTGTTTGGGTGTGTGTTTTTCGGATCATCCATCCAAACCGCATTATTTGTATGCACATATTTCTGATTTGTTTTTATTACATTGTAGTCACCCAGTTTGTTAGTTTATTTGTGCACAGTTTCACCCAGTACACAGCAAATTGTGCAAGGTTTTTATTCGAATCTTTTATATTTTATTTCTGATTTTTTCACATTCACAACTATTCGCATAGTGTATTTATCATTTGATTTCGTCATATTTTATAAATTATTTATTTGATGAGTTGCTAGCGCAGATTTTTGTTTATATAAGATATAGGCTAGTCATTTGCAGTGACTTGCGCTTCATTGATTCAGGTATAAATCCAACTATGAATAAATTTTCTCCTGATGTATCACTCCGTTTGTTGAGAGGGAGGAGGAATCTCCTTGTAATTCATTAATCCTTGAAATAAATTATTAGAAGGGCCGAACGCAGTGTATGGAATGTTTTTAAGTTGTATTATTCAGCAGTTTGTGTTATCTGTATTTGTTAGCCGGGGAATTCCCAAAGGCTATGTTCTGTACCTACACAAATCATCTTAAATAAAAATAAATAAATAAAAAAACATTTAAAAAAAACACTTGCCGACCGCCTACCGCATATTTACTGTGGCAGGTTGGCTCTATTGCGTGAAATGATGTACCTGTACGTCATTTCATGCAATAGACACTGGTGGGCGCGCGCCACAGAAGGCGCGATCGCGCGCTGATTGGACACAGGGGATGCCAATCAGCAGGTCCGCTGGACCCGATGTCCGCCGGCCACCCGCAATCATTTCCTGGAGAGACAAAACGGCGATCTGCCTATATAAACAAGGCAAATCGCCATTCTGACAGGAGAGTAGATGGAGATCTTGTGTTCCTGCTAAGCAGGAACATGGGTCTCTGTCTTCCCCCAGTCAGAGCGACCCCCACACAGTTAGAAAGCACCCCCTAGGGACACACTTAACCCTTTGATCGCCCCTGGTGTTAACCCCCTCCCTTCCAGTGTCATTAGTACAGTAACAGTACATATTTTTAGCACTGATCACTGTATTAGTGCCACTGGTCCCCAAAAAGTGTCAAAAGTGTCCGTTGGTGTCCGATTTGTCCGCCACAATATCGCAGTCCCGCTAAAAATTGCTGATCGCCACCATTACTAGTAATAAATAAATAAATAAGAATGCCATAAAAATATCCCATAGTTTGTAGACGCTATAACTTTTGCGCAAACCAATCAATATACACTTATTGGGATTTTGTTACCAAAAATATGTAGCAGAATATGTATTGGTCTAAACTGATGAAGAAATTAGATTTTTTGAAATTTTTTTATTGGATATGTTTTACAGCAGAAAGTAAAAAATATTGTTTTTTTTTTTCAAAATTGTCGGTCTTTTCTTGTTTATAGCACAAAAACTAAAAACCGCAGAGGTGATCAAATACCACCAAAAGAAAGCTCTATTTGTGGGAAAAAAAGGATATCAATTTTATTTGGATAGAGCGTTGCACGGCCGCGCAGTTGTCAGTTAAACTACCGCAAAGCCGTATCACAAAAAATGGCCTGGTCATTAAGGGGGCGTTCCGCTTTCGGATAAAAGTGGTCTCTGAGGCGGACTCACCACGAGATAGCTCTTATCAGTGGTGGGAGAAGGCCCCCTCCTCCCGCCGCGCTCTGGTGCCCCCTGCTGCTTACCGAAGCCGTCGGTAGCTGGGGAAGCGATTGGTTCCTGTGTCCTGTTAGGTATGGAAACGAGTGAGGGGAAGATGGCCCCCACCCGTCCCCATAACATTGCAGGGCAGACGCGACGTCAAAACGTCACTTCCGCCCATAGCTCTTAAAGGGCCATTTTTTGTTTTAAATGACAATTTTTTTTTTTAATTGCTTTTTATTGTAAATATGAGATCTGAGGTCTTTTTGACCCCAGATCTCATATTTAAGAGGTCCTGCCATGCTTTTTTTCTATTACAAGGGATGTTTACATTCCTTGTAATAGGAATAAAAGTGACACCATTTTAAAAAAAAAAAACAGTGTAAAAATAAAAGGTAAAATAAATAGGAAAAAATTTTTTTTAAATGCGCCCCGTCGCACCGAGCTCGCGTGCAGAAGGGAACGCATACGTGAGTAGCGCCCACATATGAAAATGGTGTTCAAACCACACATGTGAGGTATCGTTATGATCAGTAGAGCGAGAGCAATAATTCTAGCTCTAGACCTCCTCTGTAACTCAAAACATGCAACCTGTAGAATTTTTTAAATGTCGCCTATGGAGTTTTTTAAGAGTAAAAGTTTGTCGCCATTCCACGAGCGGGCACAATTTTGAAGCGCGACATGTTGGGTATTTACTCGACATAACATTATCTTTCACAACATAAAAAAAAATTGGGCTAACTTTACTGTTTTATTTTTTAATTAAAAAAGTGTATTTTTTCCAAAAAAAGTGCGCTTGTAAGACCGCTGCGCAAATACGGTGTGAAAGAAAGTATTGCAACGACTGCCATTTTATTCTCTGGGGTGTTAGAAAAAAAAAAAAAAAAAAATATATATATATATATATATATATATATATATATATATATATATATATATATATATAGTGTTTGGGGATTCTAAGTAATAGTCTAGCAAAAAAAACTGTTTTTAACTTGTAAACACCAAATCTCAGAAAGAGGCTCTGTCCTTAAGTGGTTAATGTATAGAATGCATTAAGATTTAAAAAAAAAAAAACTTCTGCCTTTAGCAACCACTTTAAATTAAGTAACTTTTTTTTTTTAATATTCAAAACAAACTCCCCCCATCCATCCATGTCTCCATGCTTTATTTTGCAGAGTCATCACTTTGAAAAACACCCCCCAGTATTCCTGGCCATGGCCATCTTGAGTAATGGCAGATGATTCATGTAGCATTTACTTCCTGGAATTCATCTGCTCAGACAGAAGAGTGAGTTTAACTGAGAAAACCACTCCCTCCCTCCATCCATGAAGACTCCTGGGATGTATGACATCATTTGCCTAGGCCAGTAACCGGGAAGTAACAGAAGAAATATATTAAAAAAAAAGTTTAAAACAAGTAAATATAATATACTTCCCTATTCATTTACTAATACTAGCAGTATAAGGATTAAAAATAGTCATTGTTGACTGAGAGAGTGACGTTCCACTTTAACCACTTTCCATCCAGCGATGTACCAGTGCGTCACTGGACTTTCAGTGGTTATACCTGGATGTTGCCTGCAGCTGTAGGCATCACCGCAGTAGCGTTTTTTAGAGCCGGTGGTCAGCTCTCTTGTAATAGCAATCAGAACCGCTGACTAGCCTCCCAATTGCTATTAAAAGCGGTGGGAGGAGACATACCCCCTTCTCACTGCCTTCAGCGGCTTGCTCGGGCTCTCCCATCCCACCGGAAGACCTGAGTGACCAGCCGGCCTGTCCACCAAAGCAAAGCCAGGAATCGGCTGATCGTAATAGTAAACCGGAAGCAATGACATGACATAACTTCCGGCTTGCTCGCAAACAACTAACACCATTTTTTTTTTAACATCTAAAGCATTCAAACACACCAATCTTGGTGTTTTGAATGCTTTTAAGTACAGTGGTCAGTCCCGCACCCACACAAACAGCAATAGTCCCACACGTGAGGTATCACCGCAAGCATCAGATAACGAGCAGTAATTCTAGCACCAGACCTTCTCTGTAAATCTAAAGTGGTAACCTGTAAAGGCTTTTAAAGTGTCGTCAATGGATAGTAAAGTTGCCGTTGTTTGTTGGCATGTGCAATTTTAAAGCGTGGCATGTTTGGTATCTATTTACTCAGTGTAACATTGTCTTTTATATTTTACAAACAAAATTGGTTATGTATTGTGTTTTTTTGCACCAAAATAAAAAAAAAGTGTAATTTTTCCCCCAGAAAAATTTGCAAAAACCACTGTGCAAATGCCAGGACATAAAAAATTGCAAAACCCACCAATTTATTCTCTAGGGCCTCTGCTTTACAAAAATATATAATGTTTGGGGGGTTCTATGTAATATTCTAGCTAAAAATACTGAATGTTAGATGTGAACAAAAGGTGCCAGAAAAGGGCCGGACTGGGGATGGTTAACAAGTACAGCTTGGTCAAGAACCAACCCTCAGCCTGCTGATTAACCACTTGCCTACTGGGCACTTAAACCCCCTTCCTGCCCAGGCCAATTTTAAGCTTTGAGTGCTGTCGCATTTTGAATGACAATTGCGTGGTCATGCAACACTGTACCCAAAAGACATTTTTATAAATTTTTTTCACACAAATAGAGCTTTCTTTTGGTGATATTTAATCACTACTGGGGTTTTTATTTTTTGCTAAACAAACAAAAAAAGACCAAAAATTTTGAAAAAAAAACAAAAAACTGTTTTTATAGTTTGTTATAAATTTTTGCAAACAGGTAATTTTTCTCCTTCATTGATGTGCGCTGATGAGGCTGCACTGATGGGCACTGATGAGGCTGCACTGATGGGCGCTGATGAGGCTGCACTGATGGGCGCTGATGAGGCTGCACTGATGGGCGCTGATAGGCTGCATTGATGGACACTGCTAGGCTGCACTAATAAACACTGATAAGGTGGCACCGATGGGCACTGATGAGGCGGCACTGGTGGGCATTAATAGGTGGCACTGATGGACATTAATGGGCGGCACTAAAGAGCACTGATGGGCATTAATAGGTGGCATTGATAGGTAGCACTGATAGGTCGCACTGATGGGTGGCACTAATGGGCACTGATAGGCACTGGTAGGTGACACTGATAGGCAGCACTGATGATGAGGCACTGATGGGCACTGATTGGCAGCATTGATCGGCACTGATAGGTGGCACTGGTGGGCATTGATAGGTGGCACTGGTGGGCAGTGATAAGTGGCACTGGTGGGCACTAGGAGGTGGCAATGATAGGCAGCACTGTTTTGCACTGGTGGGCACTGGCAGATGGCACTGGTGGACATAGATGAGGTTTCAGGGGCTCTCTGTGTGAGGGACCAATGTCTCTCTGACAGAAGCCAGTGATCGTTTTTTTTTTTTTTAAATAGCTGATTACCGCCTCTGTTTACATCACATGATCGGCTGTCATTGACTGACAGCTGATCACATCGTAAGGAGTCGGGATCGGACCCTTACTCCGATCTGTGAGCAGCTGAGTCTCATAGACTCGATGATCACAGAGGCAGCTTGAGCGAGGGAGAACGTACATGGATGCCCTCCCGGCAATTTAGGCCCGCGCTGTAGGCAACCTTCGGCTATAGCGCACGCACAAAGGGGTTAAACAATGAAGCGTCATCCCTGTCATCTCCCTTTCTATAAGCATGTTTGCCTGGCAGTGCAATGCATTATCATACAGCCTGACTAGCACAAAGTTGAAGAATGTACCTGTTAGAAATTCTGTATATAGCTCTACAGAACAGACATTCAATGCACAGTCCACATGGGCTTTGCTGCTTGACTGCAAACAGGAAATAGGAATTTTATTATATAAAAAAGCTGGCCTGCACAGGGTCCTGACCTCAATCCGATAGAAGACATTTGGGATGAATTAGAGTGGAGACTGCGAGCCAGGCCTTCTCTTCCAACATCAGTGCCTGACCTCACAAATGCGCTTCTGGAAGAATGGTCAAACATTCCCATAGACACACTCCTAAACCTTGTGGACAGCCTTTCCAGAAGAATTGAAGCTGTTATATAGTGCATCCGGAAAGTATTCACAGCGCTTCACTTTTTCCACATTTTGTTACAGCCTTATTCCAAAATGGATTACATTGATTATTTTCCTCAAAATTCTACAAACAATACCCCATAATGACAATGTGAAAGAAGTTTGTTTGAAATCTTTGCAAATTTATTAAAAATAAAAAACGAAAAAAGTCACGTGTACATAAGTATTCACAGCCTTTGCTCAATACTTTGTTGAGGCACCTTTTGTACCAATTACAGCCTCAAGTCTTTTTGAGTATAATGCTGCAAGCTTGGCACACCTATTTTGGGCAGTTTCTCCCATTCTTCTTTGCAGGACCTCTCAAGCTCCATCATGCTGATTGTGGAGTGTCTGTGAACAGCCATTTTCAGATCTCTCCAGAGATGTTCAATTGGGTTCAAGTCTGAGCTCTGGCTGGGCCACTCAAGGACATTCTCAGAGTTGAAGGAAGTCCAGATTCGGACGATACGTGTACGGGAGTTCCTTGGACATCACTGCAGCCATCTTCTCTACTGACGTTATCTTATGATGCCATTTTACACTTTTATCCCAGCACTAGGGTGTAGTGCTTTAATAACTGATTCCCGTCTCTAAAAATCGTATGACCATCTGCCTACGCTAGTTTCCATCCTTATCCACTGAGAGTGGTAAATGCTTTTTTGACCCATCTGTTAGCTCAGGGGTCTAATTGCTGAGGTGAGCGGTTTGGCTAGCTGGTGGTGGAATCACGGATTGCATTGGTTTGTGCTCTGACATGTACTGTTAACTGTGGGACCTTATATAGAAAGGTGTCTGTCTTTCCATATCATGTCCAATCAACTGAATTTACCACAGGTGTACTCCAATCACATTGTAGAAACATCTCAAGGATGATCAGTGGAAACAGGATGCAACTGAGCTCAATTTTGAGTGTCATGGCAAAGGATGTGAATACTTATGTACATGGGATTTTTTTCATTTTTAAGAAATTTGCAAAGATTTCAAAAAAACTTCTTTTACAATGTCATTATGGGGTATCGTTTGTAGAACTTTGAGGAAAATAATTATATGAATCCATTTTGAAATAAGGCTGTAACATAACAAAATGTGGAAAAATTGAAGTGATGTGAATACTTTCAGATGCACTGTAGCTGCAAAGGTTGGGCCAACTCAATATTGAACCCTACGACTAAGACTGGTATGCCAATAAAGTTCATGTGCGTGTAAAGGCAGGTGTCCCAATACTTTTGACAACACATTCAGTACCTTACCTCAGTCTTTCACCTGTAGTGTCTAGGTGAGGTTGACAATATACTCCTTGAAATAATGAGAATCCCAATTCTCATGAAATGATGCTCTTGCACTGGACTGGAGTGACAGCTCATCATTCCCCAGGAATCCAGCTGGAAGAATAGTGATGTCACGCCCTGCAATGTGGGTGACAGGGGTATACAGGTACATGTTTCAATAACTAAAAAAGGCAACTAATTCAGCAACCACATTTAAGGACTGTAAGCTGCAACTCATTCAATTTTTGTTCTTGGGTTTACTCTATTGGGTTCATCTTCTGCCCTATGGGGCTGTAATGAATTTGCATGGCCAGAAGAGAGAGAGGACATGCGGTGCCGGATGCAAACTAACAACATAGGCCACGGCAGTCAGATGTTGGCAAGCATACATCTGTGGATGGGATAGGTTTGCCCAAGACAAAGGAGCAAAAAGGATAGTCAGTATGCACTTTGTTTTAAAGTGCACTTATCCATTAAAGGCATGATATCTATAGCAAAACTCTGTGGTGCCCCTTTCCCTTTGTGCCCTAAGCACATGCGTATCTTGCTTAATGATAATCTAACCGTGGTAATTAACCCCCCTCATCTTTTTTAGCAGCAGTTTACAAGACGGTTGCACAATCACTTTACCACACAATAGGGACGTAAGCGTCAACGTATGTAACTGCAGCGTAGAGTGGGGTACTGGACATCCAACATTCCTAGAAGTGTGTCAGATGCAGAATGTTCTGTGCCACTGTGTATTTTTATGTGTTGTATTGAGCTGCATCAGGTTATTATTGATCAGTAGTATGCTTACATCTAGTGGAGGTTTTGAACCACTACAACTTGTTTAATATGTGATTTTGGTTTCTTCCTATGTCCTCCTCCTGCTTAGTGCTAGTTGGTTTAGTACTAGACAGACCCTCCCCATTCCGTCCATGTTCCCTCAGTCAGTGTTAGTTATTCGTAGAGACTGATGCCCCGTACACACGATCAGACTTTTCGACAACAAAACCGTGGAACTTTATTCGGAGGTTGTTGGCTCAAACTTGTCTTGCATACACACGGTCACACAAATGTTGGCTAACAATTACGAACGTGGTTACATACAAGACGTACAAGACGTACGACGAGACTATAAAAAGGAAGTTCAATAGTCATGTGATATCTCCATTGCGAACGCTAGTTTTACAAGACCGAGCACTTCCAGGTCGTACTTGATTCCGAGCATGCGTGAACTTTTGTGCAGCGGACTTGTGTACACATGATCAGAAAGTCAGACAAATACATTTTGTTGGCGGAAAATTTGAGAACCTGCTAGCAAACATTTGTTGGCGGAAAGTCCGACAACAAATGTTCAATGGAGCATACACACGGTCGGACTTTCAGCCAACAAGCTCAAGTCCAACATTTTCCGTCGGAAAATCCGACTGTGTGTACACGGTATGAGAAGTTCAGAGGGCTTAAGAAAATCATTGCTTTCTTACACTTTAAATGACTGAAAGAATATTCTCTGTCCTGCAATTAGCTGACGTAAATTGCTTTGGATTCAACATCTGTGTTTTATTGAAGGTTTAAGCTGCCTGTGGATGGTGCCAAGTAAGCAGGTGACCATACAGTCCAGAAAATCTGGGTCTAAGGAGGTATGTCAATGAGTAAAAGTGGCTTTTAAAACAGAACACCAACAATTCAGTGGGCGTCGAAGCCCTTCAATGGAGCAATAATAGGACTGATTGCCCACAAAACTGGTAAGTATTCTTAATCTTCTTTACAAAACAATCTGGCAACAGAGCTACCTTATCAAATGACCAAAACCATTCTATAGTATCATGCAAGCTATTAAATATCATTTAATAAATAATTACCCATAATTCGCACTGCCAGCTCCCATTTCCTTTATTAGCTTCTAATGCTGAAGGATTTACTTGGTCGTTTCATTATCCCCAGTTAAAATCTCACAATAACTGTCGTTGAAGGCATAAAGGAAGTCTAAGTCTAAAGTGCTGTCTTGATCCCCCATTCGCCTTTTCTTTTAATAGATTTTCGAAGATGCTATCGCCAGCATCTCTACTCACTTAAACATAAGTGAAATTTTTATCTTGCTTTGGGAAAACATGACAATAATTTATGGTTGAAGCAACAAAACCTTTTGTCTGGCACTATATTTCTCGGTGACAGCTGTGGCATTTCAGTGAGAAGTAAGATGTGATTGCTTTAAGCTGAAGTTCACCCTCTTCATAGGATTCTTTGCAAAAATTTTAATAAGAACTCCATTGGTAATTTATGGAGTGAGGGTTTTTCTAAGTTAAGGAAATTGTTTGACAAAGTGTTGCTTAAAGGGAAACTACTGTATGTTTCTGTAAGAATTCATTTTGAAATATCATAAAATGTTGCTTTGAATACTTAATAAAGTGATTTTTACATGTTAAATACTTGTTATGTTATATTTTAGGCCCATATTGTATAAGGAGATTAGTAGTGGCTCTGTCTAGCACAGCCTTATTCAATCTTTTTACCCGAGTGGAACCCCTAAAATAATTTTAAGGTCTCAAAAGAACCTTTACTAAAACCAATTAATTTCTTGTTAAAAAAAAAATCATATCATTGGGGTCAAAGGGAAAACGCCCCTTACACTGGTGGTCAGTAGAAAGAATGGAAGCCTTATAGTGGTGGTCAGAATGCCATGCAGGCCGGGTACCCAAAAAAAAAGATAGAAATAACTGTTCCGAAGTCTAGTATGCATAGCGGGGGCAATCAGAGGATACTAAGGCTAATAAATTTAATTTCAGTTCCACTTTGTTGTAGAGCTCTAGGTAAACGGTTAAATACACTGTTTAGATTATATTTCTGAATGTGAGAATGTAATTCATATCTCAATCCTATAAATGGTATATGTGATTCAGTCAGTAGTTACGCATTAGGCTCACCACACAACTTCTTCAAAATCAACTGTAGCTCTACCAAACCAAGTAATATGGGGACCTACCTAATCTATCCAATTAATTTCTATCAAATCACATGCGCTCTTGTATTACATACTTCTTGATGGAACTAAAAGAGATTGCAGTTTCCCGATTCTTCACCGTCCCCAGTTGGCAAGAATGCTGCTCCGGTACTTGCTTCAGTTAGTCACTGTGGTCCCTGGTAATAAGGTGGTTGGTCCCTTAGTGGCGACAGCTTCCCCTCTACCTCCGACCACGACAGGTTCTCTGGCGGGCAGAACCGTCACATTTGGTTAGACTGCAAGCCGCAGTCCCAAGCGTGCGCTGCTCTCTTGCTTGTGGATAGGCCCTCAGACAGCCTAGAAGTCAGATGTGCCCGGGATAGGTCCAATCTCCGGCCTAGCAGCCCATACAGTACAACACACATCCACCCAGACAGCCGTCCAGGTGGCACAGAACACTGATCACCTGACTTCACCCGAATATATAGGTTCTCCCAGCGGGCCAAGAAAACCCCTGTCCATTGGCTGAGATACCCCATATACCCATAATCTGACCTTGCAATGCCCTTCTCATATCCAGTACCACCAGGTACACGGCCACCTAGTGGTAGAAGGGAAAAGTGCAACACTTCAAACTTAGGGAAAAATCAATTGATCTCTAACAATTAGCCAAGATGATTATTCCTGGCAGGTTAATTTTTGAGGAGCAACCCTGCCTAAACTCCAGGGTGCTACATTTACAAGGAACAGCTTTGCTTTCAGCAGCTTCTGGATGTAACAGATCCTTCACGGTGGGACACATCAAGGACAGCTCTCCAGAATCTGAGAGCGAGAAGGATCTCCCTGCAAGGCAGAGCAACCTACACAGGGAGGTAAGACATGGGCAGTACAGAGTTGCCTACATAGGGCAGTACTAGAGCCTCCTACATAGAAAAAGGTAGGAGAGTGTAGAGATGCAAGAAAGCTTTGGAGGGGACAGGGTGTTGCACACTGTGCATAACAAACCCCTAAACCCCACACTCTGTACATGATGCACCCTCTATGTATCACACTCTTGAATAATAGAAGAGTAGATACATAGTCTTTTTTTTTGAATCAGAAAGGTTTTTATTTTGCATAAGAAACAAAATCATACATCATACACGTTGAAACATTGAATGTATACATATTTTAGAGTATTAGTGCAGTTCGTCATGAATACAGTTATCAACATTTTAAGATTGCCAACAGGAGGTTCTATTTGCATTCTAACAAAAGTAAAGGCAATTGCACTATTATCCTTTAACAATAAATTTGACATATAATATGCCTCGTAGAGAGTATATGTCTGAATGTCAGATGGTATACTCGGATATTGACTGGAATAGTATCTCCCTTGTATAGGAAAACTCCTGTGTTATATAATATCTTTAAACTGTAAAAAGGGGAGACACAATAATTTTCCAATAAAATCAGTGGGATCAATCTCAGTATAATATAGCTCTATTATGCTTGTCTGTGTTCATTGTGTTTAGTGCAATATAATATTCTCCAGTATAGGGAGGAGAAAGAAAATATCAATCAATAAAAAGAAAAAGAAAAAAGAAGGAAAGAAATAGAAAGAAAAAAAACCATAACAAAACAAAACCAAATCTTGCCATACATTGCAACATTGCATATTCTGCCTCATACCTCTCAAGGAGCGTATTGCCCTGTCTATCCCTTTCTTTTACATACTTTTATTATCCGTATAATGGTCATGTCCACATCAGCCCAAAAGTAACCTATCTTTGATTAGTTGGTGTGGGGCTAGACCAGGAACATCCAGCCATGCTTGCCATATCGATAGAAACTTTTGTGGGACTTTTCTATGTTGGTAGGCAATCTTTTCTCTTATTAAGAGCCTATTGACACTGTCTATCCATTGCTTCTTGGTGGGCACTCGCGGAGTGATCCACCACTGAGCAATTAATTTCCTTGCCATGTATAACATTCGGATGAGCGCTATGCGGGTGGGTGGTGGTATCGACTCGTCATCTATTCCTCCTAATATACATGTTACTGGGTTTCTCTCAAGAGGTATCATAAATATTTCTGTTATTGTGTCTAGCACATCCTTCCAGTACCTAAATAATTTGGGGCACTTCCATATCATATGGAGTAAGTCTCCATGATCACGTTCACATTTTGGGCACATGGGAGAATCTCTAATTCCCCACTTATATAATTGAAGGGGAGTTCTATATGCTCTGTGAAGTAAATAGAGGTGTGAGATTTTCTGAGATGCAGATAGAGAGACCAAGGGGGCGTTTACCAAGCATACATCCCAACTATCTCCGTCTATTGCCCCTATGTCTTCCTCCCAGCGCTGTCTACATGGTAGTCTAGAGGAGTCTTGTATTCGCGTGACAAGGGTGTTATAACAGCGGGATATCATCCCCTTTTTATTTTCTTCCATGAAAATTTCCTGAACAATCGGATGTTCTGTGTGGTGGATCCTGACAGTTCTGCTCTGGGTTTGTAAAGCATGTCGCAATTGGAGATACTTATAAAAATTGTTATGTGGGATCTCAAACTCTATTTGGATCTGTTGGAATGATTTGAGGGTATTATTTTGGTATAGTTGTGAAACAAATTTGATACCTGCGTCTTCCCAGTTCTTAAAACCTTTTAATTTTTGTATTTCCTTAAATTGTCTGTTTTTCCAAAGAGGTGTGCAGGACAAAAAACCTGTAACGCCCAGTAATTTTTTTACAAAAGACCATAGCATGATCAACAATTTAACTGTAGGGGCCTCAGGGTCTAGATGTAAGAACCCCGCCTCCAAGCTTGCCAGTGCTGAATAATTATTTTCGTCCCCTAATGTAAGCATCCGAATCGGGTCTGTGTGATCCAATAGGCCCCATCCTCCCAGCTGTTGCAGTTGGGATGCCAGGTAGTACATTCTGGGATGAGGAACAGCAAGTCCCCCCTCCTCCTTGCCATATTGTAATGTGGATAATTTTATCCTTGCTGTCTTTTTCTTCCAAATAAGCTCCCTAAATTGAGTCTCTATCCTATCGAACCATCTCTTAGGTATCCATACTGGGGAATTATTAAAGATATATAGTAGTTGTGGTGCCCAAACCATTTTAATAAGGTTAACTCTCCCAGCCACTGACAAGGGTAATTTACACCAAGCTCTGCTTTTTTCCCGGAATTTAGTCAAGAGGGGCGCCAGGTTCTGATCAATATAGGTGGCCAGGCTCGATGTCACCTGAATCCCTAGGTAGCGAAATGAGCTCACCTGTTGTATCATTTCTGCACCCAGGGGCAGTGGGGTATTCAGGGGGTCAAGTGGCATCAACACCGACTTGTCCCAATTGATGGAGAAGCCTGATAGTTCCCCAAAATCCTTTATGAGGGACATGACCGTTTGTAACGTATCTTTTGTGTCCCCTAAGTACAGCAGGGTATCGTCTGCATACATGGATACCACATCTCTATTTCTTCCTCTCTGAAAACCCACTATTCTTGAGTCCCCTCTAATTTTGGCCCCTAAAGGCTCTAAGGCCAGGGCAAACAGCAGGGGCGACAGCGGGCACCCCTGCCTAGTGCCCCTAAATAGAGGAAAGGGTTCTGAAAGCTCCCCATTAATGCGGATCCTGGCGGTGGGTGTGGCATACAGAAGCTGTATCCAGCGGATAAAGGTGTCCCCCAATCCCATGCTCCGTAGTGTCTTCCACAGATAAGACCACTCGACACTGTCGAAGGCCTTAGCTGCATCAAGTGAAAAAATTGCCCTATTGCCTGGGTTGTCCGCTGGGAGTTGTAAATTCAGGAATAGCCGCCTTATATTTTGGGCCGTGGATCTCGTGGGTATGAACCCAGATTGGTCTCTGTGTACTATTTTATGAATTACCTTGGCTAACCTGTTTGCTAACATTCGAGCCAGCAACTTAATATCGAACGTGAGCAATGATATGGGCCTATAAGAGCCAGGGGAGTTCGCATCTTTACCCGGTTTTAAGAGGACAACGATGATTGCCTCGTTCATCGAGTTTGGTAGGGAACCTTCCTCTAGTGCCTCATTATAAACTTTTAATAATGTGGGGAGCATAGAGTCAGCATAACGTTTATATACCTCTGACGGGAGACCATCCATGCCTGGTGATTTGTTATTTTTGGTTTGGGATAAGGCAAGATCTAGTTCTTCTGCCGTTAGAGGGGCATTAAGCATGGTCCTGTCTTCTATCTGGAGACTGGGGAGCTCACAGCCTCCCAGAAAATCTTCTATTGCGCTGTCAGTGGGCATCACCTTTGAGGAGTAGAGATTGGCATAAAAATCACTAAAGACTTTCAGGATATCAGAGGTAGAGGTTTTCAAGGACCCCTGCTCATCACTAATGGCGGGAATAAGAGAGGATGATTGCTGGGACCTTGCCAGTACTGCAAGCATATGTCCAGTTGTCTCCCCCTCCTCAAAGTGTGATTGTTGCAGAAAAAAGCGTTTATTTTCCGCTAACTGCAGTGCTAGTTGGCCCGACATTGTCTGCGCGCTTAACCATGCTCTTTTGGTATCTTCCGTGGGGTCATTAGTGTAGGTATTTTCAGTCTCGGTGACCATATTCCGTACCAGCAATTCCCAAGCCTTAGTGTCAGTCTTAATCTGTGAGATTGTTTTAATAAGCTGTCCTCTCAAAAAGGCCTTCGCTGCATCCCAGACCACCCCCAGCTTAGCAGTGCCAATATTATCCTGTATAAACAGCCTGAGTGCTGTATGTATAGGGTCAGGTTCGGCAAACAGCGAGAGCCAGAAGGGATTAAGCTTCCAGACTGGGCGGCTGGTCTTATTTGGCAATGAAATGGTCACCCAGAAGGCAGAATGATCAGAGATATTCCTATCTGCATATCCCGATTCCAAAACCAGTTGTAGCATCTTATAGTTTCCCAAACCCAAATCTATTCTAGACAATCCGGCATGGGAGGCCGAGTAGCAGGAGTATTTTTTGTCCTCAGGATGTTTGCATCTCCACACATCTATCAATCCTATTTCTTCAAGTATTTTAGCAAAAGGAGTTTTGCCTTGTATCTGACATGTATTAGCAATAGGTATAGGTATTTTATCCTTAATAGCGTTTAAAAAATTATTATAATCTCCCATTGCCAACAGGGGTACTTCTGGGTATTGGGCCATGAAACTTGCCAGGTGTTTAACAATCTCGGAGGTATACGGTGGGGGAATATAAATACTAGCAAGAATACATTTTAGGTTTGATATTGTGCATAGGAGAAATATATATCTGCCATCTGTGTCTATGCGTTTTTGTATACAATTGAATTGAACATCCCTCCTGATCAAGATACTTGTTCCTCTAGAATAGGTGGAATGGTTTGCATGAAACTGGGCCACATATAATCGTGGGTTGAGGCTGGGGGTAAGGTCCGCCGAGAAGTGAGTCTCCTGCAGGCAGACCACCCCCGCACCCAACGACTTGAGATGCCTGAGGACCGCCATCCGTTTGATTGGACTACCCAGCCCTCTGACATTCCACGTCACGATCGTCAGCTTAGTCATCCCCACTTCACTTTAGAAACTTTAGGCAGTCTAATATAACCCTTAGTAGCACCCACCAGTTGTATATCAGTATGATACCAATTGCATAAAAGAGAAAACATATCAAACTTAATTTACCTCTTCTTGGGACAGTTAGGCATCTGTGGACATGAAATCAGAATACAAAACAACAAGAAAAAATATTTCAATATGTTAGGGTATAAGCACAGAAAAAAATAAATTTCTAGCTTAAGATATATTGCTCTGTATGGCATAACTCTAAAGGGTGATAGTTCACCCAACTGTGACAGTTGCATTGTCAGCTTTTCCTCCACACAACAGGTGTGGGGGGGGTAAAAGCCTTGAAAACTCCCGGTTAACCAGCAGGTCAGTTCTTGCAGGGGTTTTACAGAAGCGGCAGGCATGTAATCCTTCCTTGCTTGTAATCAAAAAATGAAAAATAAAGAAGAGTGGGGGGGAAAGGGGAAAAAAGCAGGAAGGGTAGGTTGAAATAAACAGGACTCCTCATCCGCCTAAGCCACGGATATGGGTGCAGGGACTGTCCACAATTATCAGCAAGCTCGGGTCTTGAGGCCCGCATTCGGCTCGGGCGCCCTCTCCAAAAAGGGGGGGGAGAGAGATAAAAAAAAGGGGGGGGGGAACAGCAGGCTGGATCCCATCAGTCCAACACCAACACAATGCACATCACTTAGGGGGGAACATCTCTTTGCGGTCTAGCCGCTTTAAGGGCTCTATCTTCTCTATCCAGCCACTGAGCCGCCATATCCGGCCGGTCAAAAAAGCGGGTTTCTCCAAGTGCGACTACCCGCAAGCGGGCAGGATACAGCATGGCATAGGGCAGATTTAGATCTCTCAATCTTCGCTTGACATCCATGAACTTTGCTCGCTGTTTCTGGAGTTCAGCCGAGAAATCCGGGAATAGGGATATCTTGGAGTTTTCAATAGTTAGTTTGCCTCCCATGGTTCTGGCCTTGGCAAGGATGGCATCTCTATCCTTGTAGTTGAGAAGTTTAAAGAGAAAGGCGCTAGGATGATTGCCAGGTGGTAGTGGGCGAGATGGCACTCTATGCGCTCTCTCAACCGCAAATAGTGGAGAGAAAGCATCCTTTCCGAATGTGTTGAGAAGCCATTGCTCAATGAAGGTGACCGGGTCTTTACCCTCTATTCTTTCTGGGAATCCCAGTGCGCGTACATTATTGCGGCGCATGCGGTTCTCTAAATCATCCAAACGCGCTGCGTGCTGGTCTACTAAGTGACAGTTATACTTTAAGTCCCTCTGCATGGGTACAAGATCGTCTTCCATCACACTGACCCTGCTCTCTACTGCAGCTGTGCGCTCTCTCAGTTTCTGCATGTCCTGTCTCACATAGGATATCTCAGCTTTGACTCCTTTAACTTCATCCGTCAGATGTGATATGGATTTGTTATATATAGTCACTGCTGAGAGAATGTCTCTGAGAGTGGGTTCAGTATTATCCACTGGCATGCTCAGTGTCTGGGTGTCCTGACATGTGTGTGGTGCTGTACCACTGTGGCCCAATCTGCAGGGGATCCAGTGCCATCCTCCAGTGGTATAGTGTTGTCTAACTCCAGCTGGCCTCCCTCCTCTTCACTGAGGTCGGATGCGGGCGAGGATGGCTCTTTAGAAGTTTTGTTGCCAAACAGGAGTCTCTGAGCGGCCTCCTTGTATTTCTCCTTCTGTGATCTCTGTGGCAGAGCGCCATCTTGGGCCTGAGTCACAGGCGGGCCGGTGCCTTCTTTTCCCCGTTTTGGCATGCTAATCAGCCGCGGATCGAACGGCGATATGGACCGGACTAGTCACCAGTAGCGTGCGGTTCCGATCGGGGGTGTTATCGGGTCGGATGGGTAATCCGCAGGATTAATTACAGGATTCTCGGCGGAGCAGAGGAGAAGTGTGTCCTGCTACATGCGCTGCCTGGCCACTAGATACATAGTCTTACAGATACAACCAGCCTTTTGAGGGCAACGATACTGCTGATGCGGCCTGCAATGAACTTGAGTTTGACACCCCTGCTTTAGATGAACAAATCAGGCAATGTTCACATGAATAAACACACACATAAAAAGTTTTCATTTTACAGAGGAGCCATATTTTATAATAACTACAAATGTAGGATACAAATTTAGCTTCAAAGTCTTTCAACACTCTTTTAAAATTTAAAATGTAGTTTTTGCTCTTGCTTTTACGTGGTTGATACGAGAGGTACCCACATCCTAAATCAATATATTGTGAGCCAACAGGCATATATGGGGGGGGCGGGGGGGTGCAGAAGGATTTTTCTTGGTACCATCAAAAGCATAACAGCCAAATAAAATCTAAATACTTTATTACATATTATATATTTTATGGAACATATACAAAAAGGTATAAAACCAAAAATTAGCCCATTTCAGTAGCTTAACTGTGCATAAATGTTATACCCATAGTAATGAATTAAGCACTCACTGTATGTAGTTGGAATGTACAGTTAGCCAGCACTCAACTTCTTCGGGAGTTCAAATGGGAAAGGAATCAATCCTACAACAACAAAAGAGGAAATTAAGTCATGTAGTCTATGTAACAAGGTATATATACTGTATATAAACATACAATTTTTTGTGGTCATTCCTAAAAACACTCACCCCAGACGTCAAATACACATAAGATGGAAGCCGACCATGAGAAGATTTGATTTATTGCTTATTTCAGGTCTTCATTAAATATATGGTAGCCTGAGAGTTGCTCCTTATCTGATGTACCATCTTTTTAAAGGGTAAATTTTTTTGAATTTCACAAGATTTTACACTTCAATATCACATTTCACTTTTTCATACAATATCAATGAAATACATTTCAGACTGTTATCATATATTTAGACCATATAACTGTTAATATCCAAGCATTCCAGTTTTATCATAGAATGTAATCAATAAAATTGTTTATTAAACATGTTGTTAACCGTTCTGATTTTTTTTTCCCTGTTTTTTGTGTCCCATCTATGTTCCAAATATGACATTCGCTCTTTCTCTCATTTCTCATTTTGATGTACCATCTTTAGACCATTTCTGATTCAATTTCTGGTAAGGGCTTGCCATCCATCTCAGTATATGGGTTTTCCCTTGTAACCTCTTCTATTACAGATGCTCTGGGGTCTTAACCTATTACATATTTCTATTTATTTATATATCCTCATATTTTCTTTATAGGCTGCATCATTGAACATCATTTGAACAATTTTTGGACAGTGTATATTGCATCAAACCCGTCACCACTTTATGTGAGCCCAATAATGTACCTAACATTAACCGACCATCAGTGGCCCACACCATGTATTCATTTATATTCCGCATACCATTTTGGTTTGGTTTAGCTCAGTGAGATGATACCACTAATACCAGCACCATAGTTTACAACCTACCTTCTTACTCATAGAGTTCCAAGTGGCCCTTTCTTACCTGTTGTAGATATATAGATATACAATTTATGCACAATGAAGCAACTTGTAAATTTTTGGTTTTAAACCCTTTTGTATATGTTCCATAATTAAGTAATAAAGTATTTTGCTTTTATTTGGCTGTTATGATTCTGACGGTACCAAGAAAAATCCTTCTGCCCCCCCTTCCCTGTATATGCCTGTTGGCTGACAATATACTCTTTTGTATTTTTTGCCAATACAAATTTGAGGTACTTTGCACAGTCCAAAATATTCACCCCGAATTAAAATGTAGCAGAGCAGAATCAAAAAATCTGAATCAATCTTTGCTTTTAAATTTTAGAGAGTTTTTTTGTTCCTTTCAACCTAAAAACATAGAAACCTTAAAGAGTGATGACAGAAATGCGCACAGAAGGTTTTTCACCTTCATGCAAAGAATGCATGAAGTTAAAAAAAACTTCTGCCTTTACAACCACTTGAATGTCCCAAACATGTTTAAATTGAATTACTCGTGACTGACTCAATACCTCTGCTGGAAGTCTGTTGCCTGTATCAACTATGCTTTCGGTAAAAAAAAAAAATATTTTTTATATATTCTGGTAACTATTAAAAATGACAAAGGGGAAACCCCATGTGTTACTTACAGGGTATCTATATGTTGATGGCCTGGTACTGTGGGGCATTAGTCCCCCCCATGCAGGGTTTCCCCTTTGTAATTTTTAGTATTTGTGACCATATTAGACCAATTAGGAATTCATATATGTCATTGCAGAGATACATTACACGCTTTCTCCTAATGAGTGACGCTAAGTCACGAAACGCGTCGAGCCAACAGATGTCGTGTTCCAATATCAATTATGTGTTATTATATCATTTTACTGTGGATTCCATTCATGAACTATGAATTTACTATATCAATCATGTGTTACTACTTTTCTTGTGGACTGTTTATGAATCATTAATTTATTATATATTTAAAATACAATTTTCATCTAGTATTCTTCATCTTTTTTTAATGATTGGGATTAAAGGAACCTTAGGCTGCAGGTACCAATTGTTGTATGTGCATATATATGAATTTTATTGATTATGTATTATTAATATGTGATACTGTGGTATAGATTAGCAGAATATATTGTAGATATGTTAACTATAATATAATTTCTATTCAATACAATATTTTGTCCCATCGCGTACTTCATTTAAAGTCCCACTTTTTTGCCTTTTCTCTGTTCATATTGATAGGGATGGAGGCAGATAACTATGTCATTGCCTAATTTAAAGTCCCACAAACTCCCCTCCTCTGGTAATATTTTTTTAATGTTTTTAATGATTATAAGGTTAGTTTTGAACGTTTTGCTAGTTTAAGGCCATGTCTCAATGTTCTTGATTTTAGCTTCATGTTGAAAATACTGCCCTCATGAGCCTTGTTCACAGCATTCATGTATTTAAAGCAGAACTAAACTCTCTCAATCAAGCATTAGTAAATAGATAGGAAGGCATATTATAAATAGCAAGTTTTGAACTTTTTTTTTAATATCTGCAGTTGCTGGCTTAGACCTGGGGGGGATGGGACTTTCTCAGGTAAGTACACCCGACTGGCCGTATGCCTGAGCTAAGGGCAGATGCATTCCAGGAAGTAAACACTAAATGATTTATCTGACTTCAATCAACATGATGGCTGCTATAAATCCTAGGGGGGGGGGGGGTTCTCAGAATAATAAAGCATGGAGACATGAATGGATGGGGGAGTTTGCTTTGAATATTAGAAATGCATTGAATAGCATTTTCTGCTTGTGGTGCTCATTTACAGTTTAGTCCAGCTTTAAAGGATTCAATCATGTCTACCCCTTCGCTTCTTTCCTCAAGACTATACTATAGTTACTGCAGTATCTCCTGATATGTTTTATCCCTCAGACATTTCACCATCTCTGGACTCATTCTATCTTAAAAACATCTTTGTAAAAATTAGGTCTTTGGACACAGTATTCTAAATGAGGTCTACCTCTTCCATTTTCATAAAGTTTGCTTCCAACATCTCCCACCCCACCCACTCCTATCCATTCTCAAAATAAAAAAAAAAAAAAAAAACAACGTTACTTTTTTAATTAACTGAGTCAAACATCAGGTAACATTTTGTGGTGTCTTTTTCGTTAATGGAAGCCAATGCTATGTTGTTCCAGTCCAGGCCAACAGAGCCATCTTGTTTTTGTGTACTGCATGGTGACATCATGACAATGCATCTTTAGGGATAAAGTACCCTACAAGGACCCTTCAAGAACGCTGTGTTGGGCACCTTCATTTAACCAATGGAAAGCATCCGCTCAATTCAGTTAATGACCCCTTTAGGACCCCTGCGTTGAGTACCTTCATTTAGCCAATGGAAAGCATTCACTTAATTCAGGTAATGACCCTTTAGGACCCCTGTGTTGAGTACCTTCATTTAGCCAATGGAAAGCATTCACTTAATTCAGGTAATGACCTGTTAGGACCCCTGTGTTGAGCACCTTCATTTAGCCAATGGAAAGCGTCCGCCTAATTCAGGTAATGATGCCTTCAGGACCCCTGTCTCGAGAACCTTCATTTAGCCAATGGAAAGTGTCCACTTAATTTAGGTAATGACCCTTTCAGGACCCTTGTGTTGAGCACCTTCATTTAGTCAATGGAAATTGTCTACTTAATTCAGGTAATGACATAGGCAATAAAAGAAGGACCCTACCACTCTACAAAACAGAAGAAAGAAGATTTGAGACCTAGCCTGACCAGAATTTTTTTATGGCTTTTTTTTTTTGAGAAAAATTCTAGATTAGATAGTGAAAGTGGAAAAGGGAAGGCTTTTTTTCGGAGGACTCAAAAATCAACTTTAAAGAATTTTGGATGTCCAAAATAAGAGATGTCTGCAGTAGGTGTTGCAGCCAATTAGCTTTACCGTTTCGTCAAAAAAATGTGACTGATGGTTAAGGGTTATTTGCGGTTTCAAGCTCTATGATCATAAAAATAGCTGTAAAAATACAAGGACAATAAAAAAAAATCTACTTACATCACATGTACAAAATGTATGGGGAAACCTGCCAAATTCCATCACAATACAGATTTTTCTTTTCAGTTTTATATATCCACTGTTTTTATCAAGGCTAAAACTAATTTTTAAACCGGTATTCAAAGATATCAGGAACCACAGGGGCTCTTTGAAGAGACAGACTAAGTGTATCCCGTAAGTTATAGCAAGAGGGAAGTTTATTATGATCAAATGGTATTTTTAATGGGAATTGATAGAATCTCTCATGAAAGGGCCTTTCCATGAAACCAGCACACATCCGGTTCCATTTAACTGTAATAACCTTCCTGTGGCCCTCATTACAGAGCTTCATGTATACGGCTCATATAAATAACCCGGCCTCCTGTTATAGATGTTACAGTTTTATAAGTGGTCATACATTCGTCTCCCTCAGCTAAATTGGACAGCTCCACTTTGCAGAGGCAGAACTGTTTGCCTATATGCTGGGAATCTGCTGACTTACAGGAATCAGAAATAGCTGAAACAAAAATCAAAACTTGTTATATGCCGTACACAACTCAAAGGGGCCGATCGTAGAAAATTGTTTGGAAAAGGTAAACAGAATTTTATGAATAACAGAACTGATGGATGCAAGGCTTATGCTGGATGGGATAGTGGAATTAGGTGCTTTGGAACACTCTTTGTAACTTTTTTAGACCTCTGGGTGGAAAAACAGTTTTTGAAGAGTCCTGGGTAACTCCCAGGCAGGCTTGCCTAATATACTCCCAGTCACTGCAGCAGATCGCTACCATGCCAACTGTCACCAGCATTGCACTCAAACTTGCCCCAGAGAAGATCTATGGAAGCCCCTGGAGTTGTGTTGGCATATTCACTCTAGACCAAGATTTCTTAACTAGGGTTCCATGCAGTGGCATGAAATCTGGGCCCCATAGCCCTGAGTCTCTAGGGTGATCAAGGTGGGTTCTGAGGCGGGGGGAGGCAGCCCACATCTCCCGCTGTGTCAGCTTTAATTTGACTCGCCGGGCACCCGCCGTCATAAAGTCCTGCCTCCTGGTATGGCTCCTTTGACAGACAGCTTACTTGTCCAATGAATGTGCGCTGCCAATCATAGGTGGGAGCCAATCCAGGAGGCAGAACTTATGTTACGGCAGCACCCGGTGATTCAAATTAAAGCTTACACAGCGGGAGACGCTGGCCTGTGTGATGATTCAACTGGCTACCCTCTTCCTCTCCTCTCTGATCCCTAACACAGGTGAGGGCGATGTGGGCACTGGTGAGGCTGCATTCCTGGGCACAGGTGAGGCTTCACTGCTGGGCACTGGTGAGGCTTCACTGCTGGGCACTGGTGAGGCTGCATTGCTGGGCATTGGGGAGGCTGCATCCCGGAGCACAGGTGAGGCTGAGATGTGGGCATAGGTGAGGCTGCATTCCTGGGCATAGGTGAGGCTGCATTCCTGGGCACAGGTGAGGCTGAATTAACGGGCACTGGTGAGTCTGCATTGATGGCACAGGTGAGGCTGCATTCCTGGGCACAGGTGAGGCCGCTTTGCTGGGCACTGGTGAGGCTGCATAGATGGGCATAGCTGAGCCCTGCATTCTTTATGTAGCGCACTCCTGAGCCCTGCATTCTTTATGAAGTGCACTCCTGAGCCCTGCATTCTTTATGTAGCACACTCCTGAGCCCTGGGGCTCTCTGGGGACCCTGATGTAAGGGGGAGGCTCTCTGTGCACCCTGATGTAATGAGGTGGGCTTTGGGGGCACTGATGTAAGTAGGGAGGCTCTCTGGGGACCCTGATATAAGGGGGGCGGGGCTCTCTGGGGACCCTGATGTAAGGGGGGATCTGCACTCAGATATGTAACAATATCTTATATGTCATATATATATATATATATATATATATATATATATATATATATATATACACACACACACACATGTATATCATATACGTGTGTATGCTCGTCCAAGCATATGACTTCCTTTACTTCGCTGCTATGAACTCTAGTCCCAGATCTTTTGTAGACCTAGCAAAACCCCTGGTTCCATCGAAACCTAGGATTTCTCCAGAGGTTGCTAGGGGTTCCTTGGGTACGAAGCAAGTTCTGCCTTTCAGATAAGTTCTCACTGACAACAATGATCTTTTTTTATGTCTTCCAACTTACGTCAAATGTAAGGAACGTTTTATCACTGATCATCCTACTAATGTCCATTGATCTGGAGATACAGTAATTATTAACAGGGGTTTCCTGAGACTGGAAAGATATTTCAAGGGTTCCTCCATGTTAAAGTCAAACTCCAGGTTTCTGTCACTTTAAAATAGTTAATTTGGACCAAGCTAGTCCAAAAGAACTATTACCTTCACTATCAGATGTGCGTGCTGGGAGCTCTGTATAAACTGTGTGTAGCATCAGCTGCATACAGTATACAGCCTGGGGGTGGGGACTTCCCATCCTTTTACCAGAACACTGTCGAGTCAGGCTGAGTGCTACTCAGCCATTCACAGGAAGCTTTGTATTTTATGAATGAGTACAAGGATTTATCTGATTGGCTGAGGTGGCGCTTTAAATGTCATCGCCTGCCTCTCCATCTGATCCAATCTGAAGGAGCCGTATATTTAGTCAGTAAATATAAAGCTTCCTGTGAATGGCTTAGCAGCGCCCAGCCTGATTTGATTTGTTCCAGTAATGAGACAGGAAGTCCCTACCTGCTGCCAGAACACAGCGCTGTATCCTGTTTGTAACTGATGCTACATACAGTTTATACAGTGCTCAAAGTGGGCGCATCAGTTGGTAAATATAATAGTTCATTTGGACCCACTTGGTCTAGACAAGCTATCTTAAAGCTGGAGTTTGTCTTTAAAGCGGACCTTTGGTCATTTTTTCAACTGTCCATCTATTAAATCTTCTGCCATTGTTGTTTTAACTTTGGATAGTAAAATAGTAAAACATTTTTTTTTATGCCAGTAAATACCTTATACAGCCCACTTCCTCTTTCTTGTCTGGTAAAAAGCCTAGGCTGATGACATCATGCACAGCGCTCTCTCTAACTCTAGTGAGAGTTTGCCAGGAAGGGAGGGGGGATGAGTCATAAGAGGGCCAATCAGGGCTGCAGAGCTGGAGGTGTGCCTCTGTGTGTCTGTGTAAATCCAGGAAGTGAACAGGCAGTAGCTGCCCACAGCTGAAATGGATGCAGCCAGACTTGGTGGAGGGAGATTTCTGCAGCATATTTGGCAAGTGCAGAATCACAGTATACATAAAATAATATGCAAAGTGGTTGGAGGGAAGCTTCAGAATGGCAAAGATGTTTTTATTACAAATTATGTGAGCAGACTGCAGTTCCTCTTTAAAGAAGATCCAAAGATGGCAAATTCTCATTTTACTCCTCTCAGCAGCACTTCCTCCAAATATTTCCAGCACACTCCAGTGGTCTACACTTGAGGCATTTGCAAACTCATTCTGAATCCTGGAGGCAATAACCGAGAACAAAGCAATTCATGTGGATCTTTCAGCAAATTTACAAGTCTGGCACAGATTGGCATGAGTGTCGTATGTCGCAGGCTGCACTGCATCCGTGCAGAAGCCAGATGAATAGAGCTGGACATGGTAGAACTCTGGGAAATGACTGGACACAGGAATGACTTGACACCGGGAAAGGAGACAAAAGCAGAGTCCAAGAAACAAGCCAGGTCATACATATGAAAGAATTATCAGGTTTCAGGGTCACAGGAACAAGCTGAAGACCATTCAGTAACTTCTCTATGGTTTCTATTGGCCACTGAGCGCCAAACCCCAGTGCCAAGCGTGCACACTAATTTCTGTGAGCATACATGGTCATAGCTCCTAACTGTCCCTGATTTCGAGGGACTGTTCCTGATTTTGAACAATATCCCTCTGTCTCTCATTCGCCCTCATTTGTCCCTCATTTTGGTCTGATTTATATAGCTGTATATAAAATGCACTTTTTATCTATCAAAAAGTGTTTTCCAGCGCTAAACCTTTCATCTGATTTCTAAATTGCTGCATTTGTAAATTCCAAAAGCCAATATAAAGGAATAGTAGTGGTAAAAAAAAAACACTTGTTGGTTTAACCTATCTTGTTTTTTTGTACAATTCTACTTTAAGGGAGTGTGGCAATGGGGTGTGTCCTATGCCTGCATACTTTTGCTGATAGGTGTCCCTCATTCCCATTTCAAAAAGTTGGGAGGTATGTACATGGTAAATGCTGGTACGTCCAGCGTTTCCCTTGAGCTTGGAAGTATGGGCAGTATAGTATGCATGCGCATAGGTTTGTAACACATTTTTCCTTCTGCTGGGAACCCGGTCTTCCTTACAGATAAGCTGCAGCAGAGATCTGTGTTAGGCCTCATGCATTTGGACATCTGGGCCTGTAGAATGTACAGCCACAGGTGCTGCATACAGTCACCCACAGATATGAATGACTTTATGATGCTGTACACAGGTATATGTTGGTACTTGCTCAGACACGTGTGTGTGTATATGCATATAAAGCATATTTCCCTGAACACGAAAGTGGTACTTTTGGGGAAATACACTGTATACACATGTGTGGGTAAATGCCAATGCAGAAGCCATTCACTTGTATGGGTGCGGTACACGGCACTACAGCTCCAAAGGTGCAGGAAAGCATTGGAGGTTTTATATTACAAAACTCAAGGGCATGTAGGTGTCCAATTTTGTCTTGGTATCAGCCTCTTGCAGTCCCTCTACGGCTATGCAGTGACAGATGTAGTCATCAAAGGGCCCCTGTGTAATAAGAATTTTTGGGGCCACTATTTAACTACTGTTTAGGTGCAAACACTTATTGAGGCTGAGTTCACACTGATGCGATGCGTCACATCGCATGTGATTCCCACAGGAATCACACCGCATTCCTGTGCAAATCCGATGTGATTCTGTGCGGTGCAATTTGAGCCCATTCATTTTGTATGGTTTAAATTGTACTACATCAAAAGAAAGAAGAAAGGTGCAGGGGGGCGCTCGTGAGCAGCCGCTCCATTGCCACCGCGCTTTTCCAGAAGCTGGTGCCTGCCATTCCAATTGAACACTTGGAATTAGATCACATACACAGGGCCCTCTGGCCAAAGAAGCCAGAAGCCCCCCCCCCCCCCCAGGGATATTGGAATCAAATTTACCTTTAACTGCACAAAAGAAACACTTCTGCGGGCGGCCCAGAACAAACGTGATCTCTGCTTCCAGGGCCACCCGTATCAACTTTTTGCAGATCTGGCGCCCTCCACCATACAGAAACGGCGTCAGATGAAGCCCTACACATGGGCCCTTCTGGATCATCACATCAAATATCAATGAAGCTTCCCATTTAAACTCAGCTTCACCTACCAAGGCCGGAACCATACGGTTTACAACCCGGAGGAGGCCCAGTTGACCCTGGAGGCGCTCCACCTTTTGCCCCTGCGGGACACCACCAGTAGCCCGGCGCAGCCCTCCAGTGCCCATCCTCCTTCCAGCCAACTGGGTCGCATATGGGAGAAAGTTGGAAGCCGCAAGCATCCCCTCCCTCACACCACTCCGCAATCAGGACCCTCACGCTCTGACCCAGGATGAATTGAGATACAGGGGTAAGCCTTGTTCTCTATAGTTCATATTGTACGGCTAGGCCACCACGTCAAAAGCCTCTTGACCCTGCAAGTGTAACGGCCCTTCCTACCCCTGGTTGAACATTACATCCCTCTATTTACATTTGTCCCCCCCCTTTTTTTTTTTTTTATCTGACCTGTGCCTCAGATGATGCGCAAAGTAGCGGCTGGTGCCACCCTCCTGGAAGTCACTCTACTTCAGGCTACTGGATTACCAATGCTTGAGACTTGAACTGCCCTTCACAAGTTGGACTGCCCCTCCTTTATAGACACTTCCCCTTCCTTCCCTTTCCTACGCCCGCCTCTGGCATCCACTTGGCCGGACTTTGTCCTCCCAACATGTGTAGACCACCTTCCTTCTGGTTTCCTTGTTTGCATGCCCCACCACCTCACTTTCTTCATGCTTTAGCAATTGTTGTATACCAAATATATTGCCTTACCAACTGGAGATCAGTTAAAATACATGCTTGTTAACTAGGTGGTCTCCCGGCCTCATCGGCTCGCATTACCGGTTGCTCGACTGTTTTCTTGGCCGGGCGGCCCCTGACTGTGTTTGTTTTGTGTGTTTTTTTTTGTTTTTTTCTCTCAAATTTTTTATGAAAAAGTCTGTCATTTCGGGATCATTTTACTTCTTATGTAATTGAACTAGTGCGCTCTCTAATGATCTTGTTTTTGCAATTATTGTCCTTCGCTTTTTCCCTTCCCCCTTCCCCCCCCCCATTCTCCCACCCCCCCATTCCCCCCCCCCCTTTTTTCCTCTTCCTCCCCCCTTCAACCTCTCCCCCCCTTCCCTCCCCACTTCCCTCCCCCTCCTTTCCCTTCCCACTTTCCTCCCCTTTTTCTCCCTCGCCTCTTCCCCTCCTCCTTTTCCCTCCCCCTCTTTATCCTCAGTTATCTACCAGACTGCTCATTTTTACTTTGGATGCCTCATTGTGTTCTATAGTGCAGCCATGTGTCACTGTTGTACTACACACTCGTGCACCAGTTTTCTTTTCATTTTCTGTTCTCTCTTTCCTTCTGCTCTTTCTCTTTGCTCTCCTCTTTCTACGGACTCGGGATCTACTGTACATCCATGTCTTATGATGTCTGGGCCTCTGCTCATTGTCCATTGTCGCGGTTCACATTCCTATGTTTGATTTAGCTCTGAGACCCTCGAAGATCCATTCCCAAAGTATTCATGGCTTTAACTCCCCGGTTAAACGATCCAAAGTGTTTCATCACCTTAAATCCCAAGCCGTGGACGTAGTCTGCCTGCAGGAGACAACGTTCTCCCAGTCCTCCGCCCCCCCCCCCGATACCTCTCCTCTCATTACCCGCCTTTTTCTCGGCTTCCGCTCCTGAGAAAAATAGGGGAGTGTTGATTGCGTTTAGGCTTAACCTGCTCTTCACTTGCTCTCATGAAATTGCTGATCCTACCGGTAGATACCTGCTCTTTCAAGGTACAATCAGGAAGTGACCTTGGTAGGGTATTATGCTCCGAATAGGTTTCAACATAGATTCTTTTCTCACTTACTGAAAGTCGTCTGGCGACACCAGAAGGGTGTTCTTCTCCTTATGGGTGACTCAAACCTAGTGCTCAACTCTTCACTTGACAGATGCTCCTTGAGTGGGGGGGCTCCATTCTATGATTCCTCATCAGAAAAGAGTGAATGCTCTCTCCTGCGGAACTATGGCCTAGCAGATGTCTGGCGGGAACTCTGTCATTAGTGGATAGGATCTCTAACCCTACTTCAACCTGGTCAGATTATGACCCTCTGGTCTTGCTGATGTACCTTGTGAATCTCTCGCGCCCTACCCATCAATGGAGGCTGAATAAATCCCTGTTCACCACTCAGGCTCCCTGTCACCAGATACACTCCCATTTTCAATCTTACTTTTCCAACAATCTGGCTTCAGTGTCTTCAGCTTTATCCCTATGGGAGGCTCACAAGGCCACTATTAGGGCTCACCTGATCCACTTTGCTAACTCTAGAAAATGAGACAGGGAACAGAGGGTATGGCATTTGGCTCTCCTGGCTCGGGCGGATGAGGCCTGGAAGGTACGACCGACTGTGGCCAACCGTCTGTGGCCAACTGTAAGGCCTGTGACGCCTTGGCCACTGAACTTGACCTCATTGCCACTAAGCAAGCTGAAAAGGCCTTGCACTGGTCCAGGCATACATTTTATACAAGTGCAAATAAACCTGGACCAGTGTTGGCCAGGAACCTCAACTCTGTGGGTTACATCCACAAGCCCGTTCAGCTACGTGCCAGGGGTGGTGGTCTTACCTCCGACCCAACGAAGGTCACGGCAGAGTTTGCAACTTTTTTGTCCTCATTATATCGGAAACCAAACCCGTTTGATCTAGAATGCGCCGAGAGATTCTTTCAGCATCTAAGTCTCCCCTCTTTATCTACAGCGGCCCGTGACCTCTTGAACACGGATATTTCTGAGGATGAGATTGCCCTGGCCATTAAGTTGCTAAAGCCCTCCAAGGCCCCTGGACCAGATGGATTTTCAGGACTCTATTATAAGAAGTTTGCTACCCTCGTGACCCCCCACCTCACAGCATACTTTAACTCCTTGAAACAGGGTTCTCAGCCCTCCCCCGAATCCCTTAAGGCTTATATCTCCATGATTCCTAAAACAACTGACGAGGCCTCTGAGCCACAGGCGTTCAGACCCATTTCTTTTTTAACGTGAATCTGAAGATTCTGGGGAAGGTCCTGAGCACCCATGTCAACAAATACCTCTAAACCCTCATACACAGAGACCAGGTGGGCTTCGTCCCAGGCAGGCAGGCAGGCAGGAGACAATATCCGTAAGGTTATTAATTTAATCAATATTTTACGTCAACATAAGATACCTGGCTTTTTAATGTCTCTTGACACATACAAAGCATTTGATTCGCTTTCCTGGGACTATCTAGAATTTGCACTTCTGCTGTGGGGATTTGGCAGAGATTTTATGGCCTGGACTAAAGCCCTATATTTGTCCCCTACTGCTTCTGTAAAATATGCTGAGTTCCTCTCCTCACGATTTTCCGGGCTGTCCGCTGTCACTGGCACTCTTCTTTCTTGCATTAGAACCATTGGCCATGGCCCTGCGGGATAATCCCGATATATATCTGGTGTTCCTTATGCGGGCAACCACTACAAGGCCAATTTTTATGCGGACGATGCCCTCCTGGTCCTCACTAATCCTATTACCACTTTTCCCAACTTGCAGGTGCTGTTGGATCATTTCTAGGCTATCTCTTGACTCCATATCAATCTCTCCAAAACAACGGCGCTGAATATCACCCTCCCTACTGACCTGGTCACACATTTACAGACACACTTTCCCTATCGCTGGGCACCCCACTCATGAGCTTACTTGGGGATTAAACTTACTTCCTCCTATTCCACCTTGTTTTCGGCGAACTACTATCTCTTCCTGCGCTCCTTAAACTTTTGTTCTTGGCAGTTCCGCTCCCTCTCTTGGATAGGCCGGATCCATGCAGTCAAGATGACTATCTTGCCAAAAGTTCTTTATTTCTTTCGGACCTCCCTATACACGTCCCATCTTTTTATCTCCGTCTTTTACAGAACAGAGTACTTCAGTTTATATGGGCTCATAAACGCCCCAGAGTACCCAGATCAACGCTCTATACCCATAGGTTGCAAGGGAGCACCTAACCTGGCCAAATATTACTTGGCAGCCCAGATTTCTCAACCTCTCTATGTTGCATGCCACTTTTGAGTCAAAAGTTTTGAAATCCCGTTGTGGGTGCTCCTGGAACTACCTAACTGCGCCCCGATTTTTCTACAAGCATTGCTTTGGCTTCCTCATAATTTACGCCCCCAGGCACTAAGCACTCTTATGCTTCATGGCTTGAAATTGTGGGACTCTGTCCGATATTCAGGAAATCTGATGTCCCCTTTCATGCCTCTTTTACCGATCGTTAACAACCCTCTTTTTCTGCTGGGGCTGGAACAACCCCGTTCCTTCTCTTGGGGACCTCCAATGGTTTTACCAGTGTGCATAATTTTTTATCTATGCGCTCATTTCCTTCATGGGAGACCCTCCGGGAGACACATGAGATCCCCGGGCAGGAACATTACCATTATTTACAATTGTGCAACTGGATTTGATATCTCCGTCGCACTGCCTCATTTCCTTTTCATAAGACGTCCTTTGAGCTTACCGGTTTACACTCCCCGGGGGCCCCTGGTCTTATATCATTGCTTTACGCCTCCCTTAATGATAGGTCGTCTTTGTCGACCCTTTCCTATGTGACACAATGGGAGCGGGATCTTGGTTCGGGCGTTGAGGGGGAGGACTGGAGTAAGGCCTGGACGACAATAGCAAAATGCTCATTTAATACTAACATTCTCGAGGCTGCGTATAAAGTGCTCCTGCGGTGGTACTGGGTCCCGGCAAGGCTTGCCCATGCTTACCGTGCTAGCAGTGACAGATGTTTCAGGAATTGCGGTCAGCGTGGGGATGTCATACATATATGGTGGTCATGCCCACGTCTGATCGGCTTTTGGTCCAGAGTCTTTGGCCTATTGCAATCCTTATTTCATGTAACAATTCATAAAGATGCCCGACTGGCTCTTTTACATTGTTCTATACCAGGTCTTTTCGCGCATCAGCAGAAATTGGCCTCATACCTTTTTATACCTGCCAAGCGAACTATAGCCCAGGCCTGGAAGACTCCGTCTGTTGCTTTTCAGGGAGTGAAAGCCAGAATGATTGTTCTGATGGTGGATGAGCAGATGTCTAGTATTTTGAAGGATTCGCATGCAAAATTCTTAAAAGTTTGGGACCCTTGGATGACGTACTCCTGCCTGTCTCTGCCCTCGATTAGTTATGGTCGACTGTAAACTTTGCTTGTGCAGGTTCTGCGTCCGTGGTACTCGCCCTCTCCTGGGGCCTTTCTCTCTCTTTCTTTTTCTTCTCTCCTCTTTTTATTCCTCCTCTGTCTTTCTTTTCCTCTTCATTCTTGATATGACAGCTATTATATGGAGACTGATTTCCCTTAGGGGACAATACAGTATAACTTGTGCTATTTGCCTTTCCTCTACCATGACCCTTTTGGGTCCTGGCAACAGTTTATAGTTATGTTAATCATTCTACGTACATAGGGGCGTGTCCGGATGTAAGCCGAGGAGGACGTGTCTCTGTGGAGCTCCGTTCATCCTGAACTAATCCATCGCCATCCTTTGCACAGACAGGCCCGGTGAGCGTACACGGCTGCCCTGCCTGTTCCCACTTGACTCCTGCAGCGATATCGCCCTTCATTTAGGAGTCCGGCGGCCGGTTGTGTGGATACACGGCCTCCGGCCTACCACTCCTCGGCAGAGACCGCCGCCATCTTGAGGCCTACAAAGCCTCCTGAAGCCTCCGCGCTCGGGTGCCGCGATCCGCGGAACGATCGATCGATCTACGCCAGCACATCCACGGCAGCTTCCCGATCGGCGGCCAGCTCCGGAGGTGCCTGAGGACCCCACACGTCCGGCCGCACACACCCGCGGACCGCCGCCATCTTGCGGCCTACGAGGCCTGCACTGCTCTCCTCAGCCAGGTACTGTGACCAGTGAAAGGGGCGGCCGGTGTACACCACCCCCCTTTGTGACAACTTCTCTGGGGGGACAGGTGGTGACTGCTACATCTGGGGACCTTAGGCCAGCACCATTAGGCCTCAGTGGGAGAGCGCAGCATTGCACCAGCCACAGATGTTTATCGCCCCTGTATGATAGTCTCTCTCACTGCTACTGCAAGCTCTTAAAGGGAACAAAACATTCATCCTGAACTTCTACCCTGCGTAACTCCAGATTGCTTGCTCATGCCATCAAAGAGCAAAACAGCGACTAAAAAGGCGCCAGCACAGCCTGCTCAGCCCGCTCAGTGTCCCAGTGCCATTTTGGAACAATTTAAAGCGCTTTTAGTGGACATGGAACAGGCAGCGATTCCAACGGCCTCTTCATCTCCTCAAGCACCTGCGCCAGTAAGTGATACCACTGTCATCCTTGCAGCCATAGAACAGAGCAGAAACTCTCTATTGGTCCGCATTGACCATTTGGCTGCGGAATGTAATCTCATCAGGGCAGACCTGGACAAATTCAGGGGCAGACTTTCTGAGACTGAGTCGCGAATTTCCGCCACAGAGGACCTCACTACCCGCCATGATGATGCCATCCACACATTGCAGCGCACTGTCCAATCCCTGGTGGCTAAATCGGACGCCGCCGAAAATCGTCTTCGGAGAAATAATGTGAGGGTCCTGGGTCTCCCGGAGGGGGCGGAGGGGGACCATCCAGCTGAATTTGCAGAAGCATTCTTTAAGAAACTTCTTAACTTGACTGAGGTCACCCCGACTTATGTGGTAGAAAGGGCCCATAGAGTCCCGACGGGCCGGAGCATCCCTGGAGCTCCCCCAAGGCCTTTCTTGGTGAGATTCCTCAATTTCAGAGATCGTGACCGCATCCTCCGTGAGGCCCGTAAACATCCCACCCTTCCTTTTGAGCACACAGTGGTGCATCTCTATCCTGACTTCTCTGCAGACCTACAAAGACGTCGCAAAACTTTCACCGATATTAGAAGACGACTTCGGGAACGTGAGATTAAATATTCAATGCTCTACCCGTGCCGCCTACGAGTTCAGCATGGTGGTTCGGTGAGGTTTTTCGACTCCCCTGATGAGGCCAACACCTGGTTACTATCGTTACAGTAATTTTTGAGCCTTCTCTCCAGTCTGCAATCCTGGCTGCTGTTGTTGTCCCAAGGCTCATCTGTTCTAGTTCCGTGGCGGTTTGATTAACCTAGCATATTACTTACTGGCATCGGTTAATACGGTCCTGGGGTTTTTTCTTTTTTTTTCCTTTTTGTGCGGTGCGGGACCTCTCCAACCTGGCCTCTGGTTGCGCCATGAATCCCCCATCCTTTTTTCTGGGAACATTTATCATTCATGGGGGAAGGAAAGGGCGCTAACTAACAACGTATCCATGTGAACAACTGACGGATATCCTTGCGGAGTTATGGAGCCCTACAGATACAGACACCGTCTTCAGGAAGATGGACATTAGTACAGTTTTTTTGTGTTTTCTTTTGCATTTTTTTATTTTCATTTTTTCTATGGTCATGCCTTCCAGGACTTTTTTTGGACAAGTTTTGGGGGAAAGCTGCGTGTACTTTTTGTTTCGGTTCGCTACACAGCAGCAGGGAGTTAATGGGGTTTTGGGATGTTTCTACTTAGCAGGTGCAGCCTTTCACTGTAGTCCCTTCGTTATGCAAATGGTGTGGTACACACATGATTTGCATAATCTACTCTGTTTTTTCTCTTTGATACAGGTACACTATATAATGTATGTTGAGTTAAAATGTGAATATGGCAGGTTTAAGGGTTAATATGATATCTTGGAATGTCCGAGGCCTAAACAACAAATTTCGCAGAGCCTTAATGTTTCAATATTTAAAGACGATCACACCGCACGTGGTGTTTTTGCAGGAGACACATCTGGATGGGAGCAGGGTACTGGCATTGCGTAGAGCCTGGATACAAAGGGCGATGCATGCAACATACTCCACCTATGCTAGGGGAGTGTCAATCCTGATTAGCAAGGCGGTACCCTGCACCATACACCATGTCATCTCAGACCCGGGCGGCAGGTTCCTGATAGTTATAGCTGACATTAGTACATGTAAGATGGTCTTAGTTAATGTCTATATACCTCCTCCTTTTCAGGTACAGATTCTTTATGATCTCCTTGGTAAATTAGCCCCTTACATGCATCTTCCTCTTATTATAGCAGGAGATTTTAATGCCATACTTTCTGCCGCTCTAGACTCATCGAATGTAGCCAGGGTGGCATCTGCTGACCTTTCTGCCTGGGCGGCAGCGGCCTCCCTGACAGAATTATGGCGATGGAAAAACCCCACCACCAAAAGCTATTCACACTTATCAAAAACACACAGGTCCTCCTCGAGAATAGTTATGGCATTCGCTAACGCGCCAATGTTACAATTAGTGGGAGGAGCTAGTTACCTAGCTGGGGGCATTTCAGATCACACTCCACTATCGGTGCATATTAGTATTCCCTCGGCTCTAAGGGGAGGGGCATGGAGGTTAAACCCTGGCTGGTTGGAGGTGGAGGAGGTGTCCTCCCACGTAGCGCCACATTTCACTGACTACTGGAAAGATAATATAGGCTCGGCAGACCCCACCACAGTATGGGATGCGTTCAAGGCTTGTATGCGTGGACATTATATCTCGGCCATTAAGCAGGCCCGCAGGTCTCACAATAAAAAAGAACAGGAATTGCAAGAAAAAGAAAGGGTCTGTGAACTTGCTCACGCAAATGATCAGTCCGATGTAACATATGAAGAGCTGCTAGAGGCAAGACGCGTGCTGGCACTTCACTTTACCGAATTAACACATACATCCAGGACAAAAAGAGCTGAATCCATTTTTGAGCAGGGAGATAAGAATGGAAAGTTGTTGGCAATGTTAGTGGCAGAACAGAGGATACAAACAAACATACCATGTATTAAAAATGACCGGGGAGACATTCTCACAAACCCAACTGATATTATGGATACGTTTGTGGAGTACTACAAGGCCTTGTATGCTCCCATACCAGTCTATGATAATCAAGAATTGGATGCATTATTGACGTCACTGAATGTGCCGGTACTGACCGAGATGGATAGGGACGTTTTGGAAGCTGACATAACTGACAAAGAAATTGAAACGGCTATCAGGGCCTTCCCTCCTCATAAATCACCCGGACCAGATGGTTTTTGTATTGAGTGGTATAGACTACATATAGAGGACATGGTTCCCAGACTGAGAGCCCTGTTTCATCATTGTCTTAAACATAAATGCCTCCCAGACTCATTCTTAGAAGCACAGGTGATTCTATTGCCAAAACCAGGCAAGGACCTTTTGACGTGCTCCTCCTACAGACCCATAGCACTATTAAATCAGGATTTAAAAATTTTAACAAAGATCTTAGCTACAAGACTGTCCCAAGTTATTACCACCTTAGTAGACATAGACCAGACGGGTTTCATGCCTCAAAAATCGACAGACACTAACTTACGCAGACTTTTTACTCATTTGCAGATTGATCATGACAACTCAGGATCTAGGGTGGTAGTGTCCCTCGACATGGCCAAAGCTTTTGACTCTGTGGACTGGAAATATATGCTGGCGGTACTGCGCCACATGGGGTTTGGGGACGTGTTCATGACCTGGATCTCATTATTGTATAGCAATCCCAAAGCGGTCATAAAGCTGGGCACCTCGGTCTCCTCCCAATTTACAGTGGGTAGAGGCACACGCCAAGGGTGCCCGTTGTCACCATCTCTATTCGCCCTAGCGATAGAACCCTTGGCTATAGCACTGAGAAGATCCCCTAACGTTGGAGCATTGGAGGTGGGAGGTATACGGGAATGCATTGCACTCTATGCAGATGACATGCTACTTTTCCTAAGGGACGCAGGGCCATCGCTAGAGGCAGTGTTTGAAATACTGGATAAATTTGCCATCTTTTCGGGACTGCAGGTTAACTGGGAGAAATCCAGTGCAATGGCTATTGACGCAGATACCCAGGCCTCAGCAACCAAACGGGTTCCCATTACATGGGTAACCGAGTTTAAGTACCTGGGCATACGTATATCGCCCAGGGTTGGTGATTTTATGTCCATCAATTTACTCCCTGCACTGGTCAAGGTCAAATCGCAGCTTGATGCCTGGAAACATCTCCCATTGTCCCTAATTGGTAGGGTCAACCTACTTAAAATGAAGATTCTCCCAGTTTTCTTGTACTTCCTACGGAACACACCAATTTGGATCCCCTGTTCCTTTTTTAGGAGGGTAAACAGCTTATTTAGCTCCTTCATATGGGCCACTGCACACCCCAGAATAGGTCTCCGTACTTTACAAGAGCCATGGGGTCAAGGTGGACTGGCAATACCAGATCTTTTCAAATACTTTATAGCGGGACAGATGGTGATTGCTAGACGCTGGTTGATGAGGGACGATGGAGACTCGGCAACAGTATTAGAAGCAGCTCTCATGGGATCGTATGAGAGCCTATCTTACTTAGTTTACAGGGGACCCCAAGCCTCCCCATCCCTGACTGCCTCAATGCGTGTCACCGTCCGTGCATGGGACAGGGCACAAGTTTTGATGAAGGTTGAAGATGGGAGCTGGTCACAGGACACCCCCCTGTGGTTTAACCCTAGACTATCACACTTTGGTGCGATCCCTGACCCGGTGATTTGGGCCAGGGTTGGCATTAAACAACTGAAGCACATAGTGGGGGGGGGGAAATTACTCACATTTGACCAACTTAAAGATAAATATAATCTTCCCAACTGGTATCTATTTAGATACCTTCAGTTGAGACATGCGTTTCTCACTCAGTTCAATTCTGACACACTAGAGCTGGGCATGTCCCCATTGGAGAACATGCTCGGGGCTGAGGACCTACAGAAACCGCTATCAACAGTCTACAAAGAACTATTTGTGGAAAGACCCAAAATGCTTAACAAATGTAAAGACACATGGAGTGCATTAGTAACAGATTTTGGGGGGGAAGATTGGGACGACATGTGGGATCACCCGTTCCAGACTCTGGTGTCGGCCAGGGATAGGCTCATTCAATTTAAAATACTTCACAGGGTGTATTATACTCCTGTAAGGATAGCCCGGATATATGGTACAGGTGCAACAGAATGCTGGCGATGCACGGTTAGCCATGCTGATTTTGACCATATATTTTGGCAGTGTCAGCCGATAAGGGAGTTCTGGAAGGGGGTATCACGCACCATACAGAAGGTACTTTCGGTACCGATTCCTGTTACGGTCGCAGTCTGTTTGCTGGGTCTAGTGGAGGAGTTGGCGCCCCGGAGGGCGCAAAGAACTATGATCTCTCTCTCCCTTTTTTATGCACGTAAAGCTATTTTATTGTGTTGGAAAAAACCTGAACCGCCCACAGTGTCTTATTGGAAAGGCATAATCAATAAAGCATTACCTTTTTACAAGGCAACATACTTAAGCAGGGGTTGTCCAAAAAAATTCGAAAAAGTATGGCAATGTTGGCTGGATAACAAGGACACTTTGAATTGATCTGTTACGCTGGGGGAGAGCCTTAGCAAGCACTCTAAGTATTGGGTAAATGATGATGTAATCCTGATTAGATAATTATTTGACTGTATGAGGATTGGGTGTACCATTGATCTCTAACAAACGAAATATTTTATGAGTATGGAATGTGATTTAACCATAGTGAAAGCAATATTCAAGGGTTGTGCAAGAGATTCAGCAATAGTGAAAGGCTGCACAAGGGTAAGGGTTAGGGGGGAGGGAAGGGAGGGAGGAGGAGGGGGGATTTTGGTACACGTTGTACTGTACTGTATGAGCGGTTAAAATGTTAATAAATAAAAATTTTCAAAAAAAATCATTCTACGTACATAAGGTTTTTCTTTTGTATGTGCCTGTTCAATATTGCCCCAGCGTGGGAAAACCATGGCTTGTCATACTCTCTCGAAACTTAATAAAAAATATTGAAACAGAAAGGTGCAGGCACCTTTTTTTGCCGCACTGGAATCAGATTGCATGGGTGTTCATACCGATGCGATGCGATTCTGACAAACACACTGCGTTCTGCACCTTGCGCACAAAGGAGTTAATAATTCAACTGAGCTTGGGATAATAGCACAAGCTCAGTTGAGTGACTCCTCAATAAAATGCCAGCTAAGACAGTTGGCCACAACAGATTATTATATACACATATGTACAATGGAGTACCACTTGAACATAACCTGAAAGGATAACCAGAGGTTAAATATCAATTCTGACAATACTTCTTGAAAGAGAAACCCAGGCCGGCCTGTTTAACCTTTGATCCTAATGAGAGATGAAGCTAAACATGAATGGTATGAGGGCCCTTTAAGTAGCAATGACAGAATGTCCCCGTTGCAGATCTGAAGGTCTTCACCGGCAGTCGGAGCTCATTAATTGAATCCAATAAGGTGTAGTAACAGAGTGGTAGTATATCTGGTGATGACTGTAGCTAAAGATGCTTATGTACGGTGTTTAAATAAAGGTGCAGTGAAGTGTTCCCAAAGTAAAGCTGTCTGTGCACAGTGTCCCAGTGAAACAACAACAGAAAGGTTTGCAAAGATGGGCAGTAGCCCTCTCACCAACGACCAGACCGACTCGATGCCTTCCAGCTGGTGAATCCCGGATGGACGTCCTGGCTGAGGACCCGCTTGTGACGTTCACCTGTAGCGGAGCACAAAGCGTGGGTTGCTGCACTAAAGAGGTGGTGCTGATCAGATGTCCGATGAACAGCAGGCAACGCTGGACCCCTTCTCGGTCAGGTCGGATGACTGTAGACCGCGTGGTAGGCCGCGACCTCACTGCCCTTGCACGGAGAGATCCTTCACACACAAGGTCTGGGAGGAAGAGAGTGTGGGGTGGATCCCTGGTCTCTTATATAGCTCCTCCCAGCATTCTCTCTGGTGATAGCAAGGATCCCTGGGATATGTAGTCCGGGTGTATAGTCATGCAGGCGAATAGCCATCTGATGGAACTAGTCTCACAATCTCTTTGGTTGGGCTCACAAATATGATGTCAGTCTAGTAATGCTTGGCACTAGAGGGACAATATGATATACAGACAGGGCAGGTAATAGCTGTTTGTTGCAATCATAGTCCATATTGCTACATATACAGTACTTTCTGAGTAACTGATCTGGAACATGTGTACCACAAACAGAATCAGTGTACTGTTCAAAACTCCTAAACCAGGGGTGTCCAACCTGTGGCCCAGGGGCAACATGCAGCCCAAGACAACTATGAATGAGGCCCAACATAATATTGTAAACTTACTTTAACCACGTGCCCTCCGGAAGATTTACCCCCCTTCATGACCAGGCCATTTTTTGCAATATGGTACCGCTTCACTTTAACTGACAATTGCGCAGTCATGCAATGCTGTACCCAAAAAAAAATGTATGGTCTTTTTTTCCCACAAATAGAGCTTTCTTTTAGTGGTATTTGATCACCTCTGCAGTTTTTATTTTTTGAGCTATAGACAAAAAAAGACTGACAAATTAAAAAAAAACACAATATTTTTTACTTTCTGCTATAAAACATATCCAATAAAAAAATGGGAAAAAAAAATATAATTTGTTGATAAATTTAGGCCAATATGTATTCTGCTACATATTTTTGGTAAAAAAAATCCCTGTAAGCGCATATTGATTGGTTTGCACAAAAGTTATAGCGTCTACAAACTATGGAATAGATTTATGGAATTTAAAAAAAATTTTTTTTTACTAGTAATGGCGGCAATCAGTGACTTATAGCGGAACTGTGACATTGCGACAAACAAATCGGACCCTAACTGACACTTTTTGGAGACCAGTAACACCAATACAGTGATCAAAGTGTAAAATGTGTGCTTAGGGAGTGCTTGCTAACTGTGTGGGGGGTGCTTTTACTATGGGAAGGCAGAGATCTGCTTTGTAGGAACACAGGATCACAGCCTTCCCTTCTCACAGAATGGCGATGTGCCTTGTTTACATAGGCAGAACGCCGCTCTGCCTGTGTACCAAACAATCGGCAGTCATCGATATATATTAATCATGTGTAATGATAATAATAATAATCGTGTCTGCAGGACCCACTGATTGGCTCCTGCTGTGTCCAATTACAGCGGGAGCAGGTTGTTGGCGGCGCTCTTGTGCACCCCAGACCCAGAAGTGCAGGATCACGTACAGGTACGTAATCCTGCCCAGGAAATCCTTGCCGCCATGTATTTACAGTATACGGTCAGCAAGCAGTTAAACTTTTTTTTTTTTTTGTAAAAATTAGTTTACACTTAGTGAACACATGCGGCCGAAGAAAGATTTTCCAGTGTCTCTTCAATGGATTTTTATAAGACTTATCTTCCTAAAGAAAAATCTCCCACTCTTCACAATCACGCCTTATTCATGTCATCAGTTTTTTGCAGCACCTGTATTTGTGAGCAACTATTTTCAAGGATGAAGCACAGAAAGGGCAAAATTAGAACCAAAATGTCTGATGAGCACCTTGAGAATTCATTGAGAATTGATACTCTGTCCATCCAACCAGATGTGCTAGTTTATCAAAAACAGCTTAAAGCATTGCACTCATTTTATGATGCCCTCTTATTTTATAATAAAAAATATTACAAAAAAAAAGTTTTATTACTCAGATAGGTACATTATCTATATGGGTGGCACACTACCTGCCTGGAGTTTGCATGTTCTCCCTGTGCCTGCATGGGTTTCCTCCTGGATACTCTGGTTTCCTCCCACACTCCAAAGACATGTTGGTAGGTTAATTGGCTTCTGTCAAAATTGGCCCTAGTATATGAATGTGAGTTAGGGACCTTATGCCCCGTACACACGATCGGACATTCCGACAACAAAATCCATGGATGTTGGCTCAAACTTGTCTTGCATACACACAGTCACACAAATCTTGTCGGAAATTCCGAACATCAAGAACGCGGTACGACGAGCCGAGAAAAATGAAGTTCAATAGCCAGTGCGCTCTTCTGCTTGATACCGAGCATGCGTGGAACTTTGTGCGTTGGAATTGTGTACACACGATCGGAATTCACGACAACGGATTTTGTTGTCGGAAAATTTGAGATCCAGATCTCAAATTTTGTGTGACGGAAATTCCGATGGAAAATGTCCAATGGGCCCTACACGGTCGCAATTTCTGACAACAAGCTCCCACTGAACATTTTCCGTTGCAAAATCCGACCGTGTGTACGGGGCATTAGATTGTAGGGTAGGAAGTTCCACTTTGGGGTGGAACTCCGCTTTAAAGGCTCATACACACAGTATGAAAATCAGAAGGGAAAAGTCTGAAGACGAGCTGTCCGTGGATTTTCGAATCGTTAGTACAGTGCATTCGACAGATAATTTGACTTTTACATAAGACAAAAGCTGGATGTGCGGGCTATAAAATTTTTGTCTGATGTGAACTCAACATCTGATTTTCAGATGGTCAGTACAGAAATCCGTCACACAAAAGTCAAAAGTACAAACACGCATCAATGCTCACCAAACACGAAATTAGCAGAAGGGTCCCAAAGGGAGGTGCTCATGTGCTGAAAGTCCTTGTAGTACGTCACTACGTTTGTTGGCCACCAATTGTGTACCGTTAGTATGCAAGACAAGATCCTAGCACACACCCTTTGGACAAAAATCAGAGTCTCGGTTGGCCAACAATCAGATCGTGTGTACCAGGCTTTAGAGTTTCAATTTGTATGCAATCAGGTAGGCCCTTGCACTACATGTTTTGGTAAATCTGAAGACAAAAATCTAAAGCCTGGTACACACAATCAGATTGTTGGCCAACAAGCACAAATGTAGTGATGTACTACGAGGAATTTCAGCTCTTGAGCGCCACCCTTTGGGCCCCTTCTGCTAATTTCGTGTTTGGTGAGCATTGTTTCCGAGCATGCGTGTTTGTACTTTGATTTTTTGTGTGATGGACTTGTGTACTGACCATCAGAATATCTGACAACTGACCGTTTACTAGCATGCCATTCAACATTTGTTGGCAGAAAGTTGGACAACAATTGTCAAAAGGAGCATACTAAAGCCTCGTACACACGATCGGACTTTATACAAACTTCCCCGTGGATTTCTGTACAAAGGGCGTTGGCTGTGAACTTGCATACACACGGCAGGACTTTTTAGGCAACAAACACGAACGTAGTGACGTTTCAACGTACTGACGACACTTTAAAAGAGGACGTTCAATTCTCCGGTGCCACCCTTTGGTCAATTTCTGTATTGTTGTCTGATCTTTTGCATTGGTTCTGAGCATGAGTGTTGGTACTCTGTACTAAAGTACGATGGTTTTGTTTACGCACGATCAGACAGATGTCAAGTTTGTCTGTTCGCACAGCCAACATTTGTCCGATGAAAACCGAAAAAGTTTGTTCGATGGAGTGTACACACGGTCGGATGTTGCCTTAAAACAGCTAATTTGCATGTTTGTTGTCAAAAAGTCAGATCGTGTGTATGGGCCTTAATGGTCAGATTTTAGGACAACAGTCTGTCAACAGAAAATCCCCTGCCAACAATTGTACCATGTGTACAAGGCTTAGTGTGTATAGTGTAATAGTGTGTATGGGGCTTTAGTCATTGCAGATCATTGAATTTTGATCTTTGCTAACGTATGTCTCGCAAAGAAAAGAAAAAAACTTTTCTCGTTTCATTGAAAATCCCCACTTTTTCCACATCAGGCAAAAATGTTTCCAGCATTTTTTTTTTGCACACGCACATATGATTCATGGCTTGTGTAAACATATCTCTAGCAGGGTAGCAGTACCAGCCTCAGGATGCCTCGTTTAATAAGTAATCATCCAGCTGCTGCATTACTGGCCAAGAGCTCACTGACATTCCAAGGGGAGAACTCAGGATTTCACTTACTTCATATGAGGAGGGACAAGCTGTGCTGCTTTCTCTCCTATACAACTGCAGTGCAGTGCTAACAATTAGTGCTTCGGAAACAAGATGTAATTTCACGTAGACAAAAGCCTCGTACACACGATTGGATTTTCCGATGGGAAATGTTGGATGTCAGGCTGTTGGTGGAAAATCCGACCGTTTGTATGCTCCATCGGACAATTGTTGTCCGATTTTCTGCGGACAAATGTTAGTTGGCAGGTTTTAAATTTTCCACAGACAAATGTCTGTTGTCGGATTTTCCAAGTATGTGTACACAAGTCCGTCGGACAAAAGTCCAAAGTACAAACACGCATGCTCGGAAACAGAAGCGGTCGGTCTTGTAAACTAGCGTTTGTAATGGAGAATTAACATTGGTGACGTGGCAAATTATGAAATCTCCAAATGCAGCGCACAATTCTCTTCTTCTTTAATGGGATAATAATGTAGCTGCTTTGCTGGTGATACTGATGGAGTTATTGAAAACAAATTTTCAAAGGCTTTTTTTTTTTCTAGTGATATCAAAAATAATATTATTATGCTTTTTTTTTTTTAAATTTGTGCAAGTTACCACATCACCATTATCCTGTAGTTTTTAAGATCAAAGATACAACTATGTTGGTGTCCCTTGTTAATTTTACATTGTATTTTTTAAAATGTAACTACCTACTCCCAAACTGTCATTTGAAGTAAAACACTTAGCCAAGTATTATTCTACACAATTTTTTATTGTGCATTAAAAAAGAAAACAAATAAAATTAGACATGCTATCTGCCAATAGAACTTAACCAACAAGTGCATTCTATGCATCCAAAAATATAGAAAATATACCAAATCAAATCATTATTCAACCAAAAAATAAAATAAAAGCCTCATACATGTGTCCTGCTTCTTAATATAAGGGGTCAACAATGCCAAGAGTTGGTGAAAGCAGGGGTCCGTCATCCGGAGATAATTCCGAAAATCATCCGGATTATTCTCCTGGAGCTCCCGCAGCAAAGGCATATGACATAATTGGTCACGATTAATAAAGCAACCAATTTTTGGTCAAAGAAATCCTCCTCCTCCTCCTGTTCCTGGACTGGACTTGTGTCAAAGCAATAACTCCAAGGCAAATAATAATCTCCTCCGATTCTGCCATTCAGAAACTAACTGAAAAGTGCGAAATGAAAAGCACTAAATGAAAAGCGCGAATCAACACTCACCAAACTTCTACTAACATGAAATTAGCAGAAGGAGCCCAAAGGGTGGTGCTAAAGAGCTGAAAAACCACATAGTACGTCACTACGTTCCTGTTTGTTGGCCAACAAATCCTTGCCGTTTGTATGCAAGACAAAATCCAGGCACACGCCTTCGGACAAAAGTCCAAGGTTTTGTCTGCGGAAAATCCGATCGTGTGTACGAGGCTTAAGGCCCCATGAACAAGGGCAATAGGAGAGATGCTTGAAGTGTGTTCTTAAAGCTGAAATCCAGGGAAATGATGAAAAACTACCTCTGCAGTGGGGCTCCCCTGCACTGCAAGGGTTAAAGGGTAACTCCATCTTCATGGGAAGGGAAATGAGCAAATAAAAAGAAATAATATAGCATATACAGTTGCAACACAAGTCATGTTGTCATTGAATGTTATTAAAAATTACTTTTCCTTTTCAATCTCCTTTCACACTTGTGACTTTGACGCGACTTGAAGCAATGCCTGTGTAATCTCGAGGTCTATGGACCTCAAGTCGCATCAAAGTCGGACCAAAGTAGTGCAGGGACTACTTTGAAGTTGTTCAGGTATGAACGGTACTCATTGGAAACCATGGGGTACGACTTGTCATGTGATTTTGCAGTCCAAAGTCGCAGGACAAGTCACTCAAGTGTGAAAGGGACCTAAAATGCAATGCAATATGGTTATCTGGTTACTTTGTTACCAAGGATTGTGTACAGAATGCCCCCCAGAGATGTTATTTCCTGCTTGTGTGATTGACTTACTGATTTTCCCAGAAGTCTGCACTAAGATACAAGTCCGATTTTGCGCATTCCACTGCAGCAAAAATATCATTTTTGGTTAGATACTCCCAAAGGGAGATCACGTGTAAAGGGATGCAGGCCCTGCCACCTTCTTTATTAGAGCCCTTCAGGTGCAGCAGCTGATTGATAGTTATAAAACCACTTCCCTACAGATTCACTTTGCACATGGACACAGACAAACAAACAGCTCTTTCTTCAGAATAACAAAAGGTAGGAATCTGCAGCAACGTTTGTTAAAATCCTTGTATTGTACATGGAGGGGAATTTTTTCTTTTTCAACAAAAGTGTAGTTACTCTTTAAATACTCAGCCTAAGGTACCATATAAAGTAGTTTTGCTCACCTTAATCCTCGCTCCTGCAGGCTCCTCCTGACCATGTTGCCAGCCCCCTGTAGACACTCTGATCATTGGTTGCACTCTGACATCATGGCGTACAAAGCAGGACCAGCAGTCCCGCATTGTAAGTGAGGATGCTGAATTCACAACCCGGAGCATCAGAGTAAGAGAAGAGCACTGGCTACTGGGGGTGTGAGGAATAAAGTAAAAGTGCCGTTTAGGGCTCTTTTACACTGGCAGCTGGGGGCGTGGGGGTGGCAATAAAGACAGGCGACTGATTGTGGTTTTACCGGCTACCCACCGGAATTTCTAACATCATAGCCTGACTTGGCTATACACATGTTGATGCTTTGCTTTGTGGCAGAGGCAATTTTACTCAGGCCGCAGAGTTTGACAGGCGGTACTGCCTGTCAATGAGATCTATGGAGCTGCACCGCCTTTGTGGAGCAGTCCCACAATGTGAAATAGCCATGCGGCAATTTAAAGTGGAGTTCCACCCACTTTTACAACTCTTCAGGAGTTGTAAAAGTGGAGACAGGAGAGGCGCTTTACAGGCGCTTTTTTTAGCTCTATAGCGCCTGTAAAGCGCCTCAGTGTGAAAGCAGCCTATGAATTTAGGGACACGTCACGCACCCACATGCTCCAGCACCCACACGGATTTCAAACTGGGAGCTGTGGCTATGTTTGTGCAGCTGCTGCATTCCTGATTGACATCCATGGTGTTCTGTGCATCCCCGTGTGGGTAAACACAGCTCTCACAGCTGCTGTAGTATTCCTCGTGTGAATGAGACCATAGAGATGGCAGAAAGTATAGTATAGCTAAAGAGCACCTGCAATGTCTAGCCACAGATGTACACTGGGAAGGGTAGCACCGATACACGTATTTTGGCGCGTTGCACAGTTTACTTTTTTTTTTTTTGTTAGAACTTTATTGACATGTTACAAGTAATCTTTTAATAAGTTTTATTGATTGCTGAGCAGTGCATGGAAATGGACTATAGCTGTATGCGGTACTTTTTTCAGCACACATTGCCTCAGTAAGGTAGTGCGAAGTGGCCTGACAGGGAACGGCGCTTTTTGCCTCGGCTTACGTTAGGCCATCCCAGTGCACCTGGTGTGAATGACCCGAAAGGGAATCTTATGCCTTTTTTAGGCCGGGTTCACACTGGTGCGACACGACAGCCGTCCTACCTTGGATCCGACTTTGCCCTGCGACTTGAAGCCGACATGTGTCCGACTTTCAATGAACGGGGATCCGACTTGGATCCCCGCCAATACCAGGCACTGTGTTTGGTATGAATCTTGAGGGGGAACTCCACGCCAAATTTTAAATAAAAAAAGGCATGGGTTCCCCCTCCAAGAGCATACCAGGCCCTTGGGTCTGGTATGGATCTTAAGGGGAACCCCCTACGCCGAAAAAATGGTGTGGGGGTCCCCCCAAATCCATACTAGACCCTTATCCAAGCACGCAGCACGGACGGTCAGGAAAGGGGGTGAGGACTAGCGAGCACCCCCCCTCCTGAACCGTACCAGGACGCATGCCCTCAACATGGGGGCACCCCCCCACCCCAAAGCAACTTGTCCCAATGTTGATGAGGACAAGGGCCTCTTCCCGACAACCCTGGCCATTGGTTGTCGGGGTCTGCGGGCGGGGGGCTTATCGGAAATCTGGGAGCCCCCTTTAATAAGAGGGCCCCCAGATCCTGGCCCCCCACCCTATGTGAATGAGTATGGGGTGTCAATAAAAAAAAAAACACACTAGACAGGTTTTTAAAGTATTTTATTGGGCAGCTCCGGGGGTCTTCTTCCGACTTCGGGGGTCTCTTCCTTCTCTGCGGTCTCTTCTTTCTTCTCCGCGCTCTCCGGTCTCTTCTCCGCGCTCTCCGGTTCTTCTCCCGCTCTCCTGTATCTTCTGCCAGACTCTTTTGCTAACGGTGGCCCGGTCTTCTCCGCTGTCTTCTTCTCTCTTCTCTTATTCCGATGTTGACACGACGCTCTCTCCCACTGTAATGCCGTGTGCGCGGTCTGCAACAACTTATATAGGGATGGGGCGTGGTCACCGGCTGATGTCACCCGGGGACCCTGCCCCCTATGACGTCACAGTCCCATCATGCCCCATCATGAGCTGCCTAATAAATTACTTTAAAAACCTGTCTAGTGTGTTTTTTTATTGACACTTTTTTTCCCTAGGTGAATGGGTAGGGGTACGGTGTACACCATACTCATTCACATAAGGTGGGGGTCCGGGATCTGGGGGCCCCCTTACTGAAGGGGGCTCCCGGATTCCGATAAGCCCCCACCCGCAGACCCCGACAACCAACGGCCAGTGTTGTCAGGAAGAGGCCCTTGTCCTCATCAACATGGGGACAAGGTGCTTTGGGGTGGGGGGGCTGCAGGGGGCGCCCCCCTGCCCCAAAGCACCCACCCCCCATGTTGAGGGCATGCGGCCTGGTATGTTTTTTAGGCGTAGGGGGTGCCCCTTAAAATCGATACCAGACCGGGCCTGGTATGCTCTTGGAGGGGGAACCCATACCGTTTTTTTATTTAAAATTTGGCGCAGAGTTCCCCCTCAAGATCATCTGAGCACAAGTCGCATGCCAAAGTCGGATCATGCAAGACGGCGATGCGACTTTGATCCGAATTCAATGATAGTCAATGGGCTGAAGTAGGATCAAAGTCGGACCAAAGTAGTACAGGGAGCATTTTCAAAGTCGGAGCGACTTGTGTCAGACCAGTTAGAACGGCTCCCATAGGGAAACTTTGAATTTCACACATCATGCGACATGAGCTCCCAATGTCGGCGCGTTTGTCGCACTAGTGTGAACCCGGCCTTAAAAAAAAACTGCAGCTGCTTTGCAGTACACTATGATTGTGTTATGTACCGCTGATTACAGCACATGTTAACATACAAAATATCAATATACACTGATGGGGATTTTTTTTTTACCAAAAATATGTAGCAGAATACATATTGACCGAACTTGATAAATAAATTCGATTTTTAACATTTTTTTATTGGATATGTTTTATAGCAGAAAGTAAAAAATATTGTTTTGTTTTTTTAAAAATTGTCCATCTTTTTTGTTTATAGCGCAAAAAAATAAAAAACGCAGAGGTGATCAAATACCACCAAAAGAAAGCTCTATTTGTGAGGAAAAAATGAGGACAAAAATGTTATTTGAGTACAGCATCGCACACCCACGCAATTGTCAGTTAAAGTAACGCAGTGCCGTATCGCAAAAAATGGCCTGCTCATTAAGGGGGTAAAACCTTCCGAGACTGAAGTGGTTAATTGTTTAAAAAAAAAAAAAATGCACCTGCTTTGCAGCAGACTGTAAAGCATGATTAAGTACAGTACTGCTTATTACAACACATGTTAACAAACAAAATAACATAATAATTTGTATACATTAATGCATTGCAAGAACTTGGATCCAAAATTGATATTTTATTACTTATAACAGATTGAAACTGGTGCATCCTACTACTATTTATATGCTACATGAATCATAGACACTATGGCTTAGATCGAATGCTAACCAGCAAAATGGTGCTCAACTACAGTACACCAGAGACAATAGTAGCGAATTGCGCATGCTCAATCTATACCAGAGCGCCGTGTCTTTAGACGACGTCCTGACGCCACGCTCTGACCCGGAAGTGTTCGCCGGTTCCTTTCTCCTTTTCCGGAGCGGCGGTGGCGGCGTGTTGCAGAGGGCTTTGTAGCCATGAGTGTCCCGGCTTTTATTGATGTGACCGAGGAGGATCAGGTGAGGAGCTCCGGACACCTTTATGGACGTGCTTCTCCGGCTGCAGTGGAGCTGGAAGTCATGAGGGTGGGGGGTGCTGCTGAGACTTGTAGTTCCACAGCAGCAGCTGGAGGGGCCTGTAGTGTGTGAGGGAGGAGATGAGTGCAGCGCTGACCTGTAAGAACCATATTAATGTACAGGATGCTGTATATGGAGCTGTGTGTGTTCTATAGCCATGTGTTCCCCCTGTCCCATTCATATGACTGATCTAGTGAGACCATCAGCTGATCCCTCCGCCACATGTCCCTCACTGTATACCGCTCCTTCCGGGTGTGGGGCTGGGATCTCCCAGAATGCAGTGCCCCAATTTCCAGGCCTGTAATATATCAGGGGTGTCACACCCACAACTTACACTCCCCATATGTCTTTATTTCACTATAAAGTAGCTGCATTTTGTTAATGTGAGTGCATTTCAGAATGCAGATAAAGGAGTGCAAGCACTGGGGTTACCGCCTCATCCCTTTAAACCCGAACACATATCAACTAGGGCCAAAACAACGAATCAATTGTGAAGATAGTTATCAACTATTTTCATAATCGATTAATTGGTCAGCCGATTAGTTGGCCTGCATACAGAATGCATTATTTGTTTACATATCGGGGAAATGAACAAATAAAAAGTTGCGCTAATTGTGTACTAACCACCTCCCGTCCGCGCTATAGCCGAAAGACGGCCACAGCGCGGACCTATTTTGCCGGGAGGGTGTCCATAGACTCCCCCCCCCCCGTGCTCGAGTGGCCTGCGCGCCCCCTGCAGGGAGCGTGCGGCACGCTCTGTGATCAGCGAGTCTATCGATCCCGACCCCTTACCATGTGATCAGCTGATCATGTGATGTAAACAGAGACAGGAATCGACTATTTTTCTCCTCACACTAGTAGCGTGAGGAGGAAAAAAAGTGGATCACCAGCGGCTGTGAGAGGGACATCAGTCCCGATCTGGAGAGCCTCTGCAGAGGCTTCTGTGCCACCTATCTGTGCCCACCAGTGCTGCCTATCAGTGCCTCATTACCGGCGCCGCCTATCGGTGCCTCATTACCGGCGCCGCCTATCGGTGCCTCATTACCGGCGCCGCCTATCGGTGCCTCATTACCGGCGCCGCCTATCGGTGCCTCATTACCGGCGCCGCCTATCGGTGCCTCATTACCGGCGCCGCCTATCGGTGCCTCATTACCGGCGCCGCCTATCGGTGCCTCATTACCGGCGCCGTTTTATCAGTGCCACCCACCGGTGGCGTCTTATCAGTGCCAGAATGAATACAATAAAAAATATATTCTATAATACATTGGGGATGATGCAGTATGGCATTTCTGACACAGTTCTGGTGCTGTGGTTGTAGTCAGACTTAATGGCGGTTGTGCCAGATTCATGAAACCCGTGCAATTGTTCATAGTTTGTACCGGCCCATGCAACAAATTCGTAGTTTTTATTCGCAACACTTTTGCCATATGCTGTTGCAACTAATTCATAAAGAAATACTAGCAGAGATTAGGAAGGTACATAAGACCTCTTCCAGGTTGGAGTAAATTGTGTCAGACAAAATTCCAAATGGACAGCAGTAAAAAAAAATCAAAAAACGTGGTTATTACTAGGGATGCACCGAATGGGTTTTTTGGTGCCGAAAATGAAAAATACACTAGGCCGAAACAGCACCGATACCGAAAGTGGCTGTTTTTAAAAATATTTTTATACAGGAGATGGTCAGACTGGGGAGATGGTCAGAGACTGGGGACATGGTACAGGAGATGGTCAGAGACTGGGGACATGGTACAGGAGATGGTCAGAGACTGGGGACATGGTACAGGAGACGGTCAGAGACTGGGGACACGGTACAGGAGACGGTCAGAGACTGGGGACACGGTACAGGAGACGGTCAGAGACTGGGGACACGGTACAGGAGACGGTCAGAGACTGGGGACACGGTACAGGAGATGGTCAGAGACTGGGGACACGGTACAGGAGACGGTCAGAGACTGGGGACATGGTACAGGAGACGGTCAGAGACTGGGGACACGATACAGGAGATCAATGCAGCCTCACCAGTGCCCGTCATGCAGCCCGCGTTTGCCCATAAGATGCAGCCTGCCAGTGCCCGTCATGCAGCTTGCCAGTTCCCGAATCAGAGCGGCGATCTCCGTGTGTCACGGAGCTGCATTTGAATTGCCCGGGTCGCAGTAACGATGTTCCGCCTCCTGTAATCACGTCACACTGATTCAACGTCCCACCATTGGATCAGTGTGCCGTCTGTCACTGCGGTCTGTGTAGTTAAGCTTCGTGACACAACGGAGATCGCGGCGAGGAGGGAGGGGAGGAGAGGACTGCGGAGCGCCACGCCAGAAGGATACCCTCGTAATGGGCAGCACCAGGGACGGGGCCCCCGTCAAGGCCCCGCCCCCATTTTCGGCGCTGTTATCGGCGAGATTTCCTTTTCCGATATGTTTCGGCGGCCGAAAATTTGGTGCATCACTAGTTATTACTCTTCCCCATGTATCATAAATTAAAAAAAAAAAAATAATAATAAAAAAAAAAATAATTCTGGAGTTGGACTTTTAGAATGGTGTCAAATGTATGTGGAGTGGGAAGTGCTGTGCCTGTGTGATAATGATCCCTCTTCTTGCAGGTTCTGCTGAGTGTAGATAAGGGAATCTGCACCACTCAGAGCTGCTAAGGATCATCCATGTAAACCTTCAGTAAAAATATTTCTTCCTTCTCTTTAGGCTGGGGAGCTTCGTGCTTTCTTAAAATCTAAAGGAGCAGAGATATCGGAGGAGAACTCGGAGGGCGGACTTCACATTGACTTGGCTCAGATCATTGAAGCATGTGATGTTTGCTTGAAAGACGATGATAAAGGTTTGTCATATTGTGAATTAAAGGAAACCTGTGCTTGTCAATACATGGACGGACTCTTGTGAAAATGCTAGATACTTGGCTGTTTTATGGATCCTTGGCTTTTATTACCATTTTGAGCCTTAACCCCTTGACTACCAAGCTATAATTTTTAAATGGTGCAGTAAACAAAGGGTTAAAACAAGCTCATGGCTGCTACTGCTTGGTGTGGATTTTATCAGCTGGCAAATGGCTTTCAGATAAGAGCTATGGCAGTGGTCGCCAATCTTTCAGACCTCACAGACCGCTGACCACTAACAATTTTGCATGTCTTATACACACAATGCCGCCCCCCCCTTCATGTGCTTGAGCTCCATGCTCCCTCCTGCAGTCTGTGATCAGCACTGCCATTAAAAGTCCCCTCTTTCTTCACCTCCCACTCTCTGCACTACTCCTGGCACCTCCCTCTGAGTTCACAGGAGCTGGAACCACAGAGGAGACACACATGCATTGAGACCAACACTGCAAACAACATTGGGCAGTATATCTGCCACAATGTTGATTCACAGCAGAACCCCTGGGTACCACCAACATTTTCTTGTGGACCGCTAACCTATGGGACTCTGTGATTTATTTATTTATTTTTTTTTTTTTTCCCCCCAGCTGACATTACCTATGATGGTTCCTGACCTCTCCCATTCCTCTGGGGAGCCCAGAATCATAGCAAACAGCTCCTGCAGTGAGAGCAAGGGAGATCAGGGAACAGATGTGTAATATGTCACTTCCGGGTCACAGCTCAGCTACTGGAGGCAAGGATACAGCTAATCAAGCACAGTCTGTGTTTGGTTAGTTGCACTGGAGGTCTAATAGACCTAATGGTCTAAGAGACTACCTGTCATGTGCCCATGTTATCACATAGGGGGCTTGTTAGCCCCTTTGTGTTGGCAATGAAGTTACATAAAAATAAATAAATTAAAGTCCACCAATCTTTCCTGTTTGGTTTACAGTGAGTTTGGAGTTGCAGTCAGCAATCTAGGGGAATGGAGAGAGTGGAAACCTTCAGCTTGTGTGGTGAATGATTTGCACCTGGGGAAAGGGACTTTCATTAAGAAAATGACAAGCTGCCAGTAACACAGGCCGGATACTACACCTACCCTGTTTCCCCGAAAATAAGACCTAGCGTGATTGTCGGTGATGGCTGCAATATAAGCCCTACCCCCCAAATAAGCCCTAGTTAAAGTCCTTGTAGGTCTTATTTTCAGGGTAGGGCTTATTTGGGGGGAAACAAGGTAGGGCTTATTTGGGGGGTAGGGCTTATATTGCAGCGATCACTGACAATCACGCTAGGTCTTATTTTTGGGGAAACAGGGTATCTGATACAACCTAGTATAGTACCTGGCTTGTGCTGTTGTCAGCTTGGGATTTTGTAAATGAAATCCCTTTTCTTCAGCTGTGATCATTCACTGCACAAGCTGATAGTTTCCACTCTCTGCACATCTTGATAGTAGGCTGCTTTATAAATGTGCATAGCCATTTACCCTGCTGTTTGAATGTAAATAATTCATTTACAAAGGAAGGTACTGCCTTTGGCCACTAGATGGTCTGAAGTATCATAGGAAATTCAGTATTTCTCATTTTTAAATCAATGATTACAGCACAGCATATAGCATGTTTACATTATTTTTTTCCCCTTTCACACAGAATGAATGTATGTGCTCTTTCACTGGGGAATGGCTATGCAGATTCTTTATAAAATCCACACCTTTAGCACACCGTTTAAACTTAAGGCTCTCGCTGTCTGGACAGAGGCAGAGTTTATTATCTTTTCAATCATCAGAATGCTTCATATTTTAAATTTTAATATTTCCAGATGTGGAGAGTGTCATGAATAGTGTGGTGTCCCTGTTACTTATCCTGGAGCCAGACAAGCAGGAAGCTTTAATCGAAAGCCTATGTGAGAAGCTGGTAAAATACAGGGAAGGTGAACGTCCTCCTTTAAGACTGCAGCTGTAAGTATGTCCATGACTTACCTATAAGTACCTGTAATAAAAATCACCCAAGGAAAGTTCTACCTTTCCCTTTCTTTTAAAACGGAAAACATTTTTAGTGTGTGAACATACCTATAATATAAAGCTACACTTTCTTTGTGTTTCATTGGGTGAATGCTTACAGGAAGGCTCTTTTCTGTTGTGCCCAGAACCACTCATACTTCATTGTGTAGCCAGTCTTCCTCCTGAAGTATTGACCACTAAGAAATTACTGCACATCATTGAGATAATTACCGGTCACTTTATTAGGTTCAATTACTTGGTAACACAAATTTCTTAGCCAATCGCATTGCAGCAGCTCAATGCATTTAGCCATCTAGATGTGGCGAAGACGACTTGTTGAAGTTTAAATCGAGCATCAGAATGGGGAAGAAATAGGATTTAAGTGACCTTGAATGTGGAATGGTTGTTAGTGCCAGACAGACTGGTCTGAGTATTTCAAAAACTGCTAATCTTCTGGAATTTTCACACACAACCATCTCTGGGGTTTGCAGAGAATGTTCCGAAAAAGAGAAAATATCCAGTGAGTGGATGTTGTGTGGACAAAAGTGCCTCATTGATGTCAAAGGAGAATGGGCAGATTGGTTTTGAGATGATAGAAAGGCAACAGTAATTCAAACACTCATTAGAAACCAAGATTTGCAGAATACCATCTCTGAACGCACAGCACATCAAACCTTGAACCAGATGGGCTTCAGCCACAGAAGACCACACCGGGTGCCACTCCCGTCAGCTAAGAACAGGAAAATGAGGCTACAATTTGCACAGGATCACCAAAATTAGACAATAGAAGATTGGAAAAACATTGCCTCGTCTGATGAGTCTCGATTTCAGCTGCGACATTCAGATGGTAGGAAATCATGGATCCATCCTGCCTTGTATCAACAGTTCAGGCTGGTGGTGTATTGATGTGGGGGATATTTTCTTGGCACACTTTGGGCCCCTTAGTACCTATTAAGCATCGTTTTAAACACTGCGGCCTACCTGAGTATTGTCGCTGACCTTGTCCATCCCTTCATGACTAGAGTGTACTCATCTTCTGATGGCTCCTTCTAGCAGGATAATGCACCATGTCACAAAGCTCAAATCATCTCACCACTGGTTTCTTGAACATGACAATGAGGTCGTTGTACTCCAATGGCCTCCACAGTCACCAAATCTCAATCCAATAGAACAACTTTGGGATGTGGTGGAATGAGAGATTCTCATCATGGATTTGCAGCCGACAAATATGCAGTAACTGCATGATGTCACTGTGGCCCAAAAGCTCTGAGGAATGTTATGTTTTCAACACCTTGTTGAATCTATGCCACGAAGAATTAAGGTAGTTCTGAAAGCAAAACGGTGTCCAACCTGATACTAGCAAAGTGTACCTAATAAAGTGACCAGTGAGTGTATAATAATGTAAATGGATTGAGGAAAGTGATCTTTAGTAAAAGGATTGTTTTAGAAATATACACTTGTCTGTTTGTCAATAGCCACTTTATTTTTCCTTTTTATTTTTATTTTTTGCTCATAATTGTAAAGAGCCATAATATGTAGTAATCTATTACAATTTGACTTGCTTTTGAATTTTATAACAGCCGGAACAGTGAGAATTTGATGGGATGCTTTATGCTGGGTAAAGAAGTGGCTACATCTGTTTCCCACTGACATATTGGGGTGGATTTACTAAAGGCAAATAGACTGTGCACTTTGGAAGTGCAGTTGAACTAATTTTCCCCAGAGCTTGGTGAATATGATGAAACTTCACTTTGTAAAGAACACCCAGTCTGGTGTGCAAGGAAAATTATGAAAATCAGCAGAGCTTCACTGTATTCACTAATGAGTGTAACTGCACTTGCAGTGTACAGTCTATTTTGCCTTTAGTAAATCCACCCCATAGTGTCTTCTGTATATAGTATAGTGGTTTTGATTATTACAAAGTCTTGGTGATTATTATTATTTATTTTTATTTTTTTTGTGGATATACCAGTACTTTTTAATTTGCGCATATAGTGTTTTTATCATGATTGATCTTTTTAGCTTTGGTACTGTATTTTGGAAGGTAAACTAAACAGCAGTGCAGTTAATTGATTTTCTGCTTGCCAATGTTGACACTCAAGCAAGTCATGCATGCAAGTCTGTCACCTGGAACAGAGCAGACAGCTGTACCTCCATGTATGTGACCTGTTTGAATGTCCAGGGTTATCACATAACATATGACCTTTGCATATATATGTGAATCCAGGGACACTTTGCCTTACATTAACAGCTGTTAATGAAGACTTGTGTAAAAATTCTCTTACTAAGATTATAAAGAGAATGTCACTATGGAATATTTCCAAGCCATCCACTTACCACCCCCTGTATAATTGTGTGCCTGTGAGGCAAATAAAGGCATTATTGTAAATGGGAAAGATGGATGGGGTTTAAGAGTTTGGGAAATGTTAGCATTTAGTAACCCAGTAAAATTAGGGATGAAAGGAGCACAGAAGATGCGTTCTTACTCACCATCTGCTCTTGGGTAGAACTTTTATTTCCTCAACCGTCTTTCATGATAACATTTGGGGAGAGCGTTGGAGCATAACTCCACCCACTTTCCCAGGAAACACTTCGACTTGGATCTTCAAAAGGCAGGATACGTGGATCCGCCATGGTGGAAGCACTGCATGGTAACCATGGGTGGTGCTATTCTCTTGGCAGGTTGAGGGGTTTTGTGCAGCCATTCTTTTTTCTTTTTTCCTCTTTATTTTGATGACCATCTCAGCACCCCACTGACGATAGTGGCTTTTCTGGAGCCCTCTTCTTGCCTATTAACTCAGGGAGAGTAATGGCTGCCTGGGTGTTTACTGCCTTTGCTTGGGGTCTATGGGGGAGGGTGCAGGTGGGGGCTCATTTGGTTAATGCTCAGTGTTTCCTGGGCACTCCGCTCACTCTGGCAACGGGTGACATCACATTTAGGTAGGAGGAACTTCCAGTGGGTGCAGACAGCTTCTGGTTCTGTCTGCTGGAATGGAAGGGGCAGGTCAAGCTGGTGCTTCCAGTTCTGGTCCTCACCAGTCTGAAATATGTTCCCTTTCTAAAAATAACATTTTGGAAGTTTCCAAACTTTATTGAAATTTTTTTTTTTTCTGCTGCCTTTTATTTAGACTAATATATCTCTTTACTGTATTGCTTTAATTGTTGGTCATTCTGCAGTGCTGTTATAGGCCTCCTTCCCAGTGACTGTTGCTTCTATATTGTAAGATAAAAATGTACTGTGGTCTGCTTATCTTCCAGACTGAGTAACCTATTTCATGGCATGGACAAGACCACCCCTGTCAGGTACACCGTATACTGTGCCCTCATCAAAGTGGCAGCCAGCTGTGGAGCCATAATGTTCATTCCAACAGATCTTGATCAGGTCAGTACCTTTCCCTCTTCTCCTTATTTACTTAGAACAGCTTCCTGAATTACAGACAGTTTCACTTGGGTTTTGTTCTTTTTTTTTTTTTTTCAGGTTCGCAAATGGATCACAGACTGGGGCCTCAGCACAGAGCAGAAACACATTTTACTCCGGCTCCTCTATGAGGCTCTTGTTGAATGCAAACGAAGGTGAATGTGAAAAGTTTTGGGTGTATATTGAAAAGGCATTGGGTGTTTATAAAAGCCCGCTCTTATTTAGTTTTGAATACAGTGAGGAAGACTTAGGAAGTTCATCAGATTATTATTGCTGCCTGTGTTCATACCGTGTAGTAAAAGTGACGGGAAGTAAGCAGCATATCAATGGACAGTAATAAAAGCACTATTCTAGTGAAGAGTTGTCATTGGTGTCTGTGTCTCCACTCAGCAGAGTCCCTTCTCCTGTTCGATCAGCAGAATAGGAATTGAGGAGAATTCTCCCCAACTGGGACACTGACAATAAAAAAAAAATCTTGCTTCTAAGTCCTTTCTGCTTCTTTCAAAATTTAAGTCATTTTCAGTAGACTTTTAGTTCCAAAATACATTATTATGGTGGATACAGATGAGTCCCAGACCATACAACTTCAAGAATAATTCAGCTGTGTAACTTTTCTGACAGGTTCTCTTTGGAGTATAGGTGCACTATGCCCTCCAGATCTGGCTTTCTCCTTTTCCTTTTTTTCTGTTTCTGTATTTTGTGCTCTCCTCTATGTACACATGAACCTGCACATCCCTCCTTTAAGTTAATATAAGGTGAAATGGTTGTATTTGTCACATGCTCACTGAAATGCCACTATACACTGTGTGTGAGCATGGTAGGCCTAGTTCTAGTATTAGTTAAGTCTCGTACACACGATCTGATTGTTGGCCAACCGAGCGTCTGATTTTTGTCCAAAGGGCGTGTGCCAGGACAGGATCTTGTCTTGAATACTAACGGTATTCAATTATCGGCCAACAAACACGAACGTAGTGACGTACTACGAGAAATTTCAGCTCTTGAGCGCCACCCTTTGGGCCCCTTCTGCTAATTTCGTGTTTGGTGAGCATTGATTCCGAGCATGCGTGTTTGTACCTTCAACTTTCGTGTGACAGACTTGTGTACAGACCATCAGAAAATCTGACAACAGACCGTTGTCCACCGAAAATTTACTAGCATGTCATCCAACATTTGTTGGCCGAAAGTTGGACAACAATTGTCAAAAGGAGTGTACTAACGGTCAGATTCTAGCCCAACAGTCTTTCAACAGCCAATCCCCTGCCAACAATTTGATTGTGTGTATGAGGCTTAGAATAAAGATCACGATTCTTGCGGCGTAACATCTTTCACATTATACCAAAAAATTGGGCTAACTTTACTGTTTCTTTTTTTAATTTTTTTTTTTTATTCGTTTGAAGTGTATTTTTTTTTCCCCCCAAAAAATGCGTTTAAAAGACAATCGCCATTGTATTTCCTAGTGTCTCTGCTAAAAAAAAAATATATATAATGTGTATATGTTTGGGGGTTCCAAGTAATTTTCTAGCAGAAAATACCGATTTTAACTTTGTAAGAAACAAATGTCAAAGGTTTAGTCTTTAAGTGGTTAAACTTCCCTTATTTACCCACAAAATGTTATCCCTTTGATCTAAGAACGAAAAGTTACAATGTTTCATGGACAATTGTGAAAATCTTGGCAGGCTGCCCTGTTTTTTCCTTTTGACAGCTGAGTGAGCAGAGAACTCTCTACACTTGTTGCATGAATGAATCTGGAAATTCTGCATATAGATAGTGAGGAGGGTTGAATTGAGATCATGATTTTTAACAATTTATCGTGCAGCTCTTTATTGGAAGGGATAGACTGATGCTGTGTGAAATTGCACTTTTACCACTGACCTGCCTACAAACTTTGGTTTAATCTGTGTAGTTCGAGTTGCAGGTAATTAAGATTCACCAATCGACCATAACATTATAACCACCCATCAAAGCATGAACTCCCCTAGACCTCTGAAGGTATGCTATGGTATCTGGCACCGAGTCATGAGTAGCAGATCCTTTGTCTTGTAAGTTAGAGGTGGGGCCTGTGTGGAGCAGACTTGGATTTCCAGCACATCCTACAGATGCTCCATGAGATCTGGAGAATTTAGAGGCCAAGTCAACACCTCAGACTTGTTGTTCTTGAATTTTGAATTTTTCAGACCAGGCCTCCTCCTTCCATTGCTCAGTGGTCCAGTTCTGATGCTCACAATCCTATACAATTTTTCTGAAATTTGAGCCACAGTAGCTCTTCTATTTTCTCACACTACAGGGCCAGCCTTCGTTCCCCTTGTTAATGAGCCTTTGCTGCCCATGACCCTGACGTTGGTTTAGCGGTTTTCCTTAGACCACTTGTGGTAGGCCCTGGCCACTGCAGACTGGGAACATCCCACAAGAGCTGCAGTTGGAGTTGCTCTGACCCAGTTGTCTAGCCATTACAGTTTGGCTCGTCAGATCCTTACACTTGCCCATTTTTTCTGCTTTCAACATATCGACTTCAGGGACAACCTGTTCACTTGCTGCCTTATATATTCCGCCCACTGTAGGATGCCATTGTCACAAGATAATGAATGTTATTCACTTTACCTGTCAGTGGTAATAATGTTGTGACTGATCGTTGTATATCGGCACGTACAAAACTTGCTCACATATTATAAATGTCTGTCTGCAGAAGTTCCACATTACTATGAATTCTAAAATTCCATACATTTTGTTTTAGCAGTGATGATGCCGCTAAGGTGATGGTGGAGCTATTGGGAAGCTACACAGATGACAACGCATCTCAAGCCCGTGTGGATGCACACAAGTAATTTATCTAACATATCTTTCACATTGTTTTGCACCAGGAAAAGACACACAAGTTTACTTCACATGGTGGCCAGTCTTTACAGAGATTACATGTCAGGTGTAAAGGTGTGATATGGCTGCCATCAGGGAAATTTGAGTGCAAAAGTGATGCTTTATGGCATTGTGATCTACGCTCTGCAGAAATTACAGCTTTGTATTTGTGACTGCTAAGGAAGGGGGAAATCTCATCCCATACGGGAATTCTTAAGCTGTTTTATATCATTTTCTTGTTAAATTTTCTTTAAATTTACCTTCAACTATGTAGTGTGAGGACCTGTCTGATTGCACACAATTAAAGTGTTTAGGTTTGACCTCGTATATGGTTTTGGTAACTCTAAGGGCTGGTTCACACCACAAAAACACTCCAGATCCATTCCGGATGCATTTTTGCGCGCGTTTCTGGAAGCATTCCAGATGCTTTTTTCTCTTTTCCTGTTTTTTCACTGTACTGGGGTCTGGTGGGTTTTTTGAGTTTCAGTGCATTTTTGATGTGTTACTTCGTTTAAGTACAGTCCAATGCAGGAAAAATGCAACATGTTCTACTTTTTTTTTTTTTTTTTTTTGTTTTTTTTTTTTTTGTTTTCTGGAACTGGAAAGTCCTGAAACTGACTGTACTGGTGTGAACTATGCCATTGGAAACCATATAACCTACTTTCCATGCGTTTTTTTGATGCAGACCAAAAAAACGCCCTAAAGGAAAATTGTACAAGAAAATTGTGTAATGTGTAGCCAGCGTTACCTGAGAATCATCCAATCCATCCAGCACCATAATCACTTACTGTGACTCTGTATTATAGTGCATAAAGCCAGAACACTGCCCGTGTACCTCCAAAAATGTATTGAGGTCAAAATGCAAAAGTGGTAACATTTAAAAATATTAGTTATTTTTTAGTTATATTTTAGTGGGACTGCGACATTGTGGCAGACAGATCGGGCACTTTTGACACTTTTTTTTTTGGACCAGTGACATTTATACAGCAATCAGTGCTAAAAATAGCCACTGATTACTGTATAAATGGCACCGGCAGGGAAGGGGTTAACACTAGGGGGCGATCAAGGGGTGTTTCTAACTGGGGGGGAGTGTACTGACTGGGAGTAGAGAGAGATCGCTGTTCCTGATCACTAGGAACAGACGATCACTCTCTACTCCCCTGTCAGAACAGGGATTATTTTGTTTACATTGACAGATCCACGTTCTGGCTCTCTGTGGAGCAATCGCGGATGTCCGGCGGTGTGCCTGCTATTGCTCTTAAAGCGGCTGACGTACAGCTACGGCGATTTGCGAAGCCGAGTCAACCTGCCACAGTATGACGATGGCGGCTGGTCGGCAAGTGGTTAATGTGACCTATAAACTGTACAACACAATTGAAAAACAAAGTGAAATCTTTTAGGGGGGAGAGTAAAAAATAAACTAAAATGTGGGTGCACACCCTCTTATAACTGGGGATGTAGCTGTGTTCAGAATTGGGCAGTCACATTCAAACTCATGTTAAATAGGAGTCAGTACACACCTGCCATCATTTTAAAGTGCCTCTGATTGACCCCAAATAAAGTTCAGCTGTTCTAGTAGGTCTTTCCTGACATTTTCTTAGTGGAATGCTAAAGCAAAAGCCATGGTCCGCAGAGAGCTTCCAAAGCATTGGAGAGATCCCATTGTTAAGTTATCAGTCAGGAGAAGGGTACAAAAGGATTTCCAGGGCATTAGATATACCATGGAACACAGTGAAGACAGTCAATCAGGTGGGGAAAATATGGCACAACAGTGACGTTACCAAGAACTGGACGTCCCTCCAAAATTGATGAAAACCAGAAGAAAACTGGTGAGGGAGGATGCCAAGAGGCCTACAGCAACATTAAAGTGGTTGTAAACTCTTACACACCACTTTTACCTACAGGTAAGACTATAATAAGGCTTACCTATAGGTACTGGACCGTTTCTATAGTGCCTGTGCCATGATCGTCTGTGCATGTGTGGGAGTGACGTCAGGCGACTCCGGCCAGTAACTGAGCCGGAGTCCACGGCCCTGGAAGGAAGAGGGGCGAAGATGGATGCTTCAGAAGAAGATTAATGTTTTGGAATGGCCCAGACCTGAATCCGATTGAAAATCTGTGGGGTGATCTGAAGAGGTCTTTGCACAGGAGATGTTCTCCCAATCTGACAGATTTGGAGTGTTTTGGCAAAGAAGAGTGGGCAAATATTGCCAAGACTAAATCTGGCATGCTGATAGACTCAGACCCAAAAAGACTGAGTGCTGTAATAAAATCAAAAAGGTGCTTCAACAAAGTATTAGTGTAAGGGTGTGCACACTTATGCAACCATATACATATTTTTTTTTTCTTCCCTCCACCTAAAAGATTTCAGTTTGTTGTTCAACTGAGTTGTACAGTTTATAGGTCACATTAAAGGTGGAAAGTTCTGAAATGATTTATCTTTTGTCTCATTTTCTTTTTTACATCACAGAAACCTGACATTTTAACAGGGGTGTGTAGACTTTTTATATCCACTGTATATGAAATGTTGCCTGGCCAGGCCCTTTGAAATGCTGAGGGTAACTGGCCTTCATGCGGAGGCCCTAACATTTAAGAAGTGTCAATGGTGCTTCTTAAAAAGGGCAAGCCCATATGCTTCTCTGTTTGCTTTTTGTGCTAGTGATTGTCAGAGACGCTGTATGCACCAGAGTCCATGTGTTACAGCAAGGACAAGTGTCAGTAAACATTATCCTTCATACAGCCAGCATTAAAAGTGCTAATACACACACTCCTCCAAAACTAGGCCACTGTACAGTCTTTAATTTAGATTTGCTAAACTATTAACTAAAGTGTGTATATATATAAGCCCATTCACCAAAATATCATACTTTTTTTTTTTTTTTTTTTAATTTTGGAATTTTAAACATCGCAAGTCTATATCTCTGCAACATTCATTTAAAATAACCGGTTATCTTTCCATTATCCCTTTTTCATGCTTTTCCTGTTACGGGATGACAAGGCTTTGTCCCTGGCTCCTGAGGCATGGGCTTCAGTGGTCACTATTGGGATATTTGCCCTGATCAAGACCTGTAGCTGCTGCTGGATCAAAGGCATGTAGGCAGGTAGTTGCTGTAAAAGATGAGAAGCCTGGAGGTGCATACAAAGGATAAATGAAGATGAAACTGGCATTTTCAAAAGAAAGCATGGCAATTGTTTATTTCACATGCTCTTGCAAACTAAATTTTATCCAGTTAGGGTTTACCTCTACTTTTAAGGATATGACTGATTTTTGTCGTCGTATATAATGACTCGTCGTGTTTAACAATATATGTTGTGCTAATTTAGACTTTCTGTTGTAGATGCATTGTGAGAGCACTGAAGGACCCCAAAGCATTCTTACTTGATCACCTCCTTGCCTTAAAGCCCGTTAAGTTTTTGGAAGGAGAACTTATTCACGATGTAAGTGTTTTATGTAAAGGCAATAATAATGTGGCCAAACATAACTCTGCAATTGTCCGTTTTATTCGGCAAGGTCTCTGCTTTCAGGAAATATATAATTCTTTGGGGATTTTAAAGTAATTTCTAGCAAAAAATGCAGATTTTAACATGTGCCCTGGTAGCCAAGTGGCTAAGGTATAGTTATGGATGTCAGTGTATAATATAGGGGGTTACTGTTCGTAGATGTTGTCCTGTATCCAGCTCAGTCTCAGGTTGGTCTCTAAATGTAAACTGTGGGAGAGATAGATAGATTAGCACTGCTAAAACTCAGTCCATGGTACTTAGGGTTTGCTTATTGCCATTGCACATTTCTCTCCAGTGATGTCCATCAGCTGTCCAGGATATTCCTCCTGATTGGCTGAGACACAGCAGCGGTGCCATTGGCTCCTGCAGCTGTCAGTCGGTCAGCCAATCAGGGGAGAGCGGGTGCTGGGCCAGGTCGGGGCTCCTTGTCTGAATGGACTCAGCTCGGGTGCCCCCATAGAAAGCTGCTGGCTGAGGGGGCACTCGAGGGGGGGGGTCAGGAGCAGCAAAGAGGGACCCGAGAAGAGGAGGATCTGAGCTGCTCTGTGCAAAACTAACTGCACAGAGGAGATGAGTATAATATGTTTGTTTTTTGTTTTTGTTTTTTTTATGAGACTTTACAATCATATATAAAGTGCTGCACCGGAGTTATTTTTCTTTTTGCCACTCATCTCACCACTGGCCTGCAGTCTGCTCTGCATAGCGGTGACTGAACCCAATACTATACTTAGGCAGCATATCTTGTAATTTTGCATTTCATTATTGGGAAATAACGGTTTTGTTTTCCCATATTATTGTCTTTTTAGCTTCTGACAATATTTGTGAGTGGCAAGCTGTCTTCATACGTCAGATTTTACCAGAATAACAAGGATTTTATTGATTCATTAGGTAAGTAATGATATCTTTATAATGCTGGCATCGGTAAAATTACATTTCAGATTTGATCTTTCTGGATAAACGTAAAGGTGAAGTCCAGGAATATGATAAAAAACACCCTTGTAGTGGGGCTTTTCCCATACTGCAAGAATAAAACATGCTTTGTTGCCTAGGATAACAGTAAAAAAAAGCTATTTTACTTTTACTTTTTCTCTTTTCTTCCCCAGCATCTGGTGCTCTTCCCTTCTCTAGTTCTCTGGTACATGGGCCAGTGTCCTTCCAATGCAGGACTTGATGGTCCTGCTCTGTATGTGATGACATCATAGCTGCGGCTGCCAGCCAGGGCGCTGAAGGGAAGAGCATCCACTACATACAGTATACAGCACTGTGGTCTGTTAGTGGTAAGGGGACTTCCCGTCTGCTGCTGGAGCAAAATCGTTTTGGGCCAATTGCTGCTCAGCCATTAACAGGAAGCCTTGTATTTTGATCAACTAATACAAGGCTTCCACTGATTTGCTGAGGTGGAGATCGTAATATCTTGCCTGCCTCTCCTCCTCAGCCATTCAAGGGAAGCCTTGTATTTGATGAAATACAAGGCTTTCTGTGAATGTCATTCACCCCAACTTGATTTTGTTCCAGCAGCAGATAAGTCCCCATACCGCTGCTGGGACAGCACTGCATATAGCTGATACTGCATACGGTTTACAGCGCTGACAGCAGGTGCATCTATTGGGAAAGTACATAGTTTTTGGGGGCGGGTTGGCCCAAGCAAACTATATGGAAGCTGTAGTTGGGCTTTAATCAGCAGTTGTACAGTCTGAGAGGTTCTCTATGTAACCCATTCAAATTACATCCAGGCAAGCTGGCTGAGTTGCACAGTTTGTGGATGTATTTACCTGACAAATCAAAATCTTTCTGTAGCAAACATATGACACTGGCCGTGTCAATCAGGGTGTGATTTGCTGACTTTAAAGTGAACTTGTCGCATATTTTACACAACCCTCAAATGTATGAGCAGCTTTAGGGCATATATTGATGGAACGGTATCAAAACGACTTTTCTCTTTACCAGAGGTCTTCAAACTGCGGCCATTTGCTTGCCTTTATCCGGCCCCTGGGGCACCATTCCATCCACTGCCGCCAACGATGGGGCACCATTCCATCCACTGCCGCCAACGATGGGGCACCATTCCACATACTGACCCCAGTCTGGTCCCCCTAAAGTCTTAAGGACCGTAAACTGGCCCTTTGTTTAAAAAGTTTGGGTGCCCCTGTTCTGTACAAATCAATGGTGGTGATGAAGCAGGTTATTGCAGCTTAGGTGAAGCTAAAAGAAAAAAAAAAATACAGGTCAGGTGGTCACACCTGCAGGTCAAATGCATTTATAAGTGAACTCTGAAACTGATAACAAATGCAAGCAGAATGCACCTGAAAGAAAGCTACCTTTGCCATTCGTGAAGGTCCTAAATACCTGTAACATGGTGAAACCAGAATCGGAAGCGCATGCAGTCAAGGCTTTTAAGCCTAATAACAGTAACGCATTCAGTTACCAAGTTTAACTATAGCTGACGGGTGTATAAAGGTATCAGTGGAAGTTAGTAGTGAGACATTTAGAAACACAAGTCCATCTTATTTACCTGTTATGCAGTATGGTTGTTACTTTTTGATGGGATTTGATCTCCTGATGATATCATGGCGTTTGAGGGACCTTTTACCATTGGTTGGATTTTGTTTAAATACAATGTTTGGCAGTTAAACATACATTCAAGAAAACGTCACACTGTAGTGTGACTATCCAGTACAATAAACAACTTTTTTTGCTTGAACTAGGCCCTTTTCACACATGCTGTCCAATCAGGTCCACCTATTTGTTTTTCAGGCAGACCTGATCAGATGCTCCATTCACCTCCCTATGGAGCGACGGATGACATCCGCCGCTATCCAATCCTGTCCGCCAAATCCAGATGGATGAAAACCCTATTTTCCATCCGTCTGGTGGATGGAGTTGGATGAAAACGGACAGGCATTTTCATCTGATCTCCCATAGAGGACAGCGGGGCTCTGATAGGTCCGCACAGGGGCTCTGCACAGTGAGCAGAGACGAACCTATCATCTGCTTGCTCAGCAGGGATCAACAGATCGATCCCCACTGAGCAAGCGGAGTCTGTCAAAACTGACGTGCCCCGTGTGAAAGGGGCCTCAAGGTGTGCCAATGACCAATTCTGTGGCTGGTGGCTCTGACCCCTCTCAAATAACATTATTTTTGGCATTGTTCATGCACTTTGTTCTGGTAGGCTTTACCCACTTTCGCTCTGGGCCTTTTCTGGCACTTTTTGTTCACTTGTAACCATCAGTATTTTGTGCTAGAATATTACTTGGAGCCCCCAAACATATATATTTTGCAATTTATATCGCACTGTATTTGCAAATGCAATTTTTTTTGGGGGGGGGGGGGGGGGGGGGGAATACACTTTTGAATTTTATTACAAAAAAACACAATACATAACCCAATTTTTTTTGTAAAAGATGTTACGCTGAGTAAACATGTCACATTTTAAAATTGCGCATGCCGTGCAATGGTGACAAACAACGTAAATTTTACTACCCATAGGCGTCACTTTAAAAGCCTTTACAGACTGTTTTGACCACATAACTCAGCTTGAACTTTGTGTCTTTATATTATGTCTTTGGCATTCTCCTGATTTTTCTCATTGTTTTACGTTGCAAAATACATCCGGTTTACTTTGTTTTCTTTTCTTTTCTCTTCTTTTTTTTTTTTTTTTTTTTTTTTTTTTCCGTGCATTATTCTGACCTGATGCATGTCCCACCTTATTCTGCTTGTGTGGGTTTGTTTGTTATTGTTTTAACCCATACCTACTGTGCATTTTGTAATCTATGCATTCACTGAATAAAAATATTCAACCATTAAAACCTTTACAGGTTACCACGTTAGATGTACAGAGGAGGTCTGTTGCTAGAATTTCCTGCCCATGATCTGATGTTCGCAGTGATACGTCATGTGTGTAACGATTGCTGTACGCGTTTGCCTTTGTGCAGGAGGACAGGGGCACTTTTGTTGTAAAACTTTTTTTTTTATCGCTGTCACAAGGAATGTAAACATCCTTGTGACGGCAATAGGCATGTGACAGGTACTCTTTATGGAGAGATCTGGGATCTATAAGGCCCCAAATTCCTCCCCTGCACTTGGACATTAAAAACACGGTGCTTTAGGTTTTTTAAAAATGGCGCTGATTGTTTTTGAGTAAACTGGAAGTGACGTCGTCGCTTCCAGTTTATTATTCTGAACAGCCGATCCTGGCTTTGCTTGGCTGTCTGGCTTGCTGGCGAATGCGGTCGCTCAGAGCTCCTGGTGGGATGGGAGAACCTGATAAAGCTGTGGGGAGGGGTGGGATGTCCCCTCCCGCTGCTTGTAATAGCAATCAAGCGGCTAGTTAGCCGTGCCGATTGCTATTACAAGAGATCTGACCGCTGGCTCTAAAAACCTACAGCTGCAGGCATCACCCCAGTATAGCCACTGAAAGTCCAGCGATTTACAGATATGTTGCTGTACGGAAGTGGTTAAGCATAGATGCATTTTGGTACCTGGTGGATTATACCCTTCTATAAAGCGATTTGCAGTCTGATTCAAAAGACATGAACGTTAAACTTCGATCTGTGTAGATGGATGTAAATAATATGCACCGCTTTGTGTTGGAGGGCTGCCGATAAGGTGCTGCCCTCACTACACACCTGTCCTGGTGGTTTTAATTTGTTCTTTGTGCTGACGACCCCCTGATAATAAAATACAACCTCCTCCAACAATTCCTCCCAGAAAACAGCAGGCTGGAGGCATGATGACAAGGTGGTTTTATAAAAATCCTCACTGAGGAATGGATTTTGGCGGCCCTCTTAATAGTGGGATGGTAGAGGTTCCTCCACACTCGTCCACTTCATATGGCGTGGGGGATTAAATAAAATGTCAGCAGATAGGAAGGCAAAACAGAAAAACACTTCAGACCGTGAACCTATAAAGCTGGCAGTCCAATGTGGCGGCTGTTAATTTGTTTCATAGCATGCAGCATCTGTGTGATGGAATGTTAATGTCAGCAGCTCTTTTATTTACACACCCAGGGAATAGGGAGTAGTCATTAACACTGCGACACTCCCCCATTCATGTGTAATTGACTGTTTCAAAGGAGCACAAGTCCATAAGCTATTGCATGCATTACAATTACATTTCCCATATCAAATTTTTTTTTCTCCCTGCCATTTTTTTTCTTTATTTGGCCGGGGGTCAGACACAATGCCAGCCATGTTAAATGATGCATTTCAGAAATGATGTACTGAGGTTCTGACAACTGATACGGACGAGAGTTATCAAGGGAGAATAGGCTTTCCAGTATTCATTGTTTTGTGCCCAACTTTAAGAAGTGTAGAATGCATTCCAAATGTGACTAGACTGTTGCCATCGCTTTAAAGCCATACTCCCTGCAGATGGTGAAATAAATAAGAGACTCATTTTACCAGCCAAAGAGTTTTGTAGTTCTGTCCATCCCTACCTGAAATTTACACAGCTTTCTTTGCTTCATCTAGGCCACCTCACTGCCGCTAGACAGCGAAAGAGCAACAGACTGATGAGATCATCTCTCTGCTCTCATCTCCTGTCAGCATGTTACTTTTTAACTTTTGCAGGACACCTGATTGGCTTGCCCTTTTCTCTGATTGCTTATGTACAAGAGGCTGGATAGTACCAAGTCAGTCAGGTGTTGATACTACTTTTTGTGTTAATATCTGCCTGGGGTGGAATTGGGCAGAGTTGATAATCTGTCAGCTCTCTATTGGTATCTGCAGGGGAGATCTCTTCCCACTTCCAGGCCTTCTATTACAGCTCCTGTGTGTTGGGCCAGTCAGAGGAGAGGGCTTTGACGTGCGAGGGGGTTGTTCTAGGGAATTGACCCTCCCAGGTGTAGTGAGTTTCTAGCAAGTGGCACATTGCAACTCAATAGAAACCGCCAAGTAAATATTTTTCTATGCTTTTGCATGCATTTTTTTCCTAAGTTGGGGACAGAGTCTATTTAGGAAAAATTGTATCGGGCTTAGTTAACACATGCAGTTGGGAAGTGGGCAATAAAAATCGTTGGTTGAGCCCCATCTTTACCACACTCTTTAAGCTGCAACAAGGCAAAAACGAATCCTTGCCATGTTCAACAGGCAGTACCACCGAGGAATGCGATGCAGTATCGCCTCATGCCTATCAGCTGTGCCTGCACTGCTCTCTGAAAAGTGATCCACCATGGATCACTCTCTCAAGAGTGACACAGATGTAAATGAGCCCCACTTTAAAGAATCAAAGTGTTTAACCATTTGCCAACCAGTTTTGGGAGGGTGTAATATAACGTGCTTCCGTGATCACACCGCCGTGGTGCACTCTGATCGCTGTGTCATTAGGATACAGTTAATCACGGATTGGGGTGAAGGGACAATCGCAGCTGATCACGGTGTAAACACAAGCTGGTTATCGTCATTCCTTTTCCTCGCGCTGATAGCGTAAGGAGAGCTGATAACCGGCTTGTGTGAAAGGGACATCTAAACTGATAATTAGGGCAATGATTATCAGTGCAGTTCCAACAGTACTCATCAGTGTCTCCTATAAGTGCTGCCTATCAATGGCCATCAGTGTGCTGTTTAGGTGTGCTGGCTGCAAAATAAGGAATTCCACACTGTGGGGTTGATTTACTAAAACTGGAGCACTCAGAATATGGTGCAGCTCTGCATGGTAGCCAATCAGCTTTCAACTTCAGTTTGTTCAATCAAGCTTTGGCAATAAAACCTGGAAGCTGATTGGTTTCTATGCACAGCTGCTCCAGGTTTAGTAAATCAACCCCTCTGTGTCTCTCACTTGGGTGTGTGTTTGCAGACTGAAGCTCTGACAATCTCATGTTTCAGGTCCAGTTGCTGTTTAAGCAGCAAGCAGAGTTCAGGCACATCTCAGGAGGCAGTGGAAAAAAGGATTAAGGAACGGGGGGGGGGGGGGTGAAATGGAGGAGAGATGAAGGGAGGGGGATAAGAAGCGAGGAAAAACCCAGATCACCCAAAGTTTGTGCCCAGAGCTATAGGAATCTTCTTCTGAACCTTAGTAGTCGGCCACATGCATCTATACATTTCCTAGGACACTGTCTGCTCTCGTACATGATTCTATAGAGGAGTAGGAGAGCAGATAGCGAGCTGCGGATGATGGAATCATGTAAACTGACCACGGTGTCGGCAGCCTTGATTATCGTGGTCAGTTTGCAGGGGGGGGGGGCCATAGTCAGGCATGATCCGCCGGGTTTTTTTAGGTGTTACAGGGGGCCAAATGACACAGCACAAGCACTGTGCTGTATAACTCTAAGGCAGTGATGGTGAACCTTGGCACCCCAGATGTTTTGGAACTACATTTCCCAGGATGCTCATGCACTCTGCAGTATAGTTGAGCATGTGACTGGCGGCTCCCTGCCGCATGCGTTGGAGTGACGTCACGCGGCTCCGGCTAGTCACAGAGCTGGAGTCCGCGGCCCCAGAAGTAAGACGGGTGAAGATGGATGCGGCCTGCAGCGGGGACGGTGCAGGCTTAGTTTACAGGTAAGTGTTACATAATGTGCTAGTATGCAATGCATACTAGCACATTATGCTTTTACTTTGCAGGGTAAAAGAAAGGAAGTAAAACCCATCAGGGTTTACTTCCTCCTTTGTGCTGCCAATGTGTGTGGTTTTTAGCCAGAGATTGTAGGGGGGAAAAAAAACGTATTAAATGTGTTCTGCTTTTACTGACACCCCCTTTATTACTTCCCACCATGATGACCTGAATGCTGTGTGCAGATAATATGGTCAAGTTTCTTTTAGAAGGCAGCTAATTTGATTTGCTTTACTTCTCTGAGAAGAATGTGCTGATTTCCTTGATTTACTAATTAGAAGTCAAGAAGTTCAATTTGTCATGCACATCGCCTCGGCTTGTACACCTTTTATATCTTTGTGCTCAGCAAGCCTATTTATGCTGTACCAGGTTAAGCAGATTGCTTTGTTAATTATGCTAATTCGTTCTAATTGACTTTTATATTTTTTGAAGTCTGTTGACCATAGACCTTTTTTTTTTTTTTTTTTTTTTTTTTTTTTTTTTTTTTTTCTTTTGTTGCTTTGAGTTATGACTTTTGTTTTTATTGGGTCTCTGCTTTCTTGTTATAATTACTGGTAATTAACAGAGGTAATTAGTAAAATGTCTTGTAATGCTATAAAGTTGATCTTTATGTATCTAGAAAAAAAGAATTCCCTCATTAGCCACATGATTTCTTGTCTATAGAGCCAGGCAGAAGCCCTCGATTATGACAATTTTTACTTTTGTATAAGTCCCAGGTAGCTTGGTTCTATTTAACATGATCGATTTTCAGTATGTTTGGAGAACGCCAGTCTAATGAACGGGTAGTATATATATATGGCTTATGAAGTAAACATAAGAGGTTAGAAATATAGCATTTGCCATTACAGACTTGTGTTTAGGGGTGAAGGCTCTAGGGCTGTCATTCGGATTCTAAATTCTCTAGAGTCATTGACCTGGAACAAGCACCTTCTCTTTTATCAGTGAATATATATAAGGCTTTCTTTTATTGGCCAAGGTGAAGCTTGTGACACCCGCCTGCCTGTTCACCCCAGTCAATGGGAGAATGCCTTGTATTCATTAACCACTTGATTACTGGGCACTTCTACCCCCCCTCCTGCCCAGGCCAATTTTCAGCTTTCATCTCTGTCACACTTTTAATGACAATTACTCAGTCATGCTACACTGTACCCATATGACATTTTTATCATTTTTTTTTCACACAAATAGCTTTCTTTTGGTGGTATTTAATCACCACTGAGTTTTTTTTTTTTTTTTGTTTGCTAAACAAAGACCGAACATTTAAAAAAAACACATTTTTTCCAATTTTGTTATAACATTTTGCAAACAGGTAATTTTTCTCCTTCACTGATGAGCGCTGGTGGGGCCTGATATGTGGCACTGATTAGCGGCACATGTGGGCGCTAAGGGGACCGATGTTCCCTCTAACGGAAGCCACGGCATTTTTTTCCCTTCACGCTGTTAGCGTGAAGGAAAAAAAAAAGATAACCGACATCTGTATATTTTTGTGATCAGCTGTCATTGGCTGACAGCTGATCACCTGGTAAAGGGTCTGCTGCGAATAGCCCTTTACCTGATCTATGATAAGTCGAGTCTCATGGACTCTGTGATCACCATGCGTGCAACCTGCGCACTCCAGGGGAAGCACGAGAACGGGAGGACGTCCATGTATGCCCTCCCGGCAATTTAAGCCTGGGTTGTAGCAGTCTTTCGGCTATAGTGCAGTGGTTAATAAAAGGAATACAGCTAAATTTTCTTTTTCGCTTTGTATTGATCTAGCCTTTAATGTTTGTTTTTTAAGGTCTGTCACATGAGCAGAACACAGAGAAAATGCGACTTCTAACCTTCATGGGAATGGCTGTGGAGAGCAAAGAAATTTCCTTTGATACCCTTCAGCAGGAGCTGCAGATCGGGGCAGACGATGTGGAAGCCTTCGTAATCGATGGCAAGTCATTTTCATACTTTCCATAAAGTACATGACACATCTGAACGTGTAATGTAGCATTCTGCCTAAACAGGATTTAACACCCTGCATATTCTGTGGTAATATTTGTTCTAATGTGTAATTGTATCAGCAAGCAAGGTTTTCTAATATCTTGACTGTCTAAAATAAGCCAAGTTGGAAAGAGATATATATATACACACACACACACCCCCTAGAGAGTAAAATGGTGGGTGTTGCATATTTTTATCACGCTATATTTGTGCAGCAGTTTTTTTTTAATGAATTTTTTTTTTTCTTAGGAAAAAATACACTTTAATGACTTCTACTGCATATAATACCCATTTGTTTGGTAAAATCTAAAAGATGTTGCACTAAGGAAATAGATACCAAACGTCATACTTTAAAATTGCGTATGCCCGTGGAATGGTGGCAAACTACAGTACCTTAAAAAAAAAAAAAATCTCCATAGGTGGCGCTTTAAAAGCCTTTACAGCAAGGTGGATTGGATTTAAATCTCTAGTAAAAAGGCTTGATTTAAATCAACTCTATTTTTAAATCATATTTTTTTAAAGAGCAACTGTCATCTTTGTCCCACAGCGGCCCCTCCCTTGCCCCGCTGTTGACTTACCAACAGTCCCATTCACTTTAATGGGACAGCTGGTGATGTGGCAGCCACAGAACAAGGTGAGGCACGTGGCGCCAGCAGGTGAGTGGATGCCCACTAACAGGCACCGCCATGATGGATCTGAAATGACAGGTGTTCTTTAAATGTAAGGACTTCTTGCTGGTAGTTAGAATCTCTTAAATATTTGCAAACAAAATGAAGGTTTCCTATTTGGAATAATAAGCTGTCAGGTTAATAAAACAGCGATATCAGAACCAATTCAATCATACAGTTTGTAGTGTACATAGATTTATGTGCAAAACAATGGTATAAAGGAATAGTCCTGAACTTTGTTTTATCTCATGGTTACTGTGAATTTGTGTGAATGCATCAATGCAGTGCATGTTATCTCATCTTGCAGAGCTTGGATTCATTGAATGAGGTTACCAAAAATGTAAATATTGCAGAATATACAGCCTCATGCTACATAACTAAGCTCCATTTCATGCTGAATAACCTAAATTATTGTATCTTAAATAGAAAATTATCCTTTAGATATTTTTACTCCAAAAGCATGTTATTAAATTTGATAATCAAAATCTGATTTAAATCCCAAAAATCCTTTTTTTTTTTTTTTTTTTTTTTTTTTTTTTTAATCATTGATTTTTATCTACCCTGCTTTACAGGTTACCAGTTTTTAGAGTTACACAATTATTGCTCCTGTTCTGGTGATCATGGTGATAACTCACATGCGATGCGATCGCCGTTTACATATGCGTGCGGGGATCAACATTTGTGTGTGTAAGAACGGGGAGCTTTAAAAACTTTTACAGGCGGTGGAAGAGGAGGGGTGGCCCCCTTCTGCCTGTAAAAGTGATCCAGTGGCTGTATAGTTGCTCGGATCACTTTTAATTACCAGCTCTAAAAATGATACCGGGATCATGGTTGTAGCATCGACCATTATACCAGCATAACCACTTAAACCTTAGACTGTTTTTTGTAAATGGCCTAAGGGACAGGAAGTGGTTAACCATGTAGAATCTTTCCAAAACCACACTAGGGGCCTGAAAAGTGAAATATGATAGAATGCTATATGAAAATGAGGTATATTTTGCTTTGTTTTTATTGGGTAAATATTCTTGCTTTCTTTTATACGTTTTTGTAGCTGTAAAAACCAAGATGGTATACTGCAAGATTGACCAGACGCAGAAAAAAGTTGTTGTAAGGTAATGTATTAATGTATTCGTTTCTCCTCTATAGTTTGCAGTCTAGTGTGTTTTAATTATTTCTCGTAATATATATTTAATATTTTAGATTGTTCCCATCATGTGCTTGTAGTTAAATGCCAGCTATTTATCATAATTTTATTAAGGCCCAGACCGAATGTGATTAGCTTATTTAATGAAAGTGTCCTATTTTCCAGCACATTTCACTTAATGACCGTGACAGTGGCCTGAATGCTAATTAGCTACACGTCTTGCTATAGTGACTTCATAAAATGGGAATTGTGCTGAGAAATCCTCTGTGTAAAATAACATTGTCTGAATTACTGAAGGCAAAACTTGGCCGTGTTTATAAGTTTGTCTTTTTTTTTTTTTTTTTTTCTTTTGTAGTTGCAGCACACACAGGACCTTTGGAAAGCAGCAGTGGCAGCAATTATATGACGTGCTCAACACCTGGAAAATTAACTTGACTAAAGTGAAGAACAGTCTACATAGTATTTCTGATGCTTGACCATGTTAGCCATTTCTATGAACCATGTTGGATATTGCTACAGCTCTGGACTTTAAAGGCCAATTCCACCCCTAATATGTATATATCAGTTGTATGTTGTCGCTGTCAAATCGAATCATATGCTAACTTTTTTTTTTATTTTTAAAACTCCAGTGGTTTTGTCTTGATAACCAACATTCTTTTTAAATGCCCTGGCATCAGTTGAGAGGAAAGGGGCCTTGGTTATGGATCAGGTTGGAGGGAAGAAAAACTTTACCACTTACTGATATAAGATGATTTGACCTACCAGTGCTTATCTGAAACTGAAATATACCTTTTTAGTAGAGTTGGCCTTTAATGTGTTTCACCTATGTCTGTACTAGCTGTCCTCAGATTTGTTTTAAATAATGGAACATAAACTCTTTAAGGAAAAATATACAATACTTTTATAATCCTCATCCCATAGGTGTGTGATAGGACACTGGGTTCTATCAGTGCTCTATCTCCAATACTGTGACACTGCTCCTGGGTCTCTGCTCTCTCTGTTACTTTTGGAACTGAGAAGATGTGGCCTTTGGTTTATGCCTGGCATAAAAAGCTTGACTCTTTTGGCAGTTTCACAAAGCCTGAGATAAGGGGAATTTCTTTTACAAAAGCTAGACCAAATTAAATTATGACATTTGAAACCGACCTGATATAAAATCTGAACAGAACCTCTTTATTGTGTGTGGTTTTTTTTAAATTTATTTTTGTCTGTGTTGTGGTTCTATTCTTAACCGATTCAGCCCCGGAAGATTTTACCCCCTTCCTAACCAGAGCGGTTTTTGCGATTCAGCACTGCGTCGCTTTAACTGACAATTGCGCGGTCGTGCAACGTGGCTCCCAAACAAAATTGATGTCCTTTTTTTCCCACAAATAGAGCTTTCTTTTGGTGGTATTTGATCGCCTCTGCGATTTTTTTTTTTATTTTTTGCTCTATAAACAATATAAGAGTGACAATTTTGAAAAAAACGCATTTTTTTTACATTTTGCTATAATAAATATCCCCCAAAAATATATAAAAAACCATTTTTTTCTTCAGTTTAGGCCGATCTTATTCTTCTACATATTTTTGGTAAAAAAAAATCGCAATAAGCGTTGATCGATTAGTTTGCGCAAAAGTTATAGCGTTTTAATAAATAGGGGATAGTTTTATAGCATTTTTATTAAAACATTTTTTTTTACTAGTAATGGCGGCGATCAGCGATTTCTATTGTGACTGCAATGTAATGCGGACATGTCAGACATTTTTGGGACCATTGTCATTTATACAGCAATCAGTGCGATTAAAAATGCCCTAGCTTGGACTGGGCTCTATGATGTCAGCCGACAAAGCCCGCTGTCAGCTGAAAACTGGTCACAAGAGTGCAAAATTAACTGCACTCCTGTGATCCACAGGAGAAGTACAGCCAAACGAGCTTTGGTTGTACTTTTCCTTTTAATGCAGGGGTCTCAAACTGGTGGCTTTCCAGCTGTTGCAGAACTACAATTCCCATGAGGCATTGCAAGGCACAGGCAGACTCATGATGGTACTTGTAGTTCCACAACAGCTGGAGAGCCGCCAGTTTGAGACCCCCTGCTTTAAAGCATATATGTCTGAATGTTCATTTGAAATTTAAAGACTAATGCAGGGTAAACAATGGGGACTCCCAGCCAACCCCACGCATAATACACTAATCAAGGGCTGCTGATCAAATTCTGTTTTTCCATCAGAACTTTTTAACAGAAGGGGGTCTGACAATCATCTGATTAACAGACAGGGCTACACATAGATCTAAATTTCGAACAATTCTTGCTGAACTGGCTAAATTTCAATATGGGTATACCCAACTTAGGTTCACCTTTTTAGGGAAGAAAAATAAATGCATATAATTCGTAGGAAAAAAAGTGCATTTATTTTTTTTCACAAGAGATCAGTGGATGCAATATAAGGCTCCTCCAGACTCTTGCTCCAGCTTTCTGCCCTTACCCCTGTATGTGCTTTGATGTATCAGACTAGGAAGTATCAGACTATGAGCATGCTGATTACTGCATTCGTTGTCCACTGAAAACTATAGGTCCGTCTGCTGCAGTGGCAAAACCACACCAATTTTAAATCGGACAACAGCTGCAGGGGAGAATAACCTCCACACATTGTTACAGGAAGGTTGGTGCTTAGGAACATGGTGTACCCTAAATACGGGGGTTACATGTTCCTAAAGGTGACCTTTGAGTGAATCTGTTATAACGTAAAAGAAGCATCAGATTTAGGGCCACTGTCACACAGCTTTTGCTTGTTTTCAAGGGAATTTTGCATTCACATACATGCCTATCAGAATACAAACCCTGCTTGGTGGAGGTCATGGAAATGAATGCTAAATGATCTCAAAAGTGTCTCAAAGTAATGTCATCAACACAGGCCGTTAAAGGATAAGTTCACCCCCATATTTAGGGTGGAATATATTCATGCAGCTGCAGCCTTATCCCCATTCCCTGTGACAGCAAGCGGTGGATCTTCTCCCCAAACCCGCTGTCTCTATTTGGAAAAAAAAATGCGGCCATGTCATTCATTTACAGTTTCCTGTGAATGCATGAACTACAACTACTCACCCAATGTGACTGACTGCTTGTAGTTCTCAGTGGACTGTAAAGTCTCGTATTTCATTACAAGCTGCAGGGCTTGTGAAACAGTCAGTTCATATAGAGGTAAAGGCTCAAAGCTGCAGGAGTCTGGCATTGTACCACTGATCACAGGTGCAATGCTTTCCAGGCTCCTTGGGGATAAAATAGTTTTTTTTTTTTTTTTTTTTTTCCCCCTGCAAAACTATGTGCATTTATTATTATTTCCCAAAAGGTGAACTTATTGTTTAAAGCTGCTGTCCTGGCTTGCCTACTACTTCAGAACACAGTTATAAGATGCTCAGTAGATTCATGTTCTCTGCCCAGGAAAAGTAGTGCTGCTTTCATCTGGATGCTTTTCACATAGGATTTTGCTATTTGACAAGATCAGAGGTCACCTAAAGTCCAGTACTTGCTGTCCGATCAACTTCCTGACCTTGTAAACTATTTCCCAGACTCTGAGGGTGCAGTATGAGGTGGGGCAGCTTTCAGTAGATAAACCTAAAACATGGGGAAAATATAAATATTTCATAAATGAGCCTAAACAGATATCATTTGAGTCCTCATAGCTAAATAAGTGCAATTGTAACTGGTTTTATTTAAGTGAAAGTAACAAGTAGTTTTGTGGTGCTATTTTAATGCAAATACAGTTAGCAATGTAACGTAAGAACATAAAACATACAAAATGTTGATCAGCCAGACTAGAAATATGTGGCCTGACACTAATTGTTCTTCCAGGTCCAATGTCAGGTAGGTGTATTTCCAGGCTGTATGCTGCTTGGATGAGGAATGTAATGTGTGGTTTGTCTTTTTTTTTTTTTTTTTTTTTTTAAGCAGAGCTCCCAAATTATGATTGGCCCATGCAGTGACTCCAGCATTTGAGATGATTTTTTTTAATCACTCGTAGAAGAACAGATTGATTTTTAATTTTTTTGGGTCAAGTATCACTTAAGTTTGCCTTCAGTTAGCTTGTCTTGCACTTATGTGCCTAGACATAAAAACTGAGAGATCAGGTTGAAGAAAACATTATGCCTGGTCACCAGGACTTGTCAAACCATGGAGATTAGGTTAGCAATAGAAGATTTATCCATTTGCAGTGCATATGAGGAAAGATGGCAAATTTTACCCTGGAAATCATCCAAGTACTTATCAACAAATATAAGGTAAAGATCCAACCACCTCACCCACACTTTTTGTTTTCTACTTTAACAAAAAAGAATATTGGGATGATTTCCCCAGAAAAAAATAAAATCAAAACCTTTTAGGATCGGTGCAACTCCAACAAACAACATTTTAATTTTATGACATGAACACAACACTTTGGGGCATATGTGAGTTTGACATTCACTGGTGTTTACACACATAAATATGCCCCCTCCGTCTTTAAGGTTTTTTTTATACTATCTGTTGCAAATCTGTACATCCTGTTGTTAAAGTAGAATTTCAGCCTAATAACTAGTCTTAAAAATGTTCCCTCCCTCCTACCTAACCTGTGTGAAGAAAAAAAAAAAAAAAAGGAATTTTGTATACTTGCCCTGTGTCAGTCAGTGGTAGCTGCAGGGGAGAGGAGGGAGCCTATAGGTGACAGCATGGCTCCCAGAATCCATAGCTGTTATTGGCACTCTCTGCCTGCTGCACTGCTCCATTCGAACCTGTGCATGTTGCTTTTGAGTGTTTCTGCAGTGCTTTCGGACATGCGTGTTTTTTTTCTTATTCTTTCTTTTTTCTTCTTTATTTCGCTAATTTGTTGTTGGGCAGATTAAATAATGCAAAATGCATCAAAAAATGCTAAAAATGCACAACGTGCTTTTCTGCAGCATCTCCATTGAAGTCTATTGAACCAATAAAGCAGAGTTTCCTGTTTAAAAAAAGTCCCTGGCCCTTTCCAAAAACAGAGGCATAAAAATGCATTGATGTGAATGTGTTCCATGTTAAGAAAAAAAATGTCCTGCATTTCTGCAAAAAGCATGAAAAAAACACATTGGTGTGAATGGAGCCTAACACAGGATCATGTGACCAGATCACAGTAAAGTAAAAATAGTTAAGCATACACTTTTATTTTCCTTGCACAGGGTAGGTAGCAGGAGGGGACATTTTTAAGACTAGTTAGTGTTAGGCTGGAATTTTAGTTTAATGTGGATGGGTATTTACACATTTTTGGTAAGTAATTAACAAAATAAAAGGCACCCTAGCAAAACACAATGAGTGGTAGGTAAAATGTTGCCTGCATTTGGATCATTACATTGCTACATCTCTTTGGCAACACCTTGAGAAGTGCTATTTTCTTTAGGCTCCTTGGTTTCATTGCAGTCTTCCAGCTTTCTCTTTGATCCACGTAGGCTGTGGTACTGTAGAAATGTCTCAATAGCATTTATCTGATCCTGTATGCTGAAGCGTGAGCTGCTCTCTGCCTTGACTTGACCTGAGTCATGCTGTGCTTTAGTTTGTGCAATGTTTAGGCCTGTAGAACGGGCTGCCGCTAAGTCGCTGAAGCTGCGGTTTTGCTTTTCAATCACATTAAACTAAAAAAAGAGGAAATGACTTAAAATCGGCATACATTTAGTTATTTTTGGTCAATAACCAGTTTATCTCCATTAACATTATACACAAATACACAGTGCTATGGACCATTGCTTCTTTGATGGATAAGAAGGCTCCACATTTCCTGAGAGCGAGAAATAAATAGATGTACAGTAGCCTATTTAACCTGTCAAGGAATAAAGTGACAATGCTTAACGGATGGGCAGTGAACTTTTCAATAAACATACTGCTGTATGCAAATGCCAATAAACAAAACACAAAACATACTGCTGTATTTTCACACAAAAAAACAAAAATTATCAACTAATGAGACAGTCTAGCTTTGCTAACTGGCTTTTTTTATGGTTTATTTTTTCACTTAAAAAAAAAAAAAAAAAAATTGTCAAAAGTGTTGGAGCGTCTGTCTTTACACGCACATGAACTTTAATAACATGCCAGTCTTAGTCTGTAGAGTTTAATATTGAGTTGGCCCACCTTTTGCAGCTATTAGAGCAGGGGTCTTCAAACTACAGCCCTCCAGTTGTTCAGGAACTTCAATTCCCATCATGACTGTGAATGTCAGAGTTTTACAATGCCTCATGGGAAGTGTAGTTTTGCAACAGCTGGAGGGCTGTAGTTTGAGGATCCCTGTATTAGAGCTTTAACTCTTCTGGGAAGGCTGTCCACAAGGTTTAGGAGGGTGTATATGGGAATGTTTGACCATTCTTCCAGAAGTGCATTTGTGAGGTCAGGCACTGAAATGGTTGAGAAGGCCTGGCTCACAGTCTCTGCTCTAATTCATCCCAAAGATATTCTATCAGGTAGAGGTCAGGACTCTGTGCAGGCCAGTCAAGTTCCTCCACCCCAAACTCGCTCATCCATGTCATTATGGACCTTGCTTTGTGCACTGGTCCAAATCATTTGGTGGAGGGGGGATTATGGTGTGGAGTTGTGTTTCAGGGGTTGACTCTGACCCATTAGTTCCAGTGAAGGGAACTCTTAAGGTGTCAGCATACCAAGACAATTTCACGCTCCCAACTTTGTGGGAACAGTTTGTGGATGGCCCCTTCCTGTTCCAAGATGACTGCGCCCTAGTGAAAAAAAAAGCAAGGTCCATAAAGACATGGATGAGTGAGTTTGGGGTGGAGGAACTTGACTGGCCTGCATAGAGTTCTGACCTCAACCCGACAGAACACCTTTGGGATGATTTTGAGCGAAGACTGTGTCTGACATAAGTGTCTGACCTCACAAATGTGCTTCTGGAAGACTGGTCAAACGTTCAAATAGACACACTCCTAAGCATTGTGGTCAGCCTTCCCAGGAGAGTTGAAGTTGTTATAGCTGCAAAGGGAGGGCCAACTCAATATTGAACATTACAGACTAGACTGGAATGCGATTAAAGTTCAGGTGCGTGTAAAGGCAGGCGTCCCAATACTTTTGACAATATAGTGTATGTTGGCACTTAAATACTATAGAGTAATTTGAACTAAATATACATGCCAGCATCTTTGCAGTCAACATAATAAAGCCAGCCAAAGGGCTCAGTTTCTTGGATTTATGATTGCCCTACCTGACTGATCTAAAGGTTCCAGCAACAGACATGTAAACCTGTAATTTTAGGTTTCTTTAGGTGCCTGATTTAAATACTGCCATATACTCTTTTGCCAGTTAGAAAAATTAGACCATGCTGCCCTGGCCATCGTACATGAAACCTGTCGAAGCCTTAAAGCATCCAGCTGCTTGTACAATTGCACATAGCTATGAGGTTAGATCAGTCAAGGTGCAGTGACTGATGATTTGTAATAGACTTACGTCTTCTGTGGGAAAAGGGGAATTGTGAAACGTCTGAGCTATTGCATTCCATTCTGCACTGTGATCCTTCCTGGGAACTGGTTGGACATTCATGGACAAGTTGTCAAATGCCAGCCTCTTAATTGATGAACCTGATGAATAATGAATTTGAAAAATTAGATTGTGTATTTAACAGATGTACTGAAGGAGCTGAAATGAACAGTGGGACCTTTTTCATTTTCTCAAATAATATTCACAACATGGCAAGGATTTTGTTGATGTAAGCGGACAAGGTTTACCAAATAAATGAGTTATGTATGAATGTAACTTAATCAGTTAATATTTTAGGAAAATTTAACAAAAAATTCTTAGCGTTTTATTCATATAAATATATATATATATATATAAATATATATATATATATATATATAATATACACCTTTCTAGATTGTGGTCACTGGAAGAGGTGTCCCTATAAGAAGATTTACCCGTACCCTTTGTTTTGGAGAAATTTGGGATTCCTTATCTTTTAATCTCTGTGACAATGGTCAACATGGCAAATACAGAGGGTGAATCTCCCAAACAGGAACCCAGCAATAAAAAATCTCATAGGGATTTTAACCCTTCTATACTATCTAAAGTCAAAACAAATATTTTGGCTATACATACACATTTATTCATCAGTATGGTCACTTTGCCACAACCCTCTTCTAAACTTTTTTTTTATTAGTCTTAAACAAGTTTTCCAGTTTTACCAAGCAGCAGTAGGACCCTGCCAGTGAGGTATTCTGAGACTTCTTCAAGCAGTACTCCAGTTTGGACGGAACCCTGCAGTGTCCAGTGATGTCATGGGTTCTTACTGCAGAACAATGAAGTGTCAATGACATTGTGTGCTCTTATACCATGAGCACTACTGTGATCCCCTGCTACTCTGCTCTCTTGAGTCTCTTCCAGCCTGGATGTGGAAAAGCCTTTCAGTGCAGACCACACATTGGGGGGGGTTACTAAAACTGGAGCACTCCGAATCGGGTGCAGCTATGCATACTAACCAATCAGCTTGTTCAATTAAGCTTGACAACAAAACCTGGAAGCTGATTGATTTCTATGCAGAGCTGCACAATGCAATTTTAACCAATAAACCCCAATAATTTTACATTTATGTAGTCCACCATGCTGCTAATAATTCAGCAATGTCCAGGCTTTGGACCTATGGTTTGGCTCCTTTTGACCACACAAATACATACAGATTATGCAATCCCCACCTAAACTGATAGGTCATGAGAAGAAAAGGACCACTGTCAACATTGATATATATTTTTTAGGAAAGTCCCATGAGTGCCACATACTTATGCTGTACAGTATATTGCTTTGAAAAAGCTATGCATTAACACTCCCCTAATATAGCAATTAAAAGACACTGGGGATTTTTTAAATAAAACACCATCAGCTTGATTCATTTCTAATTTGTCACCACCGACATACTGTAGAGTATAAGCAACTAAAATATGTTTGTTTACATCAGGGGTGTCCAACCTTTTGACCTTCCTGGGCCACATTGGAGGAAGAGGAATTGGCTTGGGCCACACATAAAATACAGTATACTAACAATAAGGAGAGCGGATGAGCAGAAAAAGTTGGGCAGATCACAAGTTAACGATCACTGATATAGATAATAAAACATATATTTTTTTTTTGTAATATTTATTATAAAAGTAAGAGGGCAACGTAAAACGAGTGATATTTGACGCTGTTTTTGATAAATTTAATACATCAACATCTGGTTGGATGAATGTAGTAGCAATTCTCAAGGTGCTCATCAGATATTTTGGTTCAGATTTTCCCCTACCTGTGCTTCATCCTTGAAAATAGTTGCTCACAAATATAAGTGATGATGAAAAGTGATGACATGAGTAAGGCATGATTGTGAAGAGTGCAAGATTTTTTTAGGGGAAGATAACATTTTAAAAAGTCCAGTAAAGAGATACTGTCAAATTTTAATTCAGCCGCATGTGTTCGCTAAGTGTAAACACATTTTAACAAAAGACTCCCCCCCCCCCCCTACCACCACCAAAAGAAAAAAAAATCAAAATTTTTATGTTGGGCCACAGGTTTGACTGGACACCCCTGATTTATATGGTATTGAGAAATGTCCTGCCATAGCCACATCAGTGGACCTCTATCAATATATTTTATAGTTTACAGCCACCAGTAGTCATAATAATATAAATCTGTTTTACAGAAATAAACATATACTGCTGCCTACCTATCTCAGCTTTGGTGCACGTATCTCGACTTGATAAATATGGCAGTGTACAATTGCCCAAATTGCTGGATGGTTTGTTTGAAGGCTGACTATTCCATGGGTTGGCTCTCGATAAACAAAGTCGTTTTGCTGAGCTGTCAGACATGTTAGTTATCTTTTCTCTTTGTGAGTTTGTTTTGGCTATTTCTGTGGAGGGCCCAACAGGTTTTGTGAAAAGCTTTTGTACAGTTTGTCCGCTACTTTCTTCAAGTGTGAAATTAACAGGCAGATTATTTCCCACAATGATATTTTCTTTCTCCACACTCAGTGGTTCACCGCTTTCTGCTACCTGACAAATATTGACACTATGTCCATCAGCAAGCAATCCTCTTCTATAATTGATATCACTTATGTTTGATCCTTCAAGCTTTTCATCTTCTTCCCTCACTAGGGGACACATTTCTCTCCGATCTCCAAGTAAATTTTTAACTTCTGAGACATCTGTGTTCTCCAGATTTGACCGAGAACCCTGGCAGTCCTGCTTATGATCTGAAGCAGACTGCAAATGCATATTTTTGACTGGTTCCTTGCAAGTGTTTGGAGCATTGCTTGGCAATGAGCACAAAATCTTCCCCTGGCCTATGCAGCTATCATTTTCTGCTGTTGTGCCACAGCTGGGCCTTCCTATGTCCTCACAGTGTTTGCTAGTATCTTCTACAAATAGGCTTTGGTTACTTTTCTCTATTTGATTAGAAAGTGAAGAATCTTCACAAAATCTAGTGTTGCTCTCTTGTGCCACTTTCATTGGTTCTATTTTAGGCTGTGTATTTTGATTATTGAGACAAGAAGCCCTACTCAACTCTGATGTGCCACAATTCAGAACTGAAGAAGAATCGTTATTCTTATCCCAAGACAAGCTGCCTGTGCTGTCTCCATATACAGGGTCCTCTTTATCTGTACCATGCCCATTTATTAATTGTTCTGTAGTCTGAGGAAACAGTTGGGATTCCTTTGCGTGTGTCTCATTTATTAGGACACCTTGCTTGTTCTCAGTAGTGTCTGTCTTATCTATTACAACATAAACTACTTCACTTGTACCTTCTCCAGATTTATGATGGCTGCAGTCTGTCTGCTGGTTTGCATCTTGGCTGCAGACATCCAGTGGTTTATTATTGTCTCGGAGTAGCAAGACAGATTCCATTATAGCTTGTGTCTGCAGAGTGCTGCAGCATTTAGCTGCACTCTCTCCATCTTCACCGAGATCCCGCAGGTCTGCTTTGTCAGCTGGGAGCTCTTCAGTAGATTCCCCATCACAGCACTCATTTAGGCCAGGCTGAACGGCTGCAAACTTGGCTTTGTTCTCTGTAAAGTTGCTGTCGCTTCTCTGTTCTTCACAGAGATGGACCTTATCTATTCTGTTATAAACATTTGGAAGACTGCTCCTATCTGTATTAAAACAAAAATGTATTTAAGAAACATTAAAGCAGTACTAAGGTTGTGGTATATGTCACGCTCTTCTTGCAGACAGTAACCATTTGTAAAGATGAATTGTTATGACATTGTTAAAGGGGAACACCAGTATGGCAATCACTGGTACACTTGCCTAACACCAGCTATTTAAACTCAGCCATTTTCTTTCTGATTCAAATCAAGTTACTATGTCTCTATATATATGTCATATAACCTTAATGTCTTGAAGCGGTAGTAAACTGCAAAAAAAAAAAAGACTTACCGTAAAACAAAGCCATTCAGCAAAGCACTGTCACCACTGACAGGACTTCATCTTCATCCTTCTGGGTTGATAAATGCATGTGCGCAGGAGTCATAGCTGCAGCACAGCTCTCTTAGTGGATAGCATTCTGTGAGATCACTGGCTTCTACTAAAGTAAATATCTAAATATAAACTAAATATGTACCTTTATATAAAATAATACCCATTGATCCATGTTCATAGACATAACAGGTTGTCATTCTCCCCCCATCTTCTCTTATAAAGAAGATAAAAGGTGCCCAAGTTGTACTTACCCTTTTCATGCTCCAGCACTGTCCCCATGCTTTCAGCTTCACCGTTCCTTTTCTGGCAGAAGGACAGTTGTATAATTCGCCCCATTTCCTGTGACCTGTGATCCCGCCTTTATTCCCAAAGGTGCGTCACCACGCAGGCTGGGGCCCGACAGTTCTCCAACTGAGTGAAGCACACATGTAAGTAAGCACTGCTCAGTCCAAGAGGAAAAACTGCCTCCCTCACCCCCCACTCTTCTGAGGAAGAATAGGACGCTCCCATGACATCATTGAACCAGCTAGAAGACTGCAGGTAAAGGTATGGCTCCCCTATCCCCAGTGGTTATCTAATACCTCTCTATAGAGCAAATCTATGGGCCTACGGCAGTCACTTTCAGGATTGTTTAAATTATTGGGGCTAGTTCACGCCGTATCATGTGCAGGAAACGTGCGTTTATTCGTGTGTTTTCTTCATCGCACAGGAATGTGCTGCGCTTGTTAGATGTGTGTGCGGTTGCCATTAATTGCTGTTAATGGCACCCCAAACGCATGCAACAACTGCTCCCATTTGTGGCCACCAAACAGCATGGTACTGCAATACCATGAGGTTTGGTGCCTGCTGTACTTTTTGTGCGTTCACAAGTGTTTGGCAGTCTATTGAAATGAATAGGCTGCCAAACACAGAACACACGCCTTCCATATGAACCGGCCCTTATTAACTTCTACTGATGAAGTTGGAAGATACAGTGGGGAAAATCATTTTTTGATCCCCTGCAGATTTTACAAGTTTGCCCACTTACAAAGAATTGAAGGGTCTATAATTTTTTTTATCATAGGTGTATTTTAAATGATAGAGACAGAATATCAACTAACAATCCAGAAAAAAAAAAAACACGATACAAATATTATAAATTCAGTTGCAGTTCAGTGAGTAAAATAAGTATTTGATCCCCTACTAACTAAACAATAATTCTGGCTCCCACAGACTGGCTACCATATGTGCTCATGTGGTGCACAGATTAGTCCTGTCAATATAAGAATGTGCTCCTAACGACAACTCCTTATGTATATAAAAGACACTGTAGACCTGCACAAGAAATGGGCTACAAGACCATCAGCAAGAAGCTTGGTGAGAAGGAGGCAACAGTTGGAGTGATTATTTGCAAATGGAATTACAAAATAACCATCAATGGCCCTTGGTCTGGAGCTCCATGCAAGGTTTCGCCTCATGGGGTAAGGATGATCATGAGAAAAGTGAGGGAACAGCCCAGAACTACATGGGAGGAGCTTGTGAATGAGCTCAAGGCAGCTGGGACCATAGTCACCAAACAAACCATTGGTAACACAATACGCCGCCATTGATTAAAATCCTGCAGCACCCGCAGGTCCCTCTCCTCATTAAGACACATGTACAGGCCCGTCTGAAGTTTGCAAATGAACATCTAAATGATTCAGAGAAGGATTGGGAAAAAGTGCTGTGGTCAGATGAGACCAAAATTTAGCTCTTTGGCTCGACTCACCGTGTTTGGAGGAAGAAAAATGCTGACTATGACCCTAATAACACTATTCCTAAAGTCAAGCATGGAGGTGGAAATATGCTTTGAGGTGGTTTTTCTGCTAAAGGTACAGGCCGGCTTTGATGCATTGAGGGGCCAATGGACGGGGCCATGTATTGTAAAATCTTGGATGAGAACCTTCTCTCAGCCAGAACACTGAAGATGGGTCATGGATCGATCTTCCAGCATGACAATGACCCAAAACATACCATGAATGCAAGAAAGGAGTGGCTCAAGAAGAAGCACATTAGGTCATGGAGTGGTCTAGCCAGTCTCCAGACCTTAACCCTATAGAAAATTTATGGAGGGAGCTGAAACTTCGAGTTGCAAACTGACAGCCAAGAAACCTTAAGGATTTAGAAAAGATCTATAAAAAAAAGTGGACCAAAATCCCCCCTGAGATGTGTGCAAACCTGGTAACCAGCTACAAGAAATGTCTTACCTCTGTGCTTGCCAACAAGGGTACTACAGTAAGTCATGTTTTGCTTGGGGATCAAGTACTTTACTCACTGAACTGCAACTCAATTTATACCATTTGTATCATGTGTTTTTTTCTGGATTTTTGGTTGATATTCTGTCTCTATCATTTAAAATACACTTATGATAACATTTATAGATTCTTCATTTCTTTGTAAGTGGGCAAACTTACAAAATCTGCAGGGGATCAAATATTTATTTCCCCCACTGTATTTTCTCAAAGGTAAAATAAAAGATATCACTTTTTTACATTGGGAAATGTCCATAGCCCCAACCAAGCACAAATGCACTTTATTAAACAACTAATCACAAAGACTGCTGACTTTAAGTCAAGAATAATGATTCTAGCAGGAGCCCTAAATCCCACCATAGACATATCTCTGGACTCCTTCAATTTTGATTGTTCACATACATCTAATGCCGCGTACACACAAGTGGAATTTCCGACAGAAAGAGTCCGATGGGAGCTTTCCATCATATATTCCGACCGTGTGTATGCCCCATCGGACTTTTTCAGTCGAAAATTCAGATGGACTTAGATAGAGAACATGTTCTATATATTTCCGACGGAACAAATTACTATCCGAAAAACTGCTCGTCTGTTCTGACGCACCAAAAACGTCACATGTTCTGAAGCAAGTAAGAAACGGAAGCTATTGGCTACTGGCTATTGAACTTCCGTTTTCTAGTCCCGTTGTACATGTTGTATGTCACTGCGTTCTGGACGGTCGGGATTTGGTGTGACCATGTGTATGCAAGACAGCTTGAGCGGAACTCCGTCGGAAAAACCTTCAGAGTTAATCCCGACGGCAAAACCGGTTGTGTGTACAGGGCATAAGTCCTTTAAGGTCCATCTACACAAGATAGTCGACACATGAAGGATTATATTAGTCAGTTTTTGATATACATAAATCATATTCCAATATAGATTATGATTCTTAGATTATTACCACCTTGAACTCTCCACTAAGACTAATATTCTGCAAGCTATCCTAACTAACTACAGTCATAACTATCTTGAAACTTCCAAAGAGTGCTTATCACGACTACTCCCCAATGGCATCATACAATCTGCGACTGATTCAGACCTCATAATTTTTTTGCAGATGACAACAGAAACAATATCTCCCCTGTGACAATATGGGAGGCTCACATAGCTACAGTCAGGGTATTAAACATGGGTCCAGAAAAAATAAAAAATATACCCTGAAAATTTCAAAGATTAACATAATTCACAACCTAGAACACCTTCGCAAAAAAATCACTGTCAGATAGCCTTGTCCACAAACTCACCAGACAGCAACAGAGGAACTGAAAGCAACCCTTGAAAAATAAATTCAATACTATATTACTTCCACCTTGCATTAAAAAGGTTTTAGCTTTGGCAAAAAAATGAAAAATTGTTAACCAAAGACCTAAAAGAGTAGAAGGCAGGATTTAGGGAATTCTATCAACCCCTAAAAAAGTCTGAACTCATAACAACTCCCAAGATAGACAAAAACACATGAACCTCCTCAAGGAATACCTCTCCAATATAGAATTTTTACACATATCCAGAAACCACCTTAAAGCTCTAGATCCAATTACCGAAGACAAAATATGCATGGCAATCTCAAACACAACTGCTGACAAAAGCTCAGGCTAAAATGGTTCTATATTAAATTATTACAATCTTTTCCAGCACATCCTATGCCCTCAGCAATATTCATACACCAATACCCTATATAACGACACGCCCCCAGGGACCAGGACATTAAATGCACACAGAACAGTTCTTCCCAAGGTAGGATTTCACAGTCTGCAAGAGCTAGATCAATTTACTCCTCAATGTGGATATCAAATGAAATGCAAAGGCCCCTGCCAGCAGAATCCAACCATAATACATCTAACTCCAAATGGGACATATCCATAGTAGAGATAAAAAAATGGTATATAGTAGGGCAAAAAAGTATTTAGTCAGCCACCAATTGTGCAAGTTCTCCCACTTAAAAAGATGAGAGAGGCCTGTAATTGTCATCATAGGTATACCTCAACTATGAGAGACAAAATGTGGAAACAAATCCAGACAATCACATTGTCTGATTTTTGAAAGAATTTATATGCAAATTATGGTGGAAAATAAGTATTTGGTCAATATCAAGAGTTAATCTCAATACTTTGTTATATAGCCTTTGTTGGCCTTTGAGGTCAAACGTTTTCTGTAAGTCTTCACAAGGTTGTCACACACTGTTGCTGGTATGTTGGCCCATTCCTCCATGCAGATCTTCTCTAGAGCAGTGGTGTTTTGGGGCTGTCGCTGGGCAACACGGACTTTCAACTCCCTCCAAAGGTTTTCTAAGGGGTTGAGATCTGGAGACTGGCTAGGCCACTCCAGGACCTTGAAATGTTTCTTACTAAGCCACTCCTTCGTTGCCCGGGCAGTGTGTTTGGGATCATTGTCATGCTGAAAGACCCAGCCATGTTTCATCTTCAATGCCCTTGCTGATGGGAGAAGGTTTGCACTCAAAATCTCACGATACAAGGCCCCATTCATTCTTTCATGTACACGGATCAGTCGTACTGTTCCCTTTGCAGAGAAACAGCCCCAAAGCATGATGTTGCCACCCCCATGCTTCACAGTAGGTATGGTGTTCTTTGGTCACAACTCAGCATTCTCTCTCCTCCAAACACGACGAGTTGTGTTTCTACCAAACAGTTCTACTCTGGTTTCATCTGACCATATGACATTCTCGCAATCCTCTTCTGGATCATCCAAATGCTCTCTAGCAAACCTCAGACGGGCCCGGACATGTACTGGCTTAAGCAGGGGGACACGTCTGGCACTGCAGGATCTGAGTCCCTGGCGGCGTAGTGTGTTACTGATGGTAGCCTTTGTTACATTGGTCCCAACTCTCTGCAGGTCATTCACTAGGTCCCCCCGTGTGGTTCTGGGAGTTTTGCTCACCGTTCTTGTGATCATTTTGACCCCACGGGGTGAGATCTTGTGTGGAGCCCCAGATCGAGGAAGATTATCAGTGGTCTTGTATATCTTCCATTTTCTAATTATTGCTCCCACAGTTGATTTCTTCACACTAAGCTGCTTGCCTATTGCAGATTCAGCCTTCCCAGCCTGGTGCAGGTCTACAATTTTGTTTCTGGTGTCCTTCGACAGCTCTTTGGCCTACACTATATTGGAGTTTGAAGTGTGACTGCTTGAGGTTGTGGACAGGTGTCTTTTATACTGATAACAAGTTCAAACAGGTGCCATTAATACAGGTAATGAGTGGAGGACAGAGGAGCCTCTTAAAGAAGAAGATACAGGTCTGTGAGAGCCAGAAATCTTGCTTATTTGTAGGTGACCAAATACTTATTTTCCACCATAATTTGCAAATAATTTCTTTAAAAAATCAGACACTGTGATTGTCTGGATTTGTTTCCACATTTTGTCTCTCATAGTTGAGGTATATGTATGATGACAATTACAGGCCTTTCTTGTCTTTTTAAGTGGGAGAACTTGCACAATTGGTGGTTGACTAAATACTTTTTTGCCCTACTGTATTCAGTGGGTATAGAAAATAATCACCCCCTTTAAAATAATCACATTTTGTTGCTTTGCAGCCTGAAATGAAGACAGACCGTTTTTGTTTTATTCAGCTGTATTTACCTAGAGCAACTCATAACATGTGACTTGTAAAATCAGGTGTAGCTAATCACCTTATTAATGGCACAGAAAGCCATTTGATTTTCAAATGTGATTAGCTGTGGTCATTTTCATTTGCTCAGCATGAAAAGAGCTTTCCTGGAGCATTTCAGTCCCTGGTATAACAATATCACAAATTATCCACATATGTGGCTTGTATGGGAGAGTTGCAAGAAAAAAAAAACACTCCTCAAGAGAGGCCACATGCAGCTACAACTGAGCTTTGACAAAACAGAAACTAGAAAAAAAAGTTGTTTTTTTTTCGTCCTTTTTGTTTGGTTTAGCGAAAAAAAAAAAAGTGGTGATTAAGTACCACCAAAAAAGCTCTATATGTCTCAAAAAATGATAAAAATTTCATATGGGTACAGTGTTGTCACTCAATTGCCATTCAAAGTGCGACAGCATTGAAAGCTGAAAATTGTCCTGGTCAGGAAGTGAGTAAAAGTGCCTAGTAAGCAAGCAGTTAAACATGAACTCAAAAAGAAACATGTTGAGTGCATGATCAAGCCACATGACTGAAAATCTCACCCTCTGCCCCTTACCAATATAGGCTGCACAAAGGTCCTATAACCAAGTCTGTGGCAATGATTGGTTGGAGATGAAGACTAACTATAGCCAGATGGTATCTCACACGTAACATACTCCACTCCATATACCCTGTATACCCTGACACTCCTCCACGTGCTGAAAAGGTTTCGGCTCTGAACAAACTATTTCTCATATATGGTGGAACTGCCCACCTATTCTGCTGTTCTGGATAAAACTTGCAAGATACATTTCCATCATAACTGGGATAACTTTTTCACTTGAGCCTTTGACTTTCCTATTTCACTGCTCTGACCAATCAACAAGCCACTATAAACGATCAGAAATTCCACACCTGATAAATCCTGCCAAGGCATTGTTACCCTTATGCCGCGTACACACAATCGGATTTTCCCTCAACAAATGTTAGATGTGAGCTTGTTGGCGGAAAGTCCGACCGTGTGTATGCTCCATCGAACATTTGTTGGCGGACTTTCCTCCAACAAATGTTGGGTAGCAGGTTCTCAAATTTTCCGCCAACAAATTTTTGTTGTCGGACTTTCTGATCATGTGTACACAAGTCCGTCGCACAAAAGTCCACGCATGCTCCGAATCAAGTACGAGCCGGAAGCGCTCAGTCTTGTAAAACTAGAGTTCGTAATGGAGATATCACATGACTATTGAACTTCCTTTTTATCGGCTTGCCGTACGTCTTGTATGTCACTATGTTCGTAATTGTTGGCCAACATTTGTGTGACCGTGTGTATGCAAAACAAGTTGGAGCCAACAACCTTTGAACAAAATTCCATGGTTTTGTTGTCGAAAAGTCCGATCGTGTGTACGGGGCATTACACTAGAACTCTACCACTGTCCTAGCCCTTAAGGACTTGTTCCAAAAAATAGACTACATACCAAGTGGACAAATTTTAAAAATTCCTCTACATGAACTGACGTCTTGTCAAAAACCTAACCCCCTCCCCTAACGAATTGATCATCTGTTTACTGTTATTTGCCACACTTGTCTCTGTCTCCAAATGAGCTTATAGTCTAAGGCCAGCCATACACGGTTCGAATCTCAGCCCGTTCAGCAGGAACCGGGTAAGATTCAAACCTCTAATGGCCAGGCTGAATGTACCAAGTTGATTGATTGATCAACTTGGGCACAACCAGCTTGTGGCCAACTTCTGCCATAGCAACTAGCGATAATCACTGTCTTCTAATGGTGAGGGCAGCATCCCCCGCCGGCAGCAGATAGATAATTGCAGGCGGGAGGGAATCCCCTGTCAACACTGTCAGGTTGCAGGAAAGAAATTCGCAGGATGTATGGCCTGCCTAACATTCCTACCACATTCACATATTGAGCCTTTTGGCCAGATAATTTATCAACATGTTTTTGGGAAGAAAGGGGACACTTAGGGAAAACCTAAACAAGGAAAGGAGCACCATACAAACTCCACTACAGATGATTAGCATTTTAAACAGACAGAACAAAAAGCTCTACAGAAGTAGCATATAGAACCAATACATCTAATGACTCTTTCTGTGGTTTCATGCAAATAGCAGCGGCCGCTATAAGCCCTGCATCAGTTAAAAAAGGCTGAGCTGCCGCTGCTAATCGCATGCCCCGGTCATTCCAGATGCAAGAATCTGCTGATTGCTGGAATCAGGTGGCCCAGTGTGAATGTGGCTGTACACAATGATCTAAATGAGACCGATTGCTACCATTTGTAAAGCTTAACCACTTGACCTCCAAAAGATTTACCCCCCTTCGTGACCAGGCAATTTTTTGCGATACGGCACTGCGTTACTTTAACTGACAATTGCACGGTCGTGCGACCATGTACCCAAATAAAATGTATGTTCTTTTTTTCCCCCACAAAGAGAGCTTTCTTTTGGTGGTATTTGATCGCTTCTGCGGTTTTTATTTTTTGCACTTTAAACGAATAAAGACCGACAATTTGAAAAAAAAGCAAAACATTTTTTACTTTCTGCTATAAAACACTTTCAATAAAAAAAATTGTATTCTGCTATATATTTTTGGTAAAAAAAAATCCCAGTAAGCATATATTGGTTGGTTTGCACAAAAGTTATAGCGTCTACAAACTATAGGATATATTTATGGAATTTTTATTTGTTTTTTATTTTTTACTGGTAATGGTGGCGATCAGTGACTTATAGTGGGACTGCGGACAAATCGGACACTGACAGACACTTTTTGGGGACTAGTGACACTAATACAGTGATCAGTCCTAAAAATATGCACTGTAACTGTACTAATGACACTGGCTGGGAAGGGTGAACATCAGGGGCGAGAAAAGGGTTAACTGTGTGCCTAACAATGTGTTTTCTCACTGCTTTTACTACAGGAAGGCCCCAGACCCGGAAGTGCAGGATCAGGTACTAGGTACGTGATCCCGCGCAGGAGAGCCGCCTTGCCGCTGTATATGTACGGTATACAGTCGGCAAGCGGTTAAAGGAACTTAGGAACATAAGTGTTATATATTGCAGTTTACCAGTCTTTAGATGTGTAGGCTACATTTGTTTTTCAGACGAAGAACATTTTCAGCAGGTACCTAAATACACGTTGATCTTGCCAGAAATGTATTGCCCTTGTCACTTTCTGTGAGATGAAACACAAACAATGTTATCTTCCGTAAACAATTAAACTCCCATTCTCATGGAGATAAAGAGAGGATATTTAGAGTCCAGCCTGGGTGACAACCATGGCTCCCTCCATGGACAGAGTGGATATAGTGAGCGTAGCCACTCTTGAAGTGTATGTGTGTTTTTCGTAGAATTACCAGATGAAAATAAAAGGGGAAAAAATCCCTGAAGAAAAATGAACAAAGTCATCACATCAAAGGACTAGTAAGCAGCAATATATTGAATTTTTGTCTTTGAGTTACATACATTTTAAACCATTGGGAGCCATTTGTTTAATCTGTTTAGTTACTGTAAGCTAATAAGCTAACTGTGTAAAGCAGGCCATAGATTCAATCCATTTATGGGCAGGCTGATTGTACCAAAGTCCATCCATTGATCAACTTGGGTACAACCAGCCTTTCAGATTGTTTACATTCAATTACTACCAGCAGCTATAGCCGCTAGCAGTAATCATTGCGTTCTTCCAGCCCAGAATTCTTCCCCCCAGCAGAACACAATAGAGCTGCGGGAGAGATTCCCTGATCAACACTGACAGTGTTGATGGGAGAATGGTGGAAGGAAATAAAATTAAATGATCTATAGTAAAATTCTATGGGGCATTTTTAACAAAGTGCCACATAAAGCAGTGAGATGCTCAAAGTCCAATAACTCATAGAAAGCAGTTAGATCAGTTAAAGATGATATATTTGATTGGTTGCAATGGGATAGCAGAACATGCTCGCTTTGAATATCTCACTACTGTAGAGCACACAGTATATTTAGTCCTATTAACTAACCTTTACACACAGATTCTGATGCACATTCATGATCTTCTGTATCCTGTACCGCAAGCCTATCAATGTTAGAACAGTCTGGAATTAGGTTTGTTACGTTATCCACTGAATTTGTTTGAATGCTGTTATCACATGAACCATGTTCTTGATCATCTCCCTTAAATGTCATGTCAATATTTACTTGTTGCTGCGCTTGAACCTTTCAAAAAACATCAAAGGAAAATAACTGGTGAATATTGCAACACAAGCTGGCTTCCTTAATGCATCCTAATGGGCTATTCATTTATATCTTGTTATTTTTGGCTAGGGTTCTACTTTAAGCTTTGGTTTCAAATCCAAGTCTTTGAGTGAGTATAGCTCACAAGCTTACATACACGTACATACAGTTACAGAGATGATAAGACAGTAATACCATAATAAGTAATAAGTTATAGAAAATAGAAAAACTTGCGCTTGGATGTAATAAAAAGTACAAAATAGCTGGCTACAAATGCCTTGAAAGAGCCTCTCCTCTCACTCCAATGTGAAAGCCCAAGGGCTTTCACACTGGAGCGGTGCGCTGGCAGGACGGTAAAAAAAGTCCTGTAAGCCGCATCTTTGCAGTGCTGTAAGAGCGGTGTATTCACCGCTCCTAAAGCACCCCTGCCCATTGAAATCAATGGGCAGCACCAGCAGTTTTAACCGTTTTTGGGCCGCTAGCGGGGGGGTTAAAAGCGACCCACTGGCGGCCAAAAACCTCAGCAAAAACGATGGTAAAACACAGTTAAAAATAGCGGCGCTTTACCGCCGACGCCCCCAATTCCCCAGTGTGAAAGTAGCCTAAGTGTTCTATCTGAATACCACTACCCATCATAAAATGCAATACAAGTGACGTTCCGTCGTGGACATCTTGGTACACTCTGCACTCGTCCGCAGTAAGGCTACAGTCAGAAGGCGGCCAGCGGACATCTTTTTACACCCACCGAAGTCTTGCATTTCACACTTATTTTTTGCAGTAAACTCTGCTTATATAGTGAAATTCAGTATTTATAAATCCTTGACACTGTTTTGATGTTGAATTTTAAAATCAGCGGCAAGCCTGCTGATCTCACAGGTTTCCTAATCTGACAGAACACCGCTGCTTTCAAAATTCAAGCCTAAGCCAGCTTCTGGTCAGGCATCTGGATGGATCCCGACATTAAATTCAGCATTCTTCCAGAGCCTGGACCAGCTGAGTGACGTCAGCCGACAGCGGGCTTTAGCCCGCTGTCTTTTGAATTTGGGTCACAGGAGTGAACTTAGTTCTGCACTCCTGTGCCCCACAGGAGAAGTAGGACAAAAAGAGCTTTGGCCCAACTATCCTTTTAGGATCCTATCAGGTTTTGTTGTTGTCTATATCCCTATTAGGGAGATTCACCCTTTCTGTCTGGGTGACACCTGTCAGCAGGACAGAGAGTGAATATGAGGTTTACAGTTTTCACCAGAACAGAGAGGAAGTCTTCTAATGGAGACACCTGTTCTGGTTTCAACTGCCCCAAAGGGGATTTCCCCTCTCTTAGGAGAGATTTCCTTTCACTTTCTGTTGTGTCTCTAGGATGGGAAGTGGAAGGAAATCTTCCTATTGAGACACAGTAAACAAAACATGTTTAAACCATTCCCTATTTTATCTAAAACTATAAAGAAAATGACATAGTCCTAGTGATTTTCGCTGCACTGTGAGAAGTACTGACACTGCATGTTGGCATTCTTCAGTCAGGTGGTAAATAATATACACATCCTGTCACTGAACATATTTTATACATGTATAATTATAATATTTGTATGTTTATTTTCACCTGTTTGGATGTTTCTGAATTATCATACAAAGCATCACAGCTGCATTCTGGAGATGGGTTGTACATTTCTTTTAGTGATTCTAATTCTTTCTCAACAGTTTCATGCTCTATGGTGTCCTTTTATGAAACTGAGATCAGCGGCGATCCCGAGTCTCACCGCTGATCTCAGCGCTTTACCAGTTTATGAAACTGAGATAATCAGCGGAGAACATGTTCTCCGCTGATTATCTCAGCACAGTGAGAATTCACAGAAACGGCCAGTTTATGAAGGTGCGATCTCCACACCTCACTGGCGATCTGTAACAGAATTCTCACTTTCTGATTCACCATTTCAGAAGTGGAGAATCTGAGTGAGAAGCCTGAAACTGGCTGATATTCTGGAGAAAGAAAGAAGTCTTTTGACTTCTTTCTTTCACCAAACAGTCAGAGCACACCTTCCCCACCATTACACACCCCAAAACCAGCAGGATAGGAATTTATAGTGTATATATATATATATATATATATGTATATATATATATATATACATATATATATATATGTATATATATATATACATACATATATATATATATATATATATATATATATATATATATATATATATATATATATATATATATATATATATATATATATATATATATATATATATAATATACATCTATATATATATATATATATATAGATCTATATATATAGATATATAGATCTATATATATATATATATATATATATATATAGATCTATATATCTATATATATAGATCTATATATATATATATATATATATATATATATGTATCTATATATAGATATATATATATTTTTTTTTAGATGTTCACGTCTCTGGCTGGGTTCACACTTGTGCGATGCGTGAACCAGCGTGATTCCTGTGCGGGTTTTCACATCGCACCTACATTGACATCTGCGCACCACTGCGGGTGTCAATGTAAAGTTAATGACACCCCCAGATCATTTCACAGATCGCAGTGCGAACTATGTAATGGTGCAGGAATCGGATCGCATGGGTGTTCACACCCATGCGATCCGATTCCAGTGCGGACCAAATAAAGGGTCCTGTACCATTTTGGTGCAAATGCAATATGATTTAGGGCCAGTTCCCACTGCTGCGGTGTCCGAGATCGGATGTGATTCGCACCGCACTGCAGTGCAAAATCACATCCGATCTCTGTGCGATGCGATTTCAGCCATACAGATAGTATTGCTAAATTTGCATTGCCCTCGGACCAAACTCTTACAGGACCCTTTTTTTGGTCCACAGCAGAATCGGATTGCATGGGTGTTCACACCCATGCGATTCGATTACTGTCCGAGTTTGCAGATCGCACTGCGATATGCGAACTGATTTGGGGGTGTTAACTTTTAGGCCCAGTTCACACTTGTGCGATGCCGGACATCGCACAGGCATCGCATGTTATTTGCAGCACACTGCCATTCACATTACATGCGATGTCTGTGCGGTGCGATATCAGCTGTACAGATAGTATGGCTGATATCGCACCGCATTCGGTGCAAACACGCACAGGACCCTTTTTTCTGTTCGGACCAGAATCGGATCGCATGTGTGTTCACACATATGCGATCCGATTCATGTCCGAACTGTCAGTTCGCAGTGCGATATGCAAGCTGATCTGGGGGTGTCCTTAACAATGTATTGACACTCCCCAGCGATTCGCATATGGCAGTGTGAACTGACATGCGAGTCGGTGCGATGCGGGAACCCGCAGTGGATTCGCAGTGTTCTCGCATAGCACCAGTTTATCAATTTTTATGTTTATCTATAATGAAATATATTTTATTTTAATTTATTAATAAATATTTATACTTGTATACTTTATTAAAATTATTTTTTTAATGATTATAAATGTATTTTGCATTTATATGAATGGTGTATAGCTGCATTACATATGTGCATTACATTCATTTACTATACACCATTCACATTTAAATAGGGACATGTATGATCTTTAAATATTGATAAAAACAATGTTTTTTTTATAATTAGGTTAATGTATATTGTGTAGGGGGAATTTATCTTTATTATTTTATTAATATGTTGGGGAATAATGTGTGCTGATTTGTGTTAAACTTTTGTATTTTATGGTTTCTCATACTGTAATCCTGCTACATCACACGAGATTACAGTGAGAGGAGCCGTTCTCAGGAGTTCCCGGCGTTTGTAGATCGCTCCTCAACTCAACATGAGAAGCGATCTACACACTTTCATAAACAGGCACTCAGAGGAGAGCGATCTCCTCTGAGAATGCCTGAGAACTGAAAAGCGGTATTTTACCGCACTTTCATAAAAGGACACCTTTGCTCATTCTCTGTTTCTATGAGTAAAGCAATTATTATGTACTACTTATATTTATATTAGGTTGCTTACAGAATAAAAAAAACAGCAAATAAAAAAATAATATAGCATATACTGTACAATTGCTACACAGGCCATATTCTAATAACATTTTTATTAAAAAGGACATTTCTTAATCTCCAGCTCTAAAAAGGACATTTCTTAATCTCCAGCTCTAAAAAGGACATTTCTTAATCTCCAGTTCTGTCATGTTCTGTAAAATTCAATGCAATATGGCAAACTGGAGGCGTTCTACACAATGACGGTGTACGGAATGTAATTTCCTGCTTGTGTAATTGGCTCATTGATTTACCCAGAAGCCTGCACTAAGACAGAAGTTGGATTTCAGGCATCCCCTGCAACATAAGGGTTGGTCACATCTAAAGGGATTCAGACCCTGCAACTTTCCTCATTTCACCTCGGCAAGTGCATCAATTGATTGATAATGCAAGTCACTCCCTTTCAGATTCACTTTACACATCGACACAAACACCTATTTCTGCAGAGCAACAAAAAGTAGGGATCTGCAAAAAAGTTTGTTAAAATCTTTGCAGTGTACATTGATCACTCAGATGGGATTATTTTTGTCTCAACAAAGTGGAGTTAATCTTTAAAGCAGTGGTCTCCAAACTGAAGCCCTTTGCTAGCCTGTTTCTGGCCCTTGGGGCACAATTCCTCCCAATGATATGAGGTACTATTCCTCCCACTGACACCTACTTTGGGGCACTATTTCTCCCATTATTAGCAATGATGTGGCACTATTCCTCCCATTAATATCAGTGATGGGGCACTATTCCTCCCACTGACACCTACTATGGGGCACTGTTTCTTCCAATGATGGGGCACTATTCTTCCCACTAATACCAATGATGGGAACTATTCCTCCCACTAATACCAATGATGAGGCCCTATTCCTCCTGCTAATACCAATGATGGGGCACCCCCCCCACTAATACCAATGATGGGGCCCTATTCCTCCCACTAATACCAATGATGGGGCTCTATTACTCCTGCTAATACCAATGATGGGGCACTTTTCCTCCCACTAATACCAATGATGGGAACTATTCCTCCCAGTAATACCAAAGATAGGGCATTATTCATCCTGCTAATACCAATGATGGGACACTATTCCTCCCATTAATACCAATGATGGGAACTATTCCTCCCACTAATACCAATAATGGGGCCCTATTCCTCCTGATAATACCAATGATGGGGCACTTTCCCTCCACTAATACCAATGATGGGGCCCTATTCCTCCTGATAATACCAATGATGGGGCACTTTCCCCCCACTAATACCAATGATGGAGCTCTATTCCTCCTGCTAATACCAATGATGGGGCACTTTTCCTCCCACTAATACCAATGATGGGAACTATTCCTCCCACTAATACCAATGATGGGAACTATTCATCCCACTAATACCAATGATGGGAACTATTCCTCCCACTAATACCAATGGTGGGGCACTATTCTTCCTGCTAATACCAATGATGGCGCACTATTCCTCCTGCTAATACCAATGATGGGGCACTTTTCCTCCCACTAATATCAATGATGGGAACTATTCCCCCCACTAATACCAATGATGGGAACTATTCCTCCCACTAATACCAATGATGGGAACTATTCCTCCCACTAATACCAATGATGGGGCACTATTCCTCCTGCTGATATCAATGATGGGGCACTAATTCCTCCCACTAATGCCAATGATGGGGCACTATTCTCCCCCCTAATGCCAATGATGGGGAACTATTCCCCCCACTAATACCAATGATGGGGCACTATTCCTCCTGCTAATACTAATGATGGGGCACTATTCCTCCCACTAATATCAATGATGGGGCACTATTCCTAATCCTGCTGACCACCAACCCTGCAGCCATGTTGATTCTCACTAATGCTGGGCGCAGAACATCTTCTACCCCCACTGGCCACAATCCGGACCCCCTAAAGTCTGAGGGACACTTTGTCGGAAAAGTTTGGAGACCGCTACTTTAAAGCATACAGTTTCTATGTAGTTAGAAGTACTTCAGCTTGGTGCCTCAGTGCTGCAAGGACACAAGTTGTTGCTTACTACAAACTTGACACCAACTAATAAGTATCTCTGTCTAACAAGGTTTTGTCAGAAACAACTTGGGAAAAAAATGCCTTAACAATTTGGTAACCCATCACAACCCTAAACATATCAAAAATCACTGGAGCAAAGCAGGCATCACAAATCTGCAGTAAGTATCATGTGTGCACTTAAAGAGTATCCCCTAAACTCAGGTGCAAACTCTTTAAAAAATTGTCAACTTTAGCTTTAGGGCTCCAGCAATACTGTTAATTCAACAGTCCATTGCAATACAGCCAACTCAGCAGTCCACGCAAGAACAGTCATTGCATTGTGGGATGTCAGGTTGAATAAAGACACCAGTCCATCCAGTTCAACCTGAGTGAGTGTGGGTCTACAATCATCCCTATTTTTATTTAAGGTATCCACATAGCGCTGCCAATTCACACAGCACTCCGCACATACATCGTACACCCACATCGGTCCCTACCCTCAAGGAGCCCACAATCCAAGGTCCCAAACTCACATTTATATATTAGGGCCAATTTTGAACAGAAGCCAATTAACCTACCAGCATGTCTTTGGAGTGTGGGAGGAAACCGGAGTACCCCGAGAAAACCCACGCAGGCACAGGGAGAACATGCAAACTCCAGGCAGGTAATGTCGTGGTTGAGATTCGAACCAGCGACCCTTTTTACTGCTAGGCGAGAGTGCTACCCACTACACCACTGTGCTGCCCTGATATATAAAAGATAGAGTAGGTACATGTGCCTCTTGGGATATCAACTGTATCTGGTGCAAACATTTCAGGAAATTTTTATAGGGTTATTTTGGTAGGAATGTAAACGGAGCAATGGCTGGCTGTGGAGGGGTGAAAAGGTAAATATCAGTGACTGGGGTGCTTCACACAGACATTGTCATTTTATCCTGAATGCGCCAGATGACAGATGTTTCTTTAGCGTTTCGGTTTTGGGATTTATTCAAGATTAAGATTATAGTGTTAGGTTTATGATAATTTATACATGATACTTATTTACAGTTCTGCTCATAAGTTTACATAACCTGGCAGAATTTATGATTTCATGGCCATTTTTCAGAGAATATGAATCATAACACAAAAACATTTCTTTCACTCATGGTTAGGGTTTGGCTGAAGCCATTTGTTATCAATCAGCTGTGTTTACACTTTTTAAATCATAATGGCAACAGAAACTACCCAAATGACCCTGATCAAAAGTTTACATACCCTGGTGATTTTAGCCTGATAACTTGCACACAAATTGACACAAAGGGGTTTGAATGGCTATTAAAAGATAACCATCCTCACCTGTGACCTGTTTGCTCCTAATTAGTGTGTGTGTATAAAAGGTCAATGAGTTTCTGGACTCCTGACAGACCCTTGCATCTTTCATCCAGTGCTGCACTGATATTTCTGCATTCTGAGTTACGGGGAAAGCAAAAGAATTGGATCTGCAGGAAAAGGTAGTTGAACTGTATAAAACAGGAAAGGGATATAAAAAGATATTCAAGGAACTGAGAATGCCAAACAGCAGTGTTCAAACTCTAATCAAGAAGTGGAAAATGAGGGGTTCTGTTGAAACCAAACCACGGCCAGGTAGACCAACTAAAACTTCAGCTACAACTGCCAGGAAAATTGTTTGGGATGCAAAGAAAAACCCACAAATAACTTCAGGTGAAATACAGGACTCTCTGAAAACATGTGGTGTGGCTGTTTCAAGATGCACAATAAGGACGCACTTGAAGAAAGACTGGCTGCATGGTCAAGTCGCCAGAAGAAAGCCATTACTACGCAAATGACACAAAGTATCCCGCTTACAATACGCCAAACAACACAGAGACAAGCCTCAAACCTTCTGGCACAAAGTCATTTGGAGTGATGAGACCAAAATTGAGCTTTTTTGGCCACAACCATAAACGCTACATTTGGAGAGGAGTCAACAAGGCCTATGATGAAAGGTACACCATTCCTACTGTGAAACACGGAGGTGGATCGCTGATGTTTTGGGAATGTGTGAGCTACAAAGGCACAGGAAATTTGGTCAAAACTAATGGCAAGATGAATGCCAGTATGTTATCAACAAATACTGGAGGAACATTTGCATTCATCAGCCAGGAAGCTGTGCATGGGATGTACTTGCACATTCCAAAATGACAATGATCCAAAACACAAGGCCAAATCGACCTGTCATTGGCTACAGCAGAGTAAAATTAAGGTTCTGGAGTGGCCATCTCAGTCTCCTGACCTCAATATCATTGAGCCACTCTGGGGATATCTCAAAACGTGCAGTTCATGCAAGACAGTCCAAGAATTTACAGGAACTGGAGGCTTTTTGCCAAGAGGAATGGGCAGCTTTACCATCTGAGAAGATAAAGAGCCTCATCCACAAATACCACAAAAGACTTCAAGCAGTCATTGATGTTAAAGGGGGCCATACACGGTATTAAGAACTGGGGTATGTAAAGTTTTGATCAGGTCATTTGGGTAGTTTCTGTTGTGATTATGATTTAAAAAGAGTAAACACAGTTGATTGATAATAAATGGCTTCAGCCAAACACTAACCATGGGTGAAAGAAAACTTTTTGTGTTATCATTCATACTCTCTGAAAAATGGCCAAGAAATCATAAATTCTGCCAGGGTATGTAAACTTCTGAGCACAACTGTATTTTGTGATGATAAATTAGTTGAAGCTGGAACGAATGTGGCCAAAACAAACCCACTCATTTTACTATGCCAAATATTCAAGCACAGCCGTGTGGTTCCTGCTTTTTGGGGAAATGCTGCATATTGCTCACGCTAAGAAAATCCAATGTATGTTCTGCAATAAGAAAACTTGTATGATTTTAAAGTAAGTATTTACCTGCTCTTTCCACATCTGCAAAGTCTTCTCATGCTCACTTTGAAGAGCAAGGAACTTTCCCTCATTTTCTGTTGCATTTGCCCTTTGAAGCTCATTATCTCTCTCAAGGGTCTGCAATAAAATTAATTATCCAAAAAATAATCAATACCACATTAATGAATTTTGATGTGTTTTATGTAGCTTGGACCTTTGTTTCGAACATGCTAGAAGTGCCACACAGATCAGTGGTAATGTGCTATCAACAATAATTTTCATAAATTAACAGAAAGGTGCTTATAGTTTAGCTAACAGGAAAACAGTGGGAGTTTGGAGAGAAGAAATGGCAATAAAAGGATATAAAAACACTTGCCATTACTCAGATTCACTGCATGAGTTTTAATGTGCAAGAGAGAAAAATAAAATAATATATATGAAGTGCAGAGCTGAGAATTCTAAAGTGTAGCACCGTGCAATAATGGTCCCACATAATATAAAAGAATGGCTAATAACAGAGATTATATCAGTGTACTTATTAATGGAATGCAGAGCATAATAGCCATTTGACCTGTCTGCATAATGAAACATCCATGTTCACATGTCCTATTTACATTTACATCCTCAAGCATATGGAACACAAAGACACACTTCAAAAGTGTATTCAGAGCAGTGAATATGATGGCTTTAGCACTGCCAAATACATAGACTTTCTTTCTGCGTTCACTCAATGCTAGCATTGCTGTCATTTTGATGAATTGAGGTAATTCTACATGAATCAACAGTAACAGTTCACACACAATTCAGGTTCTTCTGGAATTTTCAGTTTAATCATATTTTTTTTTTCTCGGCTGTAAGGATAAAAGGCTTTGCCTCCATGACAATGAACTGATTCCAGCCTCTTCAAGATGTAAACACAAGCTCGAGCGGACAATGGCTGTCAATGTAAGAAGCACTGGATCAATTATATTTATGAGCCGTTGCTTTTATTTTTTTGGATTCACATCAGAGCGCCTAGTCAAGGATGAAATTATAAAATGTAACAGAATTCCACTCGGCTTCAGCTTTTGACTGCAAATTATGGAGGACCTTTCTTGAGTAAAATAAAACTGGTTTCACTAAGTTCTTATTTTACACACAAGGTTGATTTATGGGAGAATTAAATGCTTGATAAAAAGAAATCACTAAACCTCACCATTTGGTGACCAGTTATTTTGTCTTATTGTTTTTAAAGCCTACAGATCTACACATGCCATGGCTTCCATACCTTGCAATGATCAGAGCTAAACAGGCATAAATAGAGGGGGGAACAGAAGGAGACCGAGGCCCAGTGATGACCTGGATGCTTATCCTGTGCTGTGATTTTGTCAGATAACAGTCACAATGAGCTTTTTCTGACGTTCCAGCAGCCATTTTGTTTTATGTCTGTGAGCTCATGTTAGGAAAAATTTTAATTTTTTTATATTGCTGGAGTATGGACATTTTAACTTTTTTGTTGCCTAAATAGATATGCTAGGCCTATTAATATTCCATGGTTTAACTCAGTTGTGGGTAAAAGAGCCCACAGAGCAAAATTTTACCCTGTGTTTTAGCTCTGGGTCCCTGGTGCTGGTCTCCACACCTTCCTACCGCCTGGACCTCCCTATTAGTCACTGACTATATCATTTTTTATTAAAGTTCCATTATGGAAAGCCGGGAGGTGCCAAGCCTAATTTTCAAGCAAAAATCAAGATTTGCATTCATAGGGGTTAATTTACTATAGGCAAACAGACTGTGCACTTTGCAAAGTGCAGTTGCATTCTGCAAGTGCAGTTGCCCCAGAGCTTAGAAAATGAGTAGAAGCTCTGCTGACTTCCATCATCTAATCACGTGCAAGCAAAAATGCTGCTTTTTTAATTTCCCATGCATGTGATTGGGTATTCTTTCAAAGTGAAGCCTTACCTCATTTACTAAACTCTGTACCAAGTGCACTTACAGAGTGCAACTGCACTTTGCAAAGTGCACAGTCTTTTTGCCTTTAGTAAATCAACCCCATTGTCAGCTCTCCATATCTCTGCATCTACTTTTACATGAGATTTTCCTTGGAGGTGATATCTGTTTAGGAATTTTTCATCATGTGCTTAGTTTAAGGTGCACAGCTTTGTGACATATTTACAACATTTTATTAATGTAAGACTAAAACCTTAATATACCTCCTGGTAGCACAAAAAAAAGCATATTTCACAAATACATAAGTGCTCTTATCACAAACAACACTCTTACAAAGTGCTGGTGAAAGTGATATAAAGTTCATCCATTCATCCGTGATATCTTCATATAGAAAAATATAGTCAATATTCTGGTTTGTTGTGCACCACACTACTTGTGTAATTCATCCAATCTTCCACCACTGTGCAATAAGTGTGCACTTCTCCCCTTATGACACCACACTCACCAAAGGATTTTGCCTCTCATTTTAATGATTGGCAAACAAGACTTTGAAAGGAATCTCCTTTTGCAGTAATGGCTCCTTTAAGATCACTCCATCAACATCCCATAGTCTTGAAATATAAGCAAAGGCTCAGAGTACAAAGCAGCCCACATAGCGTAAACCCATTTGAAATAAAATCAATTTATTAAAATTAGGCATAAACACTCACAAGCATGATTGAAATATGTGCCCATCTGTAGTAATATATTTCAAGACTATGGGATGTTAAGAGAGTGATCTTGAAGGAGCCATTACTGCAAAAGGAGCATCCTTTCAAAGTCTTGTTTGCCAATCAATAAGGGGAGAGGTGCACACTTCTTGCACAGTGAGGGGAGATTGTATGAATTACACAAATAGTGTGGTGCACTACAAACAAGAATATTGACTATATTTTATATTTGAAAGTATCACAGATGGATCTATGAACTTTATATCACTTTCACTGGCACTTTGTAAGAGTGTTGTTTGTGATAATAGCACTTATGTATTTGCAAAATAAGACTTTGCGCTACCAGGAGGTATATTAAGGTTTTACTCTTTATAAATTGCTTTTTGGAATATACATTGTGCTAGAAAATTCAGAAGGGTGTGCAAGAGAAAGCAGAAAGAGTGTTTGCTCTTGTATCAGGGTGTGGGTAGGCTGTCAAGACTCTGAAACAGGAGTAGCTGTGTCACTACGCAAGGGGTAGGTGGCACCCAGAAAGGTTTATGCCCGGGTTCCCATGCTGGACGTTAGCTCCCTGGGGCTAACAAGCATCTACCACAAGAATACAACTAGGGTAAATGACTCTATATGTTAAAGTATAATGAAAGGCATAACTTTTATTTGAGTTTTGGATAGAGTGGAGAGGGATTAAAACAACTGCCAGTATTTTATTGCTGTCTGTATCCCCATTAGGGAGATTCAGCCTCTCAACTTTTTCTGTTTACCATTATCACTGAGAGTGAAAGTGAAAGAAAATCCCATTTTGGTTTGTCACCAGAACAGGAAGAGAGAGGAAATTTTCCAATAGGGACACTTTTTATGGTGACAACCAGGGATAATTTGGAGGATATTTCTTTCACTTCCTGTTTTGATTATGGGTCAGGACGTAAAGGGAAATCTCCCTAATGGAAAAATGGGACAGATGGTTTGGCAATAAAAATAAAAAATAAAAAAACTGACAGGGGTTATAACCTTCCCTGACGCTATCCAAAATGGAAAATAATAGGATTTTTATAACAGCTTACCTGTAAAATCCTTTTCTTTTGAAGTACATCACGGGACACAGCGCCATAGTAATTACTATGTGGATTATAGTCCACCTTCAGGTGCTGGACACTGGCACACCCTAAACAGGAAGTTGCCTCCCTATATAACCCCTCCCATACCGGGAACATCTCCGTTTTGTAGCAATGCAATACACGTGTTTACTAGAAAGAGGGTAGGGACGTCTGTGTCCTGTGATGTACTTCAAAAGAAAAGGATTTTACAGGTAAGCTGTTATAAAAATCCTATTTAATTTAATTGTACATCACGGGACACAGAGCCATAGTAATTACTATGTGGGATGTCCCAGAGCAATACCAACTGAGGGGAGGGAGACACAACAAAAGTAGGGCACCATGAGATCAGAGGACTTATACTGCTGCCTGCAGTACACTGTGCCCAAAGGCGACATCCTCGTGTCTTTTTACATCCACCTGATAGAATCTGGTAAATGTATAGATTGAAGACCAAGTTGTGGCCTTGTAGATTTGAGCCATGGAGGCTTTGTGATGCACTGCCCACGAAGCACTAACGGCCCTAAAGGAGTGCGTTTTGATTTGAGAGGGTAGAAACTACCTTTTTAACCATAAGCTAGAGCGATTACTTGTCGAATCCATTTAGAATAGTAGATTTCCATGCTGCCTGTCCTCTTTTAGGACCTTCAGGCAATACGAACAAAACATCCGTTTTCCAAATCTGAACAGTCGTCTTTAAGTAGACTGCTGTCACCACATCAAGAGAATGTAGTGATTTGTCTTCCATAGAACAGGGTTCTGGAAAAAAATGAAGATAGAACAATATCCTGGTTTAGATAAAAACCTGATACTACCTTCGGTAAAAAGTTAGGATGAGGATGTAATATTACCTTATCCTTGTGAACAATAATAATATGGCTCTTTACAAGAAAAAGCAGCCAGTTCTGATAACCTTCTTGCAGCCGATAAGGTTACCAGAAAAAATAGTTTCCTTGTCAAAAAAGGACCAAAGGAATATGTTGTATCGGTCCAAAAAAAGGCTGTTTGGTAATGCTGCCAAAACTAAATTCAAGTCCTAAGGGTTCAGGGGTGACCTAACCGGGGATTAAGCCGTATTACCCCCTGAATAAAGTTACGAACCAAAGAAAGCTAAGCAACTGGTTGTTGAAATAATACAGATAAGGCCGAGACCTGTCCTTAGAAAGCACTCAAGGCCAGCTTTATTTCTCACCTCATCTGCAGAAAGTCAAGGATTCTAAGTTTTACCTATTTCCTGGGGTGCAACCCCTGGTTTCACACCAGGAGACATATATTATGGAGTCTGGGAAGCATATAATTATGGAGGCCGGCTCCCTTGCATTAACCAAGATAGAAACCACTGAACCTGACAGCCCACGTTTCTTCAGTGTGGGTCTTAATAGCCAAACCGTTAAATTTATCATTTATAAAGTAGGATGGAATACCGGACCTTGCGAAAGAAGGTCTGGCCATGGCGGTAGGGTCCATGGGTCCCCTGCTTTCATCTTTACAATCTCTGCATACCAAGATTTCCTGGGCCCCACTGGGGGCCACAAGAATCACAGACTTCCCTTCCTGCTTGATCCTGCCAAGACGTTGTGGACGCAGACAGAATAGGAGGGAATGCATAAATCAGTGAGAACCGATTCCACAGGAATAGCAAGGCATCTGTTCCGCGTGCTAGCAGATCCTTTGTTTTTGACACAAAGTTGTTAATTTCTTTGTTGAACCTGGACGTAATCAGATCTATGTCTGGGATCCCCCATCTTTGACATATCGACAGGAAGATATCGGGGTGAAGGAACCATTCTCCCGGGAACAACTGCTGGTGACTCAAGTAGTCCGCTTGCCAATTTTCTATTCCTAGAATGAAGACCGCCGATAGGCAAAGTTATTAATATAGGTCATTGCTGTGGCATAGTCGGATTGAATCCTGGCAGGACAATACCGTAAACGGAACGTTCAGGCTCTCAGAACCAAGTGCTCTGCCTGAATTTCTAGAATGATAATGGGAAAGGCCATTTCTGATCTGGGCCACTTCTGTGGTAACTGAAGGAAGAATTTTCCCCTTTGCAGATTTTTGGATATTAACCATAAACTGAGGATCCGGCGTACCCAGTCTACAGCACCTGGTATTTCCAGGTGGTCCATCTGGGTACTAATTAGGCCTGACCCGGCTTAGCCTTCAAGATCAGACGAGATTGGGCGCTTTCAGGGTGATGTGGCCATAGGCTTTTCGAGTCAGACACATTGGTAATCTAGAGCTTGAACCCTTTGTTCCAAGCCGATAGGATGCTGTTTTGCAGCAGTCTTGAATGAAACTGAGCATAAGGAATGGCCTCAAATGAAGCCACCATCTTTCCCAACAACCTCATGCAAAGTTGAATAGAAGAATTCATCTTGCTTCGACCACCTAAATCAGTTCCTTTATGGCGCTGATCTTTGCCTGGGGCAAGAATACCCTTTTCTGGGTGTACCTATGATCAGACCCAAGTATTTTAGCCTTCTTCATGGTTTTAAAGAAGATTTCTCCTAGGTTGAGAATCTGACCTAGATATTCCAGGTAGTTGAATGTGGTGACCATAATTTGGTCTAAGCGGGCTACCGACTGAACTATCAAGAACAGATCGTCCAGGTAAACCACAATCATTATACCTTGGGCCCTTCTGGCTAGAGGAGGGGCCAGAACCTTTGTAAACACTCAAAGTGCAGTAGCTAGACCGGAAAGCAGAGCTACACACTGAAAATGAAGATTTTCTACCTTGAAAAGTAGATATTACTAGTGAGCGAGGAAATAGGCATATGGAGGTATTCATCTTTGACGTCAATTGACACCAGAAGTTCTCCTCCTTGTAGGATGGAGCTAACTGATTGGATTGACTCCATGCGAAAAAAAAGAGTGGTTATATTCAGGAATTGAATTTAGATTTTTGAGATCCAGAATGTCCATTTGAATTTAACCAAACCCCAACCTCTGCTCTTACATGGGGGCCAGCATGATCACTTTTTTCCAAAAGATGGTCCAATGCTTGAAAGAAAGATTTCTTTTTCTCTGCATCCTTAGGAACGTTTGATCTGAGAAAACGAGGAGACGGGAACTCTTGGAACTCCAGTTTGCACCTTGGAGCTATTGAGGAAGTCCTCCATTCGTCTTGACACTCTTCCTGCCAGATCCTTGAGAACTGCAGAATTCCCCCTATTGAATGAGCAGGGGCACCTCCTCATAAGGAGGCTTCAGTATCTTGTAGGTTTCCTCCCCCAATACCTCTTTTGTCCCTGGGGTTAACCCTGAGGATTACCCTTTGAACCTGATGGCAGAAGCCGTCGTGACTGCCTGGAGGCTGATGCCCCTGGCACAGAAGAAGGAGCTTTAAAACGAAAATACATTTACTCCTTTTCTTAAATGGCAAAAGGGGTACTTTTACCACTAGAATTTCTTTGGATATATTATCCAAAACATCCCCAAATAGCTGTTTCACCGCAAAAAGGAAGACTAGCCAGAAGCTTCTGCATGGTGCTTAGCAAAAGGCGCAAGGCCTGAAGGATAGAATCTCTCATAGCAACTATTGCAAACATAAAGCTGCCAGATCCTGGGCCTGCTGAGCAGGATAACCTTGAACACCTGGTTAAACTGGTCTCTCAACGATTAAGCAATTACTGTCAGCGCAGGATGAGACACTCAATCTGCCAGAGGAAAAAGTGTTTTTTTTTTTTTTTTTTTTTTAATAGGAATTCCAACTTTTTATCCCTTGGATCCCTAAGCATTTGAGCATTGTCTGTCGAAAAAGTCAAACTCTTATTCACAGAGGATATAGCAGCGTTAATTGCTGGTATACCCTACTTAGTGAACTTCCTCCACCATAGGATAAAGTGTGAACATTTTTTAGGAGCGAAAATAATGCTTATCTAGGTGATCCTCTCAGATACAAAAAAGCTTTTCCAACAATGAATGAACAGGAAAAGGCATGCATAGCTTGAGGAGGCTTTAGCGAACCCAAACACTCAGTTAAGGGTACATAAATGTGGAGCGGACCATTCAGCAAGAAATTGCACCATCAATCCTGAGATTGAAACAGCTGATTCTCCCACATTTGACACCTCAGAAGAGTCATCAGCCTCACCACGGTCCCCTGAGGGAATTTGTCTTCTCCCGCCCCTAGTTCCTCAGTTTGAGGGTCCTGGGTAATGGAAGAGAACCTGTCGCATTTTGACCCACACTGGGATGCGATTAAACTTTTTTTTTTTTTAAACCTATCATGGCTGAGGAAAAAAGATCTTTTTTTAGTAAAATAAACAGGGGCTGCAGTGTTGAAAACAGTTGCAAACATTTCATGGCCCTGATGCTCACTCTGACCAGCCACCCCCTCTCAGGGGTGCATGCCATTTGTAGAGATGAGTAGGCTTTCCAGAGCTTGAGGGAGACCCTTTTAGCTCTTTTTTGGGGGTGTTTCAACCCTCCCTTCTGCTCTTAGACCGATGCACAAAGCAGAGGAACTACCAGAAGAAATCGCATCCACTGCTTGAGCGATAGTCCAGCCACTGCCGCTGCTATTAATGCTCAGCCTGATGCAAATAGTAAATGTGTCAAATAGGAAATGTCTGTGTCACCAAAACCTCTTTCATGCTCCTCTTTGCTGTTATGTCTCTCTGACAATTTTGCAGCACAAATGGAGTTTTTGTTTTTTTTTTAAACACACTCCCGCATTGGAGGACGCATCGCTAAGCCCTGCCCCCACCTCGCATCGCGCCCCCCTCCTTTCTCTTTAAAAAAAGAGTTTTCTCGCGCAAGCACGGGCCTCCGATCCGACGGGGTCGGCTTGTGAGTGAGGGATGGCGTGTAGGAGACCTGGAAGCCGCCACCGAGTAGGGGCGGTGAAAGAAAATGGCATTGCCGATCGTTTATAGTTCTCCCTTATACTCAGCCTCATGAAGAGGGAAAGAGTTCAGCCCAGGTGGGGGTGTCTGGACGAAGCAAAACCCCCCAAACTTACCGGAGGTCTGCCTGCTAGCCAGAAGAAAAAAGTCAAGTCTGCTGCTTCTGTGACACAGCATGATCTCTGAGCAAAGCATGAGAAGGTACGTGCTCCATACAGCCCCCAGTGGTGACACTTAGGCATGACATTTACTTTAAAGGAGACATTTCATAAGAAAATGTAAAACTCCACTTACCTTTCCTGCCGCAGGGTTTTCTGTGGTAAAACCAACAGACCCAATCTTCACCCTTCACGGTGGATTCCGTTAACAAACCTTCAGGAACTGGAGACTCTCGGGGAACCCACAATCCTGGACCTGTAATAGCACTCCGCCAGCAAAATTTTATGGCCTTAATACCAAAAGTACTGGATCCCAGGGTCCAGCTTTCTAAAAAGAGAAGCGTTTACAAGCAAAACCTTGTTTCTTCGGATACGAGGCCCGGGTATGGGAGGGGTTATATAGGGAGGCAACTTCCTGTTTAGGGTGTGCCAGTGTCCAGCACCTGAAGGTGGACTATAACCCATAGTAATTATTATGGCTCTGTGTCCCGTGATGTACGATTAAAGAAAAACAGCTTTGCCTTTAGTTCTACCTTAAGCTCTATCTGTGCAATAAACCATTTATTCTGGAAGAACAGGGTCACAGGAGACAAAAAGGTATTTGAATGAATCTGCTCAATTTAATAAAGTGGTTGTAAACCTTATATATAAAAAATGAACAAAGCATATCCTTCTATAGTGTGTACTTGCCTTGATCCATAGCACCAAGTGTGATTTCTCTCTGGTGTCTCCTTCCTCTGCTATCTGCATGAGTCTATTCTCTCTGCATGAGTTGAAACCAGACAATCCTGGGTGACAGCCCAGCACCCCCCTGCAGCACACAGCAGGTGGCCGACAGACTCAGCGGTACATCTTTCCCTATGACAGTGTGTAGAGAGGGTGTGTTGATTCCCTCACTTAGGTTTCAGAGTACACTGAGCTCTGTGCTTTATGCTGTGCTGTGTGTGATGTGAGATCCCTGCCCCCTGCCTTCTGGAGCTGAGAAAAATCCTTTGATCTGTGTGTCTTAGAATGCTGTACAGGAGAAAAGGCTGCAGTAAAACAGATAAAACTTATGTTGGAACAATTTGTTTTATCTCTGTATATCACCTGAGGCTAGTCACTTCAGCGAGTATATATTACTTAAAGGTTTTACACCACTTTAAGAAAAAAAAACCCTTGTTGTTTGCTCTTTTGAAGGAATATGATCATGTGTAAAAATACCGTATGTTTGAATAAGAAAATAAGAAAAGAAATGCTATACTGTGACTGCCCTTAGGGATACTTATGTCACTAAGAAACAAAGAATGTATTATTCTATGTATACATAAGATTAATTTGATTAAAAAAAATAGAATAAACTGTCTGCTACTACTTTTGAGAGACATTGTGGATCTGGTATCAGCTAAAAAACTAAATATTTTGTCTGTGCACCTGCTGGACGTTAGTCCAAAGTAAAGCCTGGTGGAAAGTGGTTAAGGCCCCTTTCACACCGGTGGATAGAATTCAGCTTTTAGCTGCGGATAGATCAATTTATCTACCGCAGCTAAACTCAGATAATGCTTTCCTATGGCCCCATTCACACACTGCATTCAGCAACGGTTGTGTTACATGGGTTTTGGCGCGGTTAGAAAAAAATAAATCCCGGACCGATTTACTGCAGCTATCTGCTGCTATCTGCACTTAACTGCAGGTAATCGCAGTGTATTATTTCCCCTGCGGATAGCAGTGGCAGCCAAACGCAGCTAAATGCAGTCGCATGTAAAATGCAGCTAATTGCAATGTACAAAGCAAGTGATCGCTGTGCCTGGAGTCTTGGAATTTCAAAATAACAAAACATGCTTTTAACAGCGGCAGAACAGCCACCCATGTGAAAGGGGTCTAAATAGGAATGTTTTTTTACGATTATACCTCCCTTAATCAGGCCAGCCTTTTGTTCAATCTTTACCTCTCACATTTTAAATCTCATAGACTAATTTTATAACAATTTAATATTCCATGGTTCAAGTTTTGGGTCAGAGGCATAAATAGTCATGAACAGTCAAACTTGAAGTACAAGACATAATACACCTAGTCCATTTGTGGCCATGGCTGGCTTGGGCTGTGTTCTCAGACATTATTGCTAGTGTCCATAAATATTAAAAAGCCAGTGGATTATTAAAGCTAATGGTGACCATCCCAATCTGTCAGTTATGTGTGTACTTGTACTTAAGGGCTATACTACATGAGCAACTCTGCAACTGCACTAATGCTCTTTCAAAAGTTTCTCTTATCCCATAACCAAATGTTTGTCTCTGTAAAAATGCTCATAAAGTGATGCTAAATGTTATTTTTTTAAAAGGGGGTTAGAGTTACCTGCACATAGCGATCCCTTACCTCCTCTTTTGCTGTCCCCCACTAGCGCTGGCCTCTCCTTCTTTCTCTGAGTGCCACCTTAGCAAGCCAGTGGCTAAGGAGATATCAGTGCTTGCACATGCCTGAGCTGGGATTTGTGCGTCCATAGAAAAACACAGTACTGGCAAGCCATGCCCCCCGCTCCCTCCTCACTAGAGTTAGACTGACAGCAATCAAACACTGACAGTGTCTCCTTTGAACTCAGGAACTGAGAGGAGCGGCTGTAGCCAGGACAGCGCTGGAACGATGACAGGAGTTAGGTAAGTGTATAGGGATGGGGTGGGTAGGACTGGGTGTTTTTTAACTTAATGCAGAGAATGCATTAAGGTAAAAAATAACATTTAGACTTTAAAACCACTGTATAGAGAATACTTTATATAGTAGTTTTTGCATATTCTCTTTATTATGGCCCATACTAACAACAAACAGTTTTAATATTTTTTTGGTTCTTTTTCCTTATAGTCAGGCAAACATATAATATAGCATGCGAGTATTATGCAGTCTTTTATCAAGCCAGCAGGTGGAGCTTTAGCCACCTTTTCACATGCTTTTCCATTGTTTCTTTCCCTCCTGTTTTGGAAAAACCTGTTGTTTACAGAGCTCAGTATCTGACGCTGAATTTTAAACACAAGTAAATGAGTCAGAACAATGACTCCACTTTTATCTGAAGGCGCCATCTGAGGTTTCAGTCAGATAAAGCAAGCCTCAAAACAGAGACCTTTGTTGCTCAAAATATAGTGCTATGGGAATCCTTTTTTCATTTATTAAATGTTGATTTGTAAAACAACAATTGGATGTTTAAAAACGTTAAATATAAAATTGTTTAAAAACATAAAAGCTTTAAAAAATGATCCCAAATCATTGTAGTTTTCCTTTAAAGGAAAAGTATAGTACATTTTCTATGAGCACATAATTTATTTGTTGTGCAGTGTTTACCTTTAAGGCAGGGCAAAAGAAAAGGATAATTTAACCTCTTGCTGACTGTGTAACGCATATATGTAGCTGCAAAAAAAAAGTGGGCTTTAACGCCCCGGCCACTACACATATGCATTCATGGCAGCCCGAGGTTGCAAAATTTCATATTAGGAGCCAGCAGGATGGACTCTAAAATGTGTGACTGTTGTGAGAGCCAATCAGAGAGGTCACATGAAACAGAAGCCACTCCACTTCCTGGGCTTTAAGGCCCACTTGAAATGGCCTTAGGAAGGTGGTGTTAAGAGGGTAAAGTCTTTCCTTCTCAGTAGTATATACCCAGCTTGAAAGGCAGTGTACAGAGGTCATTAGTTTGTAGAGCAGTGTACGTGAGTCATTAGGGCAGATGACAGGGTGTCAGAAGGGCAGTTTACAGGGGTCAATAGGGTAAAGGATGAGAAGTCAGCAGGAGAGTGTACAGGGGGTCAGCAAGGCAGAGCACAGGGGTCAGCAGAGCCAAGAATAGAGGGCAGTAAAGCCAAGGACAGGGGTCAGAAGGGCAGAGGACAGGGGTCACTGCTGACAGAGCAGAAAACAGTGATCGCTGCTGGCAGTGCAGAAAACAGGGGTCGCTGCTGGCAGGCCAGAGGACAGGGGTCGCTACTAGCAGGCCAGAGAACAGGGGTCCATTGCTGGCAGGGCAGAGGACAGGGGTCACTGCTGGCAGGGCAGAGGACAGGGGTCACTGCTGGCAGGGCAGAGGACAGGGGTCACTGCTGGCTGGGCAGAGGACCGGAATCACTGCTGGCAGGGCAGAGGACAGGGGTCACTGCTGGCAGGGCAAAGGAGAGGGGTCACTGCTGGCAGGGCAAAGGAGAGGGGTCACTGCTGACAGGGCACTCAGCAGAGCTCCTTCTCCCATCCCTTCACTGCACACAGCCTAGGCACAGGCAACAGAGCTCCTCCTCCCCACACAGCACACAACTGAGATCAGATTCCCTTACACACAGCCACGATCTGCACAGTGTGTAGCTGATTATTGCAGCTGCACTGCCATTCCGACCAAGGAATTTCACAAGTCAGAACTGCAACATAGCAGCCTACTACACACTGTGCAGATCGTGTCTGTGTCTAAGGGAATGTCTAAAGACTAAGTTTTAAAACATTTTGCAAGACAGTATCACAAAAAAAAGCCTGGTTTGTCCTTAAAAATAATAAAATGTAAAAATTGCTCTGGTCAATTGGTATACCAGTGTGACCAAGTGTGAGAGTTGAAGTGGTTAAAATAAATAAAAACTGGCAATGTTACCCTTTTTTTTAGGACAATATTAGAACATGAATAAATTATTTCACCTTATATTCCTCCTTGAGTGCTGTCAACTGTTTTTCCAAATTATTGATGGTTTCAGTATGTCGCTGGACTAATTTGACCATACCACTAAAAGATTTCACATCCTCCTAACAAAGAGATAAAAGGGTTTGCACATGATTAATATTAAAAAAACACCAATGTTTAATGTAAGTGCTTACAAGGAAAAATCACTGAAATTTTTTTGAAGGTGAAAAAAACTGCTTTAGGCTAAGAATACACAGGCAGCAAAGGTTTACCCATGGGAAGATTTCCCCTCACCTTTTGTTGCAGTGACAACATTTTTTTGCTATCCTATCACTTTTTTTATTGGAAACAATAGTCACAGCACTAATGGTGTGAGTTTATCACAGCAATAAAAACCTGACCTACAGTACATTCTAATGCCCCGTACACACGGTCAGACATTGATCGGACATTCCGACAACAAAATCCTAGGTTTTTTTCCGACGGATGTTGGCTCAAACTTGTTTTGCGTACACACGGTCGCACAAAGTTGTCGGAATTTCCGATCGCCAAGAACGCTGTGACGTACACCACGTACGATGAGCCTAGAAAAGGCCAGTTCAGAACCAAGCGCGGCACCCTTTGGGCTCCTTTTGCTAATCTCGTGTTAGTAAAAGTTTGGTGAGAGACGATTCGTGCTTTTTCAGGCTCATGGTTTTCAGATCGTTTTCTGCTGTTCATTTTGTGCTTGTGGGTTTGTATCTGCTCTTCAGTGCGTGCAAGCAAGCTACGCGTGACTTTGTCATTGTGTTCTTGTTCGTTTGTTACTGTTTTTCAGGTCGCTCTTCACAGGCCTTGCTGTTCTTCAGTGCGTTCTGTTACTTCGTTCTGAGCAGCCGACCATTTTCTAGCCATGTTGCGTATACGTACTCCTCGTAGAGTTCGTGCTGTGCGGGGCTTGGTGTTGGGGTCCTGACCTTGACACAAGTCCAGTCCATGAACAGGGTGGGGAGGAGTTCATGGACCAAGAATTGGTTGCTTCAGCGTGACCAGTTCTGTCATATGCCTTTGCTCCGTGAGATCCGTGAGAATAATCCTGATGATTTCAGGAACTTTCTCAGGATGACGGACCCCGTATTTCACCGTTTGTTGGCTTCGCTGACCCCCTATATTAGCAGGCAGGATACCTGCATGAGGCAAGCCATCACTCCGGAGCAGAGGTTGGTCGCTACCTTGCGGTATTTGGCCACAGGGAGAAGTCTGCAGGACTTGAAGTTCTCGACAGGCATCTCCCCCCAGGCTCTGGGGATCATTATCCCAGAGACCTGTTCTGCCATCATCCAGGTCCTACAGAAGGAGTATATGAAGGTAAGATTTTTATCCTTTTATATCACATTTTATTGTATTGAATGTTTGATAATATATTGTATTTCTTCCCTCATTCCATAATTACCATGATTGTAATATGCTGTGAATGTCCCCTTTGTCCTCATGCATGCTGGATTTTTATGTAATTATTATTTTAGGTCCTTCATACATATTTGCCCTTCAATAACCTCCCCAGCATGCTCTCCTGCGTGACCAGTTCTGTCATATGCCTTTGCTCCGTGAGATCTGTGAGAATAATCCTGATGATTTCAGGAACTTTCTCCGGATGACGGACCCCGTATTTCACCATTTGTTGGCTTTGCTGAACACTTATATTAGTAGGCAGGATACCTACATGAGGCAAGCCATCACTCCGGAGCAGAGGCTCGTCGCCACCCTGCGGTACTTGGCGACGGGGAGAAGTCTGCAGGACTTAAAGTTCTCGACAGGCATCTCCCCCCAGGCTCTGGGGATCATTATCCCAGAGACCTGTTCTGCCATCATCCAGGTCCTGCAGAAGGAGAATATTAAGGTAAGATTTTTATCCTTTAATATCACATTTTATTGTATATAATGTTTGCTAGTATATTGTATTTCTTTCCTCATTCCCTAATTACCATGATTGGAATATGCTGTGAATGTCCCCTTTGTCCTCATGCATGCTGGATTTTTCTGTAATTATTTTTGTTGCCCTTCATACATATTTGCCTTCACTTACCTCCCCAGCATGCTCTCCTGGTCCTATATTCACCTCATGTAGTCACTTAACAATGTATTTTGTCAGCTCCATAGTAGTGCTTTACCCCAAACACCCCCTAAAATGTTTTTAAATGTGATTTGTGCTTTAAATTCAGGCAGAGTGCCAGAGGCTTTTTTTGGGGGTCCCCAAATCATTTGGAACCCTCCCTCCCCCTAACTGCTAAGTCAGCTGATAACAATTCTCTATCTATCCTCAATCATCTATCTGCTGACTTTGCCAAACCCATACACACTATACCCATCTCTTTTGTGGTCAGATGTATGGATGAATTCCCCAAAGCATGTAGTGCAAGGGCCTGCCTGTATACTTTCAAATGGTACTGTTTAAAGTTTTTGTATACTATTATTATCTTGCTAGGTAATAGCAGAATGTCCAAATGTGTTCAAATGTGTACAGTGTGTATTTATACCTCTGGATTATGACACTTCTTACCTGTCCAGTGGGCTGCCAATAGTGTAACTAAGGAGGGGCTGTTCAAAGTAATACCCATTATTTAGGCATTCATCTCTCAATGAAGTGGAGAGGGTTACCTGTCCAAGAGGCCCCCCCCCCCCCACCATAATGTTAGAAATGGCCCATGAGAGGGGGGGAGGGGGAATATGATTTGGTCTTTCAAAAATTCCCATAAATAAATGTTATCTTGATGTTGGCCAAGAATGTTTGTGTCCAATCTGCTTTCCATGTTTATGTGCAAAAAGACTAATTTTTTTTTTAGTTTTCCTCAACAGTTTCCTTCCACGCCACAGGAATGGCAGACTGTGGCCTCCCACTTTGCCCAGCGGTGGGACTTTCCTAACTGCGGAGGGGCAATTCATGGGAAACACGTCCACATCATCCCCCCACCCAACTCGGGGTCGTACTATTATAATTATAAGGGGTTCAATAGTATTGTGATGTTGTCGGTGGTGTCAGCTACTTATGAGTTCCTGTATGTGGACATGGGGAAGAATGGGCGGATGTCCAATGGTGGAGTCATTGCCCAGACGGAGTTCTACAGGCGTCTCCAGAATGGCAGCTTGGACTTGCCACCTCCAGAAGACAATGTGGAAGGACTCCCATTCGTCTTCATTGCGGATGAAGCCTTTGCGCTGGGGGACAATCTTATGCGGCCATTCCCGATGAGGACCCTCACCCCGGACCAGAGGGTTTTTAATTACCGGCTGGCCAGAGCCAGAAGAGTGGTGGAGAACACGTTTGGAATCATGGCCAGCCGGTTCCACCTATTTATTACACCCATACATATGGCGGAGTATAAACTGAATCATATTATCCTGGCGTGCTGTGTTCTACACAACTTTTTACGACAACATTCTGCCAACTATGCTGGCTCAGTTGGGCCTGAGGCTCGAATTCAAAATGAACCAACCCTGATAGCGCTTGAAAGTGGCCGTCTTGTCTTGCCCTCCCTGAGTGCCCGTGATGTCCGGCTAAGATACCTTGAATTCTTTGCGGGTAGGGGGCTATCAATATGCCAGACAATGTGTGAAACCTTTATCAAATAAAAAAAAACATTAAGCAAATCTTTGGTGACATTTACTGCTTGTGTTTGTTTTAGCTGACCCTGACAGAAATGTGTTGAGTCTTGAAAATGGCGTGATTGTGTAACCTTATACAAAGCACTGTTGGGTGTTATTTACTAAAGGCAAAGACACTTTGCACTACAGGTGCACTTGAAACTGCACTTGGAGTGCAAAGTGGATTTGCCCTTAGGAAATAACATCCATTGTCATAGAAAACACCAATTAGAGCACCCCAAAAGTGTTGTAGCGTTGAGACAATAGTCCACACATTCTTGATTAACAATCTTTTTAATACCTGCACAATCACATGTGCATTTAGAAAAGGTTTTTTAAAACAAACCAACATGTTTGTGTATATAACAATTTTTGGGGTCACATTAGAAAAAGTAGAAATGCCCATTTAAGATAAAACAGGCATGTTTAAAACCCACAAGAAAGACACAAATGTTGAACTTACAAAGTTCACATTTGGTAGAACTTGAAGGCAATATCAGACATGAGTATTTAGGAACTGTGTTTGATATTGCGTTCAGATGGGGTGAAGTCACCCCCGGAAAAGCCAAATTTTGAAGATGCACACAAATAGCCGAATGTCAACATGTGCTACCTGCCATCACGGGGGATCAAGGGACGTGTTTTGGGGGAGCAACCCATTCCTCACAGCTACTTTATTATTGAGGATGGGGTTGCACCCCCAAAACGCGTCCATTGATCTCCCGTGATGGCAGATAGCACATGTTGACACACTGTGTGCATCCTCAAAATTTGGCTTTTCTCCAATTAGACAAAAAATGTTAAAATTGTAGCACACCATAAAAGAAAGGGATTTGGAGGGGTTTTAAACTCTCCCCAAAACATCAATGATGTTCTTATTTTTTTGAAGAACATCATTGATGCTTTTCTTGATGTTTTTCCAAGTCCCTATTACACCCCATGGTCTCCCCAATCAGGATCTGTGCACTTTCCGAGGTGAAAATGCCCTGGATCCACAACATCACGATCACCTAAAAAGATATAAACCAAAAAAAAACATGTATTATAAATATGCCGGCATCCACCTCTTACCTGAGCCTGTGGTCGCAGACACTCACCTGTTGTGGTGCCAATTTCCACCACGTCTTCCTCCTCCTGCTCTTCTTGTCTTTGGGGGATTTCCCCTTCTTCCAGAGGTGGGGGGTCTCTGGTCTCCTCGGATGAGGGGTGTCCTCCGAGTCTTTTCTCCCCTATGTAAAAAAAAATGGTATAATTAGCACACAGATATTTGATGGCAGAATTATAAATATGAAACATTGCTTGGAAGTGGGGTACAATTGTCTATTTTGGCTGAGTTCCAAGATGTAGAATTTGTAGTGTCCTTTGTGAAGCTTCAATACTTTACCTGTTTTGTCCAGGCTTCACAGATGGAGACACCCCTATAGTATACACTGGAGCACCTGTGTGGGCCCCCTAATAAAAAGGGTGCTCTGGTGTCCCACACTAGAGTTCCAGTGTCCAGATGTCTAAACAGTTGCTGAGTGTCCTCTCCTTACACAGAATCTAGTTTGCATTTCATTCTATTAACAAATACATCTACACAACCAAATTATTTTCAGACAAGTAGGCCCTAAAAAATGTTGGCAAATGCATATGGCCCAAACAATGGTGTTTTATAGGCCGAAAGAAAAATGTTTGATACGAACGAATAATGTGCCTATGAACATGAAAGTTGACATTTTAAACTGGATTAACAGTTAAGAAAAGCACATGGAGCAGCACGAATGTAATAAAGACAAAAAGAATAGGAACACAGCACAACTACTTACTTTTTTGCAGCACTCTCCGGATCTTTCTGTACTGCTCGTGTTCTCGTAATTTCAGGTCTGACCACTGCTTCCTGAGCTGATCTTTGCAGACTTTTGACCACTTTTGCCATGATCTTGGCCTTTCTGACATTGGGGTTGGGGTAAGGTCCATACTTTCCGTCATAGTTGGCCCTCTTCATTATGTCGACCATCTCCAACATTTCCCCAAAGGACATATTTGATGCCTTATATTGTCTCCTTCTGGATCAGGACGTTTCAGGCTCCGGGCTTTCCTCCTCCTCCTCCTCGTTGGTGTAAATATCAGACACCTGCTCTGACTCCGCCATGTGCTCTTCCCCACTGCGCCGAACGAGAAGGGGCGGGGAATAGACTAGAAAGAACGTCAGGGGCGGGCGGAGTTTCACGTATGCGCATTGTCTATAAAGCATAACAAACGTGCGTAGTACGTACGATCTGTGAGCGGAGGAAGGAGTAAAGGAGGCGCCGATCGTGATAACGAAGGTAAGATTTAACATTGGGCCTATACTGCTTCTAGGTTGAGGCCTGTATTTGCACAAGTTTAGAAGACTTTAGGCTGACATTAGGGTTTGTCTTGTGTTGTGTCTTGCAGTGAAAATGGATATCTTGAAAGATAAGGACTTTATGCCAATCTTCATCGATATGTTCAGGGAGCTGCCTTGTCTGTGGAAGATAAACCACCCTGAATATAAGAACCAAACAAAGAGGAGCGCTGGATCAATTGCTGGAAATTGTGAAGACGGTGATCCCCACGGCAGACATCACCTATTTGAAGATCCTAATTGGTGGCCTGAGGAGCACTTATCTAAGGGAGCACAAGAAAGTCCAGGATTCCCAGAGATCCGGAGCTGCAGATGACATTTATGTCCCCAGGCTCTGGTACTATGACAGACTGCATGTTCTGGCAGGTCAGACTAAACCCAGGCCAGCACCCTCCACTCTTCCTTCCATACTCCCCCCCCCCCCCCCCAGCTGAGGCTTCTGATGCCCAACCTGGGCCTTCCATTCAGCAACATGTGGAGGAGCCCAGCTTGAGCCAGGTATAGCATTCTTCTAAATATTGCTGGTTGTCCAATCAATGATGTTAACTAGATGTTAGTTTGGAGTACTAATTTATGATTGTGATTGATGATGCAAAAACTAAAACCATGTCCCTTTTTCATACACAGGGTAGTCTCAGCCAGGAGGTGGCCGGGCCAAGCAGGCTGCCTGATATCCAGGTCCCTACCCTACGCCTTCAAAGACAAAGTGGCAGGAAGAGGAGTAACCTGGAGGAGGCTGCCATAGGCCTCTTTTGGAAAGCTACAGAGGCCCTGAGAAGCCCCCACAGTGTGGAGGACTTTGCTTGCATAACTGCCTGCAAAATGCTGCAGATGGAGGAGGGCCAACGACTCATGTGTGAGTCCTTAATTTTAGAAGCTCTCAATAATGGGTTGAGGGGCCAAATAACATCTGCTACCCACATTTGTGACCTCACACATAGTCCTCCTCCTCCTCCAGGTCCTACTACTCCTCCTCCTCCTCCAGGTCCTACTACTTCTCCTCCTCCTCCTCCTCCAGGTCCTACTCCTCCTCCTGCCACATCTCCAACACCAGAGCCACAGCCAGGAAGGAAGCGTAGAAAGAAGACCAGAAAGTGATAACCCTGTGTCCAGTCTAGTCTGGCAAAAGATGCAGCCTCTTGTAGTAGCACAGCCTGGGGACATAAATGTCATCTGCTGCTTTCCGGATCTCTGGGACTTCTGGACCAGACTGCACTCCCTTAGATATGGACTCCTCAGGCCACCAATTTTGATGTTAAATAATTGATGTGTGCCCTGGGGGTCCAAGGCTTCGCCAATTTCTGATGTTTCTCCAGCGTTGCCTCCCTCTTTGTTTGGTTCTGAGCCCTTAATAAAGGATTTTTTGTTTTAATTATACTCGCCTATGTGTGTTTTCCTTCAAAAAGGACAGTTTGTTTGTGAGGATTCAGGTACATTTCAAAAATACAATGTGAAATTAACAAGGGACACCAACACCAAGCAACCTTCTTGAGAATAAATAATATAAGATATCAATGGTGTTGTGGTAACTTGACACACAAAACACACACAAAAATATTAGGGAGTAAAACAAAAAAATAAAACAAAGATCAGCCTTGAAAAAAATACTAACCCAAAGAAAAAACAAAAAACAGCCTTTAAAAAAAAAAAAAAAAGAAAAAAAAAAAAAATTTCGTCAGATGTGACAAATCAAAATATATTGAGGGAATCCCGATAAATAATAAAGAAAGAAGTTTGAGAGAAGTCTGTGTGAATATGAGCAGCAAAACTACTTCATCCTTCTCACATTATAAAGAAGAGAGTGCGCTGTATTAAACCATTTTTTACATTGCAGCGTGACGAAAGTGCTGTATCCATTGCGAACGCTAATTTTACCAGACCAAGCTGTTTCGTCTCGGAATTTCTTCTGAGCATGCGTGGCACTTTGTGCGTCGGAACTGGCCATACACAGTCGGAATTGACGCGATCAGATTTTGTTGACGGAAAATTTTATAGCCTGCTCTCAAACTTTGTGTGTCGATGGAGCCCACACACGGGCGGAATGTCCAACAACACGCTCCGATCGGACATTTTCCATCGGAAAATCCGACCGTGTGTACGGGGCATAACACTTTCACATTCTAAAAAAAATAGGAATTTTACTTACCTGTAAAGTCTTTATCTTGGGAGTACAGTACAGGACAGGTGATTGGACTCTGGCCAAAAACTTACTAGGATCACCCCAAGTGCACACTCATATAACCCCATCCACCCTTTGAGATTCCAGCTTTTTTCAAGGAGTGATCAAGACACAGAGGGGAGGAGCCTGTGTCCTGTACTGTACTCCAAGATAGGGAATTTACAGGTAGGTCAAAATTCCTATTATCTTAATTCTACAGTATAGAACACAGGACTTGTATTCATAGACCTTGGCACGTTCCCAAGCAGTAAACTGATGGCTGGGCCACAACATTGTAAACAGAACTTCCAACAAGCCCACAAAAATAACACAAAGGTTAAAAAAAAAAAAAAACACTGAGGCTGGGTTCACACTTATGCGAATTGAAAGATGGTTTCCCCGCATCCAATTCGCATGACAGGAGAGTGTGACCGGCTCTCAATGGAGTCGTTCACCCACCTCCAGAGCAGCTGCGGTCCACACTGCAAAAGGGTCCGGAGCACCTTCCCGTCCATTTCAGGTCCGAATTCAGGCAAAAATTTGGACCTGATTCGCACCTGAAAAGGAGAACAGGGACGCACCGGACCTCCTGCTGTGAGCCGTGGCTGCAGCTAGTGTGAACCCGGCCTCAGAAAATAGCTTGAAGCACCTTGCATTTGATACTTTCAACAGCCAAGGCCCAAACATCCTCAGAGCCCTAACCACATCTAAGTAGTATAGGAAATTTCCCTGTCATGTTTTGGAACAGGACAGAGAATAGGGAGAACAATATCCTTATTAAGACGGGAAGAAGAAAACATTTTTATTAAAAAGGAAAGTTTTGGTCTTAGGAGCAACTTATCCACATGCAAAACAAAAAAAAGGCACTTTACAAGAAAGAGCTGCAAACTCAGAAATGTACCTAACATAAAAATGGTGACTGGAAGGCAGCCTTACATGTGAGGCCTATTAATGGAATGTCTCTAATTGGTTCACAAGAGCATAAGGTTTAGATCTGAATGTGACACAGAAAGTAGAATTGGGGAGTTTATATAGGTAACTCCCTGTTGAAAAGTCTTGATCTGAGATTGGAAGGCAAAGGGTTTCTGGAAGAGAAAAGAAAAGGTAGAAACCTGTCCCTTGAGGGTACTCTGGGTACAGATACTGCTCAAACCAGACTGAAGAAAGGACAAAAATATGAATTTCCCTGGGGTTCAGAAAAGCTAGTAACCAACATTTAAAAACGTCCATTGTTCCGTGCTCACATGCCACGTTTAGCCACGTTTGCGTTTAGAAGCAATTTTTACATTGTAAATGGTCAGAAAATGTATCTCCATTACAAACGCCTATAAACAAAATGCAGCTAAACGCAAGTTACTGTGTTTACAGGCATTTGGCGTTTCAAATGCCTCTGAACATCCAACCTGAACGCATTTTGTTCCTTTCCAAAAAATATTCTAACCTCAACTGCCTGTAAATGACTATAAACGACTCTTTGTACATGTGCTGATAAGATAACATAGAGGAGAGTTCAGGGGCAGCTAAAAAATAAACACCCAACTGATCCTAAACGTCCGTTTACCAGCAGCAGTGTACATGAGGCCTTAGAAGCACCTTCTGTTTCCTTTTCTATTCCCTTGGGTTCAGCTATCTATCTTCTCACCATGCAAAGCAAGCCTTCCATGTCCGATGGTAAATCTTGTGGAAGTTGGATTTTTTTTCTGTAAATAAGGTGGGAATAACAGAGTCAGAAATACCCCTATACTTTAGGACCTGGGTTTCAATAGCCATTCCAACAAAGACAATGACTGGGAAGCAGAGGCTGAGCATATCTGTGTACTATGTCTTACTACGTCTTTCCAGGCCAATTCAGTGCAATGAAAATCACCAGGACCCTTTCCGCCTCTATCTTGTGTAGCAATCAAGGGAGGATCTTCATTGGAAGAAAGTTGTAAACCAGTCTGAAATAAGTCCAAGGAATCTCCAAGGCATCTACTTTAAATGGTAGAGGATACCTGGTCATGGCTATGAACTTGTTCAGCTTGTTGTTAATCCTGGAGGCCAAGATGTCCATATCTTGTTTTCCCTTCCTGTGATAGAGGTTTTGGAACATCTTGGGGTGCCATTCCCTCAGGTGTATGCCTTGGCAGCTTAGGAAGTACTCCTGCCAACTGTCCATTCCACCCTCCAAGGCATGTGAAAGAATTACTTTTCCAACTCCAGTACAGAGTTGGAGATCCACATGCCAGGAAGATTTTTGTCTGGCTTGATAAAAGCATTGGATGATCCAGGGCTTGGATCAGCTTGTTCCACGAGGTTTGAAATGAAACTGGTCATAGGGAGCTGTGTCAAAGGAGGTTACCCAAAACTTTCATGCAGAAGCAAATTGAGGGATGCCTTTTTGATCTGAGGATCTGCAAATGGGACTCTATGAAAGAACATTTCTCCTGGAGGAAGGAAGACTCTGGCTAGGGTGGTGTCCAAGATTAAACCAAGGTACTCCAGATGGTGTGAAGGCTGGAGGGAAGACTTTGGAAAGTTGATTATCCAGCCAAAAGTTTGAAAGGACTGAACCACCCTTTGGAAAGTTATGCCTAAGTAGTCAATATGTCATCCAGGTGTTCTGTGTCTGTGACATAAATGTACTGGATCCACAGAAGAGATAGCAGTAGGGTAGGCATGTTTGTTTGCTGGTTGCAGAGGAGAGCCTGAATGGTAGTGCCACAAATTGGAAGTGTTGGTCTCCCACAGTAAAATGTAGAAAGCATTGATGTGAGGGGAAGATGGGGGTGTGTAGATAGACATCTTGTATTTCTACTGATGCCACAAATTCCCCTTGTCTGAGAGAAGCAATGACAGATCTTGTTGATTCCATCTAGAATTTTGGTTCTAAAAGCAATCAGTTTGGAGATTTTAAGGCTGGTATTAGTCCCTTTTAGGACTGTTGATAGGTTTAAAAAAGAAAAAACCTTGGAACCATTCCTGTGAACAAACCGGTGCAACCATCCCTTGTGGCTGAAGTTGTCACAAGGTAGCCAGTGAATAGGAAGCAGGGAAATAGAAATTCATTTTTTTTACGTGTTTGAATGAAAGATTGGATAACTCTCCATTCCTCTGCCAATAAAACTGCATAGTGTGCGAATCCTTGCGGTTGATCTCACTGATAGTCAGGAACTGGTGTTAACATACAGGGTAATCCTGTCTTACCTTATCCACAACACTAGGCCAACTAGGGGTCCAGGCTCTACTCATCACAGTCGGCATACCCCCAAAGGGCACTTCGGGATATGGGAACCATATCACCATGCGGTTAACTACACACATTAAACTACAAGCCAAGGTGAATGCCTAACTCGGGATCCAGTGTTGGAAGCAAACATAACAGTCCAGCCCCACAGAGTGGGGTCAGGGTACAGTCCCCATGATAACACCAAGAGGTAACGATCTGGAAACTGCTAGAAAACTATTCAATGAGCAGTCAGATCTTGGTAGAAGTATCAGAAGAAAAGAATAATTTAAAAACTGGAGTCTCTCGGAGTGGGAGAGGTTATATGACTGATAGGGTCCAGATCTGAACCTGCGACCTCTGTGATATTGTGGTGTCTGGCTGTCGCTCTTTCTTTTGTGCCACCTGAGAAGCTGGATAGCTTCGTATGTGATCTCTTAGGACAATCTTGCCTTGTCTTGTTTTTCATGAACCTTGAACTCTTTGCCCATCCCAAGAACTTCCTGATTAAAGCCATGTCTCTGCACCTCCTGTTTGCCAGATTATTGTGCTCTCTCCAGCTAATATCTTGCTCCTTTGCATACAGTGCCTTGAAAAAGTAATCATACCCCTTGAAATTTTCCATATTTTGTCACGTTAAAACCAAAAACGTAAATGTATTTTATTAGGATTTTATGTGATAGACCAACACAAAGTGGCACACCATTGTGAAGTGGAAGGAAAATTATAAATGGCTTTCAAATTTATTTTACAAATAAATAATAGTGTGGCGTGCATTTGCATTGAGCCCCCTTTATTCTGATACTCCTAACTAAAATCTAGTGGAACCTATTGCCTTCAGAAGTCACCTGATTAGTAAATAGAGTCCACCTGGTGTAATTTAATCTCAGTATAAATACTGCTGTTCTGTGAAGTCCTCCGAGGTTTGTTAGAGAACTTTACTGAAAAAACAGCATCATGAAGGCCAAGGAACACGGAACACACCAGACAGGTTAGGGATACATTTGTGGAGAAGTTTAAAGCAGAGTTAGGTTATAAAAAAATATCCCAAGCTTTGAACTTGTCACAGAGCACTGTTCAATCCATCATCCAAAAACAGAAAGGGTATGGCACAGCTGCAAACCTATCAAGACATGGCCATCCACCTAAACTGACAGGCCAGGCAAGGAGAACATTAATTAGAGAAGCAGCCAAGAAGCCCATGGTAACTCTGGAGGAGCTGCAGGGATCCACAGTTCAGGTGGGAGATCCTGTCCACAGGACAACTATTAGTCATGCACTCCACAAATCTGGCCTTTATGGAAGAGTGGCAAGAAGAAAGCCATTGTTGAAAGAAAGCCATAAAAGTCCCGTTTGTAGTTTGCAAGAAGCCATGTGGGGAACACAGCAAACATGTGGAAGAAGGTGCTCTGGTCAGATGAGACTAAAATTAAAATTTTTGGCCTAAAAGAAAAATGTTACAGTGCCTTGCAAAAGTATTCACCCCCTTAGCTATTTACCTATTTTGTTACATTACAGCCTTTAGTTCAATGTTTTTTTAATCTGAATTATATGTGATGGATCAGAACACAATAGTCTAAGTTGGTGAAGTAAAATTTGAAAAATACATACATAAAACTATTTTTCAGAAATGAAAAACTGATAATTGGCATGTTCGTATGTATTCATCCCCTTTGTTATGAAGCCCATAAAAAGCTCTGGTGCAACCAATTACCTTCAGAAGTCACATAATTAGTGAAATGATGTCCACCTGTGTGCAATCTAAGTGTCACATGATCTGTCATTACATATACACACCTTTTTGAAAGGCCCCAGAGGCTGCAACACCTAAGCAAGAGGCACCACTAACCAAACACTGCCATAAAGACCAAGGAACTCTCCAAACAAGTAAGGGACAATGTTGTTGAGAAGTACAGGTCAGGGTTAGGTTATAAAAAAAATATCCAAATCTTTGATGATCCCTAGGAGCACCATCAAATCTATCATAACCAAATAGAAAGAACATGGCACAACAGGAAACCTGCCAAGAGAGGGCCACACACCAAAATTCACGGACCCGGCAAGGAGGGCATTAATTAGAGAGGCAGCACAAAGACCTAAGGTAACCCTGGAGGAGCTGCAGAGTTCCACAGCAGAGACTGGAGTATCTGTACATAGGACGTCAATAAGCCGTACACTCCATAGGGTTGGGCTTTATGACAAAGTGGCCAGAAGAAAGCCATTACTTTCAGCAAAAAGCAAAATGGCACGTTTTGAGTTTGTGAAAAGGCATGTGGGAGACAAAATGTATGGAGGAAGGTGCTCTGGTCTGATGAGACTAAAATTGAACTTTTTGGCCATAAAAGAAAACGCTATGTCTGGCCCAAACCCAATACATCACATCACCCAAAGAACACCATTCCCACAGTGAAACATGGTGGCGGCAGCATCATGCTGTGGGCATGTTTTTCAGCAGTCGGGACTGGGAAAATGGTCAGAGTGGAGGGAAAGATGGATGGTGCTAAATACAGGGATATTCTTGAGCAAAACCCGTACCACTCTGTGTGTAATTTGAGGCTAGGACAGAGGCTCACCTTCCAGCAGGACAATGACCCCAAACACACTGCTAAAGCAACACTTGAGTGATTTAAGGGGAAACATGTAAATGTGCTGGAATGGCCTAGTCAAAGCCCAGACCTCAATCCAATAGAAAATGGGCAAAAATCCCAGTGGTAAGATGTGGCAAGCTCTTAGAGACTTATCCAAAGCGACTTGGAGCTGTGATAGCCACAAAAGGTGGCTCTACAAAGTAGACTTTAGGGGGGTGAATAGTTATGCACATTGACTTTTTGTGTTATTTTGTCCTATTTGTTGTTTGCTTCACAATAAAAAAAGAAAAACATCTTTAAAGTGGTGAGCATGTTCTGTAAATGAAATGGTGCAAATCCTCAAACAATCCACGTTAATTCCAGGTTGTGAGGCAACAAAACACAAAAAATGCCAAGGGGGTGAATACTTTTGCAAGGCACTGTGGTGGAAAACTAACACTGCACATCAACCTGAACACCCATCCCCACCGTGAAACATGGTGGTGGCAGCTTCTCTTCAGCAGGGACAGGGAAGCTGGTCAGAGTGGATGGGTAGAGCCAAATACAGGGAAATCTTGGAAGAAAACCTGTTAGAGTCTGCAAAATACTTGAGACTGAGGAGGGGGAGGGGTTCACCTTCCAGCAGGACAATGACCCTAAACATACAGCCATAGCTACATTGGGATGGTTTACATCAAAGCATATTCATGTGTTAGAGTGGTCCAGTCAAAGTCTAGACCTAAATCCAATTGAGAATCTGTGGTAAGACTTGAAAATTGCTGTTCACAGATGCTCTCCTTCCCATCTGACAGAGCTTGAGCTATTTTGCAAAAAAGAACGGGCAAAAATTTCACTCTGTAGATGTGTAAAGCTGGTAGAGACCAGGGACGTGCAGTGAGGGGAGGCAGGTGAGGCAGAGCCATGAACATTAAAAATAATAATTGTGTTTCGAGGGTTGTAGATTGGTGACCTGAGGTATGGGGCTCCTTGCGCAGAATCTCAGCGGCTCGCTGAGAGGCTGAGACAGGTGTTAGTCCAGGCACCTGGTGGATCCCGACTTCCATTGTCTGGATGACTTGGTGCCGGGACTGACATTGGTGACGTCAGCAGAGAGCAGACTTCAGCCCACTGTCTGCTGAAAACGGGTCACAGGAGTGCAAAACTAACTTCACTCCTGTGATCCATATCCAGCCAAAAAAGCTTTGTCTGGACTTCTCCTTTGAATAATATTGGTCATTAATCTTCCCTCAGCCTCCTTCCCCTCCCCCAATCCAGCCAGCTCATTTATTAATCTGAGATGCTTTCAAAAATATCTGCTATTCTACTTACTTGCAGAGCAAGTACCCACACCGTTAGACCCAGGCTACTCCAGGTCGCAACGCCGGCAGCAGCTCTCTGCGTTCCTCTGAGTCCTCCCACCCCCGCCTCCGGCCATAAGTGATGTCACACCACTGGGCTGGGAATACGAGGTGCCTCCATAGGGGAGTGAAGTGCAACGCACTGACAGAGAAGATAGGTGAAGGGCTTGTGCCGGGTGCGCACTTGGCACATCTTACAGACATTTTTACAGGTACAGCAGCACCAGCTAGTATGTATAGTAACACGCTGCCAGCACTTCACCTGCACCACCCCATCCCTCCAGCAAATTGTACCGCCCAGGGCATCCGCCCCTTCCGCTCTCCTTGTACCGGCCCGTGCGCCTCATGTGAGCACTCACCATCTGCCAAGGTGACCTGCTTGTATACCTGTCTTGCTGGTCGGTGGGGGCATCTCTACTGCTATAGCTACTGGTCTCCTTGCCTGACCTCTGACCTTGCCAATGAGCGTGCCCTAGGAACAGTCCTAGCAAGCTTTTTGCCAGTGCCCAATCACCTCAAGATAGCCTACATATAACTCATGTTCTATGAATACAAGTCTTGTGTCCTGTGCAGCAGAATTAAGTTAAGATAAAAAAAAGTTTGGATTTACATAAACTTGTATTTTCGTTTTTGAAAGAGTATATAATTATCAACTTTTGTCAGACCTTTATTTCTATGAGCCCCATTGAATAGATATATCTTGTCCTCTATACCTGTGACACTAGAGCAAAACTGAGGTGAAGAAGGGTCACTGAGACTGGAAGACACAGAAAGAAATGAAGAAAGACATCAACAATGTTCTAACCTTACCACATCCTGATATACAGGTGTCCGTTTATGAAGCAGTGATCAGCGGTGATCCCGAGGATCACCGCTGATCACAGTCCATAAACAGTTTATGAAACAGTGATAATCGGGGGAGAACATGTTTGAACTTGTTCTCCCGCCGATTATCTCTACACGCGGAGAATTCTCATGAATGACACAGTAAGGGCCAGTTTATGAAGTGGTGATCTCACCGCTTCACTGGCGATCTGTATCAGAATTCACACTCCCAGGTTCACCAGCTCAGAGGTGGTGAATCGGGGAGTGAAGAGGAAATCTGGGGGGATCTGAGAGGGAAGGAGGAAGATTTTTAACTTCCTTATGCCTCGTTCAGACCCCCCAACACTGTAAGCATGTCCCCCTGTCATATTTATGTGTATACATATATATACATATATACATATAATGTGTATATGTATATATATATCATGTGTGTGTATATACATGTATATATAATGTGTGTGTGTGTATACATATGTATATAATGTAGGGGGACTCATTATTTTATTAACATTAATCCACGCCGTCTGTCCGTGTATTGAGCGGTGATAATTTATCACCGCTTAATAAACTGACATCTCTGTATTTCTGGTGCTGTAATCTCGTAAAGTCTCACGAGATTCCAGTATCAGGGGCCGTTCTCCACTGTTTGAAGCATTTGTAGATCTCTTCACTCCTCCGAAGGTGAAGTGATCTACAAAGCTTCATAAACTGGCACACAGAGGAGAAAGATCTTCACTGTGAATGCCGGAGAACGAAGCAGTGAATAGATTTCACTGCTTCATAAACGGACACCACAGTGTGTAATCTTTATTTCACCTTAAAGATTCTGAGGCCACATGGAAAAAGGTGTTCTGGTCAGATGAGACTGAAATTGAATTATTTGGCCTTAACACCAAACGATATGTCTGGCGGAAGTATAATACAGCTCACCATCAAAATAACACCTATCCTACAGTAAAGCATGGAGGTTGCAATATCCTGTTATGTAGTGTTTCTCTGTAGCAGGGACTGAAGCACTTGTCAGGATAGAAGGAAAAATGGATGGGGCAAAATACCATCAAATTCTTGAGGACAATCTGCTGCCCTCTGCCAGAAAGTTGTCAATGGGAAGAAGGTTTACCTTCCAATATGACAATGACCCAAAGAACACAGCAAAAATGACCACGCAGTGGTTGAAGGAGAAAAAGTTAAATGTCCTTCCATGGCCTAGTCAGAGCAGAGACTTAAACCCAATTGAAAATCTGTGGAATGACTTGATCCTTTTTCCAACTCACTAATTCTGTTTATTTTTTTTTTATTTTTTTCTGACATGTTGTTATTATATCTTTCACTTGGATGTCATATAAGTTGTGCTAGATAAAACAAAAACTGTGTCTGCCTTCATTTCAGGATGCAAAGCAACCAAATGTGATTATTTTAAAGGGGAGTGATTCTTTTCTATACCCACTTTAACTGAAAAATCTAAACTTTTGCAACTATGGCTATCATACAATGATCTTACAACTGTGTACCATGGTTCTGGGGAGGAAGAGGGTACTGAGCAGTGCACATAGAGGATTCTTCCAGGAAAGGTAGGACATATAACTGAGATCCAGAAATTATGGATTTTGACTGGAGTTCTGCCTTATGAGCTATAGCTGAAATGACAGCCAATATTCCTCCAGCACCCTTGGCAGCCAGAACTGTAATAGATATGAACACCTAGCTAAACTTTCTGTCAGCCCAAGCCAGAAAGGAAGTGAGAGTATGAGAGCAGTGCAAAAAAAAAAATAGTATCAAAGATTTTTTTTTAAATCTTTTTAAAAAAGTCAGATATTAAAAATGACTCATGTAATTCTAATCTTAGACCAAGGATAAGGTAGTCAGCCCCCATATCTTGACTAAATTACTGCATTAAAACGAATAGTTTTGACCATTAGTGGTCACTGGTCAAAATATATGTATATACAGTATATATCTCTCTCTAAATCTTCCTGTATTGAATTGTATTGCAATTGTACTGTCTGCCCTCATATTGTAAAGTGCTGCACAAACCATTGGCACTATATAAATCCTGTATAATAATATAATATAATATATACAGTATATGCGTGTGTGTGTTTTAACATTTCAGTCCAAAATTACAACGATACAATGGGTTCTTCTCAAGTAACACTTTGCCATATATTACTATATTGTGAATTTTACCTGCTTCTCTTCTTTCAGAGTGTGATTTACTTCCAGAAGCTTTTTCGTTATTTCTTTTTCCTGACAAGAAATAAATGAAACACTATATCACATGGATGTTTTAAAAAAAGGTTATTAACAAGAACAAGATATATACAACAAGGTATATGGTTGATACAGTGATTATGTACTGAAAATAAGAGATGGCAGATTTTTCATTTTTATACATCGCACATGACTTTGAATTAAAACAATGCTTAGTTAAACATTGATTTATTTGCTGTATTAATCTGTCAGATTTGAAATATTTTCATTATATATCAGTTTTATTTGGTAAAACAGCTCTTTTCCAGTCTATGTTCTTATAGAATAAGTGAGCCTGACTAAACTTAGGGGTCCAGAATAATGTTAAACATTTTTGGACATCCCCACAATATATTGTCTTCTCTATACACCACTCGGCTCATCCTCTTATGCCGCATCACACGATCAGAAATTCGGCCAGCAAAAAACCGATGAGAGCTTTTGGTCGGAAAATGCGACCGTGTGTATGCTCCGTCGGAATTTTGCTGGCGGAATTCCTGCTAGCAAAACATTGAGAGCAGGCTCTCACTTTTTCGGTCGGAAAAAGTTCCTATCCGAAAATGCGATCGCCTGTACAAATTCCGACATGCAAAATTCCTACGCATGCTAGTAAACAATTTGACGCATACTCGGAAACATTGAACTTCATTATCTTGGCTCGTTGTAATGTTGTACATCACCGCGTTCTTGATGGTCGATTGTTCAGAGAACTTTTGTGTGACCGTGTGTTTGCAAGGCAAGCTTGAGCGGAATTCCGTCGGAAAAACCATCCAAGTTTTTTCTGACGGAAAATCCTCTTGTGTGTACGCGGCATTAGTTTATCCACTGCATTGGAAGGAAATGTGGCATAGGAGGGATGCTGTCATGAGAGTTCTACAAGACCTGCCATTGCTGACCTGCTTTTGGATATACTAGCTGCCTTCCAAAAGAAGTATGCAGATAAGGAAAGTCTCCATACTAGTTTCAGGTCAGGAACTCAAAATTTTAAAACAGGAGGGTTAGTACAACAGACAAGCAACTGGCATTTAAAGGAGGGGTTAGAAATGGCAGCCTCCCTGTTTTTTTGCACTCCATACAGTGATTACACCAAAGAGCTCTTGGGTGCTTAAAGTTATACTAAAGTCTTGCTTTTTTTGTCTAAAATTAACAAACATGTTATACTTACCTGCTCTGTGTAGTGGTTTTGCACAGAACAGCCTGAACCCTCCTCTTCTCTGGTCCCCCACCGGCGCTCCTGATCACTCCCTCCTGCCGAGTGCTCCCACAGTAAGCAGTTTGCTATGGGGGCTGCCAAACCGAACCGCTACACTGTGTGTCCATTCAGACATGGATGCAAAAAATAGTGATAACAGTCCACACTCACCTAAATCAAAAAACGTGAACCTATATTAGTGTGTCTAAAATTGACACACTATGCAAAAAATGGTATGGTTGCAGCTATAGCACAATATAAGTGATTCCACAACACCTAAAAGCAAAATCTAATATAACAAATATTAAGTGCAGCGCAACTCAAAATAAACATGTGTCCTTAGCATATAACATATACTGTACATTTACATGTCATAAATGTGTAGTTAAGTTCTTGTGCACATTCAGTTGAAACAGTCCCAATAATACACTACTGTGCAAACAGTGTACTTGAAAGTCTTCTGTTTCGAGACACATACAGTGACCACCACCAATAGGTGAAAAACCTGCTCACCTCCACTTCTGAAGAGAGGCTTTGCTGTCCCAGGCACAGAAAGGAAGATTAGTGTTGGTGCTCGTTATACTCTGTTGTGGGGTCAGAAGTAGAGGTGAGCAGGTTTTTCACCTATTGATGGTGGTCACTGTATGTGTACTGAAACAAAAGACTTTCAAGTACACTGTTTGCAAAGTGGTGTATTATTGGGACCGTTTAAATTGAATTTGCACAAGAACTTTACTACACATTTATGGCATGTAAATGTATATGTTATATGCTATTGACACGTTTATTTTGCGTTGCGCTGCACTTAACATTTGTTACATTCAGACACGGAGCCGTGGCTTGGCCCCGCCCCCCTCCATTTGCTCACTGGCTTTGATTGACAGCACTTTGAATGACAATTGCGCAGTCATGCAAACAAAGTTTTTATCATTTTTTTGAGACAGATAGAGCTTTCTTTTGGTGGTATTTAATCATCACTGAGATTTTTATTGTTTGCTAAAAAAAATTAAAAAAGACCAAAAAATGTAGAAAAAAAAAGTTTTCTAAGTTTCTGTTACAAAATTTTGTAAATAAGTAATTTTTCTCCTTCACTGATATGCGCTGATGAGGCTGCACTGACTGACACTGATAGGTTGCACTTATTGGCACTGATGAGGCAGCACTGATGAGGAAGCGCTAAAATGCAGCACTGATGGACAAGGAGAGATGGCACTGATGGGCAGCCTTTATGGGCACTGATAAGCACCACTAATGGGCACTGATAGACGGCACTAACGGGCATCACTGATGGGCACTGAAATGCAGCACTAATGGGCACTGATTGGCACCACTGTTGGGCACTGATTGGCATCATTGGTGGGCACAGGTGGGCATCACTGGTGGGCACTGGCAGGCAGTCGCTTATCGGCGCTCCTCTACTCATGCGCTGTCAGCACGAATAATAGGATTTTTATAACAGCTTACCTGTAAAATCCTTTTCTTGGAGTACATCACGGGACACAGAGCCACAGTATTTACTGTATGGGTTATATAGGTACCTTTAGGTGATGGACACTGGCACACCCTAGACAGGAAGTTTAGATCCCCATATAACCCCTCCCCTTACTGGAAGTACCTCAGTTTTATAGCAAAGCAATATACGTGTATTAGAAGAGGGAGGGACCTCTGTGTCCCGTGATGTACTCCAAGAAAAGGATTTTACAGGTAAGCTGTTATAAAAATCCTATTTTCTTTATCATACATCACGGGACATAGAGCCACAGTAATTACTGTATGGGATGTTCCAGAGCAATGCTATCTGAGGGGAGAGAGACACAAACAAAAGTAGGGTGCAATCAGACCTGAGGACCTATACTGTTGCTTGCTGTGCCCAAAGGCAATATCCTCATGCCTTCTTACATCCTTTCTGATAGAATCTGGTGAACGTATGGACTGAAGACCAAGTTGCGGCCTTACAGATTTGAGCCATGGAGGCCTGGCGATGCACTGCCCATGAAGCACTAACAGCCCTGGTGGAGTGCGCTTTGATTTAAAAAGGTGGAACTTTCCTCTTCAAACCATAAGCTTGAATAATTACTTGCCAAATCCACTTGGCAATAGTAGATTTCGACGCTGCCTGTCCTTTTTTAGGACCTTCAGGCAACACAAACAAAACATCAGTTTTCCGAATCTAAGCAGTCGCCTCCAAATAAATTTTGACCGCTCTTACTACATCCAGAGAACGTAGTGACTCTTCTTCCGCAGAACAGGGTTCTGGAAAAAATGAAGGCAGAACAATATCCTGGTTTAGATGAAAACCTAAAACCACCTTCGGTAGAAAGCTAGGATGAGACCGCAATAATACTCTATCTTTGTGAATGAGTAAATATGGCTCTTTACAAGAAAGAGCCGCCAATTCTGATACCCTTCTTGCAGAAGAAATGGCTAACAGAAAAACCAGCTTCCTTGTCAAAAGGACCAAGGGAATATGTCATATCGGCTCAAAAGGCTGTTTCTTTAATGCCGACAGAACTAAATTCAAGTCCCAAGGGTTCAGGGGTGCTCTAACTGGTGGATTAAGCCACGTTACCCCCTGTATAAAGCTTCGGACCAAAGGATGCAAAGCAAGCGGACGCTGAAACAATACCGATAAGGCTGAGACCTGGCCCTTGATAGTACTCAAGGCCAGCTTCATCTCTAACCCCATTTGCAGAAAAACAAGGATTCTACCTATGACATACTTTCTGGGATGCCAACCCCTGGATTCACACCAGGAAACATATGCCTTCCAGACTCTATAATAAATGACTCTGGAAGCTGGCTTCCTTGCACTAATCAAGTTAGATATCACTGAGCCTGAAAGCCCGCGATTCTTCAGAATGTGGGTTTCAATAGCCAAACCGTTAAATTTAGCGTTTGTAAGGTAGGATGGAACACTGGTCCCTGTGATAGCAGGTCTGGACGTGGTGGTAGGGTCCATGGGGCCCCTACCGCCAACTTTACTATTTCTGCATAACAAGATCTTCTGGGCCACGCTGGGGCCACAAGAACCACCAACTTCTTTTCCTGCTTGATCCTGCAAAGAAATCGTGGTAGCAGCAGAATAGGAGGGAATACATAAATTAGTGATAACTGATCCCACAGGGTCACCAATGCATCTGTCCCGCATGCAAGTAGATCCCTTGTTCTTGACACAAAGTTGTCGATCTTGTTGTTGAACCTGGACGCAAACAGATCTACGTCCAGGATCCCCCATCTTTGGCATATAGCCAGGAAGATATCTGGGGGAAGAGACCATTCCCCCGGGAACAACTGCTGGCGACTTAAGTAGTCCGCCTGCCAGTTCTCTACCCCTGAAATGAAGATTGCCGATATGCATGGCACATGCTTTTCTGCCCAGGTTAGTATCTGGTTTACCTCTGCCTGGGCTGAACGACTTCTGGTGCCCCCTTGGTGATTGATATAAGCCACTGCTGTGGCGTTGTTGGATTGAATCCTGACAGGACAACCCTGCAACCTGAATGTCCAGGCCTTTAGGGTTAGGTACGCTGCCCGAATCTCTAGAATGTTGATGGGTAAGGTCCTTTTGGTTCTGCACCATTTCCCTTGGACGGTCGTCTCTTCCAGGACTGCTCCCCAACCTGAAAGGCTGGCACCTGTTGTTACCACCTTCCAGGTAACTGGTAAGAAGGATTTACCTTTCTGCAGATTCTCGGGTATCAACCACCAACTGAGGCTCTGACGTACTATTGGCGACAAATGCATTGGAAAAACTAGTGCCTGGACTTTTTGGTTATAGATATAGGCAGACAGGATACTGTTTTGCAGCAGTCTCGAATGAAACTGAGCATAGGGAACCGCTTCGAATGAAGCCACCATCTTTCCCAACAACCTCATACAAAGGCGAATGGAAGGACCCTTCTTTGCCCTGACTACCTGAACCAGCTCCTTTATGGTGCTGTCTTTTGCCTGGGGTAAAAACACCCTCTTCTGGGTTGTATCTATAACCAGACCCAAGTACTCTAGTCTTCTTACTGGCTTTAAAGAAGTCATCTCTAGGTTGAGGACACAACCTAGGTATTCCAGGAAGTTGACTGTAGTGACCAAGCTTTGGTCTAAGCGGGCTACCGACCGGTCTATTAAGAGCAAGTCATCTAGGAAAGCTATAATCATTATATCCTGGGCCCTTAATCTGGCCAGAGGCGGGGCCAGGAACTTTGTAAACACCCGAGGTGCAGTAGCTAGACAGAAAGGTAGAGCTACAAACTGAAAATGAAGTTTTTCTACTTCGAAACACAGATATTTCTGATGAGCGGGGATAATAGGTACATGGAGGTATGCATCCTTGATGTCGACTGATGCCAGAAGTTCTCCTCCTTGTAGGATGGAGACTACTGATCGGATTGATTCCATGCAAAAAGATCGAATTTTTAGGAACTGGTTTAGATCTTTGAGATCTAGCATGGGTCTGACATCTCCATTTGGTTTTGGCACCGTGAAAAGGTGTGAATAAATCCCCAACCCCCTGCTCTTCCATGGGAACCACCATGATCACTTTCTGCGACAAAAGTGGGTCTAACGCTTGAAGGAGAGACTTATTTTTCTCTGGGTCTTTGGAAACATTT